>NC_068281.1:12475845-12796158 GCF_025860055.1 Xyrauchen texanus | reverse complement strand
GTCCTATTTTCTTGCATCACAATTCCATTGGATAGTAAATGTGTAAATAGGTCTGGCCATAAGGCCTTGAACTCATTTCACCTGCAAACTTTCCTGAAAGTGCATCTCCTTGTTTCATTCGACTGGATATATCAACATTGAAGTAAAATCTCAGAAATATTTTTTTTTTTGTGATTGTTAGTATTTACATGAGCTACATATTCTAAGTTATTGTGGAATGCATACATCAAATTAGATGTTCAGATTTTAGATTTTCAGCTTGTTATGTCTTTGTTGTAACTTTACAACGTTGGGTGAAAATGGTAGTCAAAATAGCATGTGCGCCTTGCATATTACATGGAGACATTACACTTCTCAAATGTTCACATATAGGATAAATACTTACAGAAATACAATGTATTTGATGATTCACTCTTTATAAATGTGTTTGTTATTTGTAATAATTTTCAGTTTAGACCAGATTCTAAATAATTCTAAATCAATGTTATTTCTGTTAGCAGTCAAATATAGTTAACTGTTTTTTATCCGCACTTTGTTTGTTTGCCCAAATATCTGCTTGTTGCACAAGGCAGATACTGTTTGTGTAATGCTTTGGAGAATGGTTGTTCAGGGACAAGTGCAAATGTTTTGGAATGTGGGGGTTGCATGTTTGGTGCATTGTTCAGGGACAGGTGTGAATGTTCTGGAAAGTGGGGATTTATGAGGTCTGGGGGTTTGTATGTTCCTTTTAGATTGTTAAGTAGAGAGCACATTAGGCTAGCCAGACAGTATTGTGTGACTTCAGTGGAATGCATTGCATAAATAGGACTCATTTGCATTGAAATTAGTTATATTTGAACATACTCTATTATTTCCATTTCAGAATGACACCAGCAAAGATAGTTGTGTACTGCACTGTGCAAGATGTCATTGATGCTATCCAAAATGGAGAGAGTGATGTTGACATTGAATCATATACCAGTGATTCAATTGATGAGGAGGTGGCTGAAAATATCTAGGAAGTGGACAAAGAGAATCAGAGACCCACTGATTGTCCAGCTGATGATGATGATGATGATGATGATGATGAGGACATCGAGCCAACCAAACCAAGCCAACCAACTAAACAGACTATGCCCCGGGACCGGTATTGCTGGCTGAAAAAGGATTTCATCAGTCCTAATATTGATTTCTCTGGTCCGGACGAGACCAGTGATGATGTTTCCCTCCACACACCACTACTGGAGTACTTCCAGATGTTTGTGTCAGAAGACATGATTCAGGCTCTGACAGAACACACTAATCAGTACAGCTTTAAAAAGACTGGAACAACTATAAACACAAACACCAAGGAAATTGAAAAGATGATTGGCATGTACCTAAAGATGGGCCTGATGCAATGCCTGGTGTCCATATGTACTGGGAGTCAGACACGTGGTACACCCCTGTTTCTGATGTGATGTCATGCCATAGGTTCCAATCTCTGCTGACATCATTACATTTTGTCAACAACCTGACAATGCCAGAGAGCATGAAGAAAAACAAACTGTGGAAACTCAGACCATGGCTTGATTCATTCAGAGAGAAATGCCTTCAGGTGGTACCCGAAGAGCACAACTCTGTGGATGAGATGATGATTCCATTCAAGGGGAAATTCAGTGGAATTAAGCAGTATATGCGAGGCAAACCTCACCCATGGGGCTTCAAATTGTGGGTAAGAACTGGCATCTCTGGCATGCTCTGTGACTTTGATGTGTACCAAGGCAGTGTCGATGGAAAACGAGCCAAATCTGAACTTACACTACATCTTAACGGTAATTTCATTGACAAATTTGAATCCATGATTGCACTGCACACAAATAACTAATAGTGGCATTATATTCATGTTGTTTAGCCAGAGGGGAACTGGCCCCCACTGTGAGACTGGTTGTTTTTCTCCATTAACCAACATCTTATGGAATTTTGTGTTCCTTGCCACAGTTGCCTTCAGCTTGCTCACAGGGGTTCTAAATACAATTATTATTTACTTATTTCATTTTTATACACAATTTACAATAATATTTAATCAAACTACACAATGATCACTCTAAGACTTTAATGATGTGTGTTGTGAAAAGCACTATGCAAAAAAAAATACTTGACTTTACAATACCTCAAGCTGAGATCTTATGAGATCTGAAGAAAGTTACTTCTTGCTGCAAGAAAGGAACATTTTCAGGCTTAACGTTGAGAACTGTTTCTTTTAATCTGTTAAAGACTAATTCCAGTCTCTGCAAATGCTCATGGAAAGTGGGCTAGTACACTAGTATGTTATCAAGGTAAGTGGGCTTGTACACTAGCATGATCTGAAAAATTAGATCACACATGGAAGCCTGCATTAGACACTGATATGTAAAAGGTCCATTGCAAACACTAAAGGTCAACCGAGAATACACAAAGATACCAAATTGAGTCCTAAATGTAGTCTTATGCCTGTCTTCAAAAATATCAGAGCCAAAATCATCAGATTACTTCATCAACAAATACCTCTGCTCTGCCTGCTGTTCACCAGTGTGTAGCTTGTTGAGAAATTCTTTGGAGCTGTCCTCCAATTACTGACTGTCTTTTGTGTATACACTGACCTCTTCAATATCAGCAGAATATCTCTCTGAATTGTCACCTCACACATCTCATTGGACTTCACACTTTCGACACGAGACAGTGTACCAAGTCTGGTTCTGGCCTGTAACCAGATATCTTCTGGGGAGGGGTACACAACCTGTACAGGAAACAACAGTTTCTCTGAAGACACTCTGAAGAGAGGGATAAAAAATCAGACTGCCAGGTAAAGGTGTGTTCGCTGGTTCTATCAGGACATCCCGTGAACCATCATTTAACATACTCTTTGCTCCCTTGACCATTACCATTGGAAATGATGAAGCAGGTATGTGTACCATGCTTTTTCCAGCTACTCTGACTATACTTCCCTTCTCTAGACTGCAGGTACTCTGCATCTGCTGAAATGCCTCCATCCAATCAGACTGCAACTCTCCAGAGTATCAAATTCTGCATGAACCAGTTGTCTATAACTGCTAATTATGTTCATGCCAATGAGTGCTGGTACAGCAGAATAGTTTTGTGAGTCTATGACTACTAGAACACCATGCTCTGTAGGGTAATACCATACCTAGGTAAGGTATGTCTAAACTGTTGGCAGCTATAATCTTCAGCTAACCTGCTGTGGACAGCATATCTTAATACTCCCCAGACAGTTTCCCTGAAGAAACTCTCAGAAATAGTACTGACTTGGCTTCCTGTATCAAGTACACAAGAGGTCATTACTCCACAAATCTTTAGATTAGCTAAAGGTAATTTTCCCACAGCACACTTGAGTAGTTGGTCACGACAAGTATTGATAATGGCTGAGCCTATGGACTGCCCTCGCACTGCCTGGCTCCCATAAAGCAAGGGTGCTAAGTTTCCCTGCTGCACTGACGATTTAGCATTCTCTGTGACAGTATATTTGTTTTTCTTCACACACCATTTAGCTATATGTTCTATACCATTACACCGGAAACATATTGGCTGGCATTCATTTGTAAACCTTGGCTGCATCTTGGGTTTACTATGAGCTATAGTTTCTGACTTGCAAAGTGAGTTTCTTGTTTTAGCTCTCCTATAGCTTTTCATTGTTCTGCTACATCTTTTAAAACCTCTTCAAGAGTAGCAGATTTTTTAACAGTCATACCAACAACAGCACACTGAGCTTCTGCTGCGTCCGACACAACACTTCTGTTGCTGACTTAGTGTTGACTGGGGCTTGTCTCTCACAAGTTTACAAAGGCCTGTGTCCCTAATCCCCTCAGTGAATTGATCTCGGATTTCCAAATTCATATTTAATATTGCATTTGATGATTGTTTCAGGATAGAATTAAAAATTTGAGACAAAGCATGAGAGTAAGCAGGAACATCCTTGCCTTCCATTTGTTTATGGCTATAAAATGTTTGTACTAACACTACATGTACATAAAGAGGTCACATGGTCGCTTTGGTTAATTTCCCATCCGTAATCTGACCTCTTCTAAGGTTGCACATTTTAAGAGGGAGAGTATGAGGTCTAAGTGGTCCTCTGTGGTTCTAGCATGTAACACGTTGTCTACTGCAATGAACTCATCAACATTTCTCCCATCTTTTCTGAAATCACCACTAAGTGGTTGGATGTGTCGTTGGCTCTCTACTCATATTGGCAGTAGCTGCCATGGTCTCGACATGCTTTCTGTTGAGCTCTTGAACATCACGCATACAACTACCTACACCATATTGACAAATGACAGTGATCGATGGGGCCATAAAAAAAGGAAATGATGAATTGTAAAACTGAAATATGGTTCAATGAAATACAAGAAATGAAATACGGAAGTGAAATTCGGCTAACGTCAAAAGAAAATAAAAACGATGCATTAGTTTACCCATATGTTTCAGCACACATCACCCCAATACATGATTGTGGCAGGGCGAAGGGCGGGGCCGGGTCGTGATCCTACACACCCGGTCCTGTATTAGGCTAATCAAGCCTTCGAGAGGGATAAAGGTCGACTGCAGAGGATCGTGCGGGAAAGAGAGATCGTTAACGGACATATCCGTCATGTGTGTTTGTCCTTTGTTTCAGTTTATTATTAAAATACTATTTATGTTGAAAAGCCGGTTCTCGCCTCCTCCTTTCCATTGATCCCTTTACACTGGTGCCAAAACCCGGGAAGGAGGAGGGATACGCCGTAGTAGAGTTCTCGCCACTACCGTCCACCCCAACGGAGCAGCCGCGGCCATCTGCCGGGGGACGAGGACGATGGAAGAGGACGATGGCCGCCGACCGCGAGCGGGAAGGGCTCACTGCTGACCGCCTGGAGCGGGAGAACCACTGCCAGGGGTGGGAGAGACCCCTTCTGTTCCCCGAGAACGCGGCAGGGCGTTCCGTCCGCCAGGGGCTGGAGGTCTGCCTCTGATCCGCTCGGAGAGGTGCGGCTGTCATCCGATAGATTGTGGAGGAGTGGCCGAGGAACAAGCTGCGGCGTATCGGAGAACTGGCGAGTAAGTTTTTTTTTTTTTTTCTGTCTCTCCTCTCTCTCTCTCACTGCCGCTCTGCGTTGGCCTTTTCCCTCTTTTTGAAATTTTACAGTGTTTTTTTTGTGGGGTACTACATTGTTACAGGAGGTTATTTCTGTTTCCCTCCCCTTGTCCCCTCCCTCGTCCAGGTAGACGGGGATGACCTGCCAGCAGACAGGGCTTAGGGCACGCCCTCCCCCAGAGGGGCGGGGGTGTAGTTCATGCTTAAAAAAAAGTTCTTAAAGGGGCAACGTCCAATTTATGATGAGTTAAACTACATTACATTTCTCCCCTTGGCTACACATTATTTATTTTTCTGTATTATTTTTTTCAACAGCTGAAAAACCTTGTTTTGTTGTGTATGTCCCAATTTGGATTCTGGATTTGCACTTTTCAGAGAGTTCAATAAATTATTTAAATTATATTTGGTTGCATTTGTGAGATAAAAAAATAAAATTAATTGATTGTTTGATGTAAAATAGGCAGATAATATCCCCTGAATCTAATAAAAATTTTATCACAACAGACTTTGAAGTATTGGCAAATAATGGTTCACAGAATAAGAGAATATATATAAGATTTTATCATGATGAATCTTGTGATTTACACCCCTACTAATCACAGCTGTTGTAGTTTGTGTAGAAGCATAGCTATATCTTTGGATAGGTGCACATCAGACTATAGTGTAAGTTCAACATAGAAGTATAATTCGGCCTTAACTCTTTCAATAACCCTAAACTTAACTCTACATATATGATTGGTTGATTGAAATGATGTTCCAGGACCAACAAGGATGTTGATCCAGGAACATGTCTTACTTGGCAAAATCACAATCACCTTCACATCATATATTTGCCTCTTAGAAAAGTACCCAACCCCAGGTTCCTCCAGGTTTTCTCTGCAAGACGTTCATGTTGAACATTTCCACCAGCCCTGGTTATGTGATGATAACTAAAGATTCTAGATTTATAGCAGGTCTACAGAATGAATGAATGCTCCTGAGTGACTTTCAGATCTGGAAAATAATGAATGTGCTCAATGAACAGTATATAATTGCACATCAAACAACGCATCTCTGAAGTCCTTTTAATCTGACAGAAATCTTTATAAAACAAATGTCCTTTTGAGGAAACCAGTGCATGTATCTGTTACAAGTATTTTTCTTCTACCATCATTGTTTCAATGCAAGTAAAGCCTCAGGCCTGCTTTTCCTCCAAGAGAAGCTTGGTGCTTCTTCACTGTGAGCAGATATTGGTGATTATGGCTGGCTTACGCATGCATTCTTTCTCTTGTCAAAACATTGATAAATGGGTCAAAAGTGTAACAGAATTGCTATGGAAATGCATTAAACTTCAAAGGAACAGAGTTGGTGGGACATTCCTTCCGTCATATTCAGATCGGTCTCAGGATATGACTCTTTCCAGAGCCGCTCTGCTCGATGAGGAGCTGTGCTTCAAAGTGATGTTGCCTGTTTATTGTTGAAGTCTACTAGCTTTTGAGGAGAAGTCATAACATTGGATAGGTGATTCAGAAATGATGTGTAGGTGGATGAGGGTGTGTGCTGATGACATGGTGCAGATCTAAGTTATAGTTATTCCCCACCCCAAATGATCTTCAGGCTTCTAGTTTCTTCCCATGCCATCGGCATAACACAAATAAATATAATTTCAGATACACATAGTCATAAATAACATGCAGTTATTTTTAACATGCATATATATTTTTGGCAGGTATATACAGACAAAAATACCTCTCTGATGGCTTTAGCCCCTATGCACACACATCCATATATGCGTGTATAGGTGAGACTGGGGCTAGTTGTGACACCTTTTACACCAGTGAATATTTGTTGGAGTAGGTTTATTTTATAAATTACATTTCTGCATTGCTAAATATTGTAAACATATGCATTGGAAAAATATAGATTTTTTCCAGTGCATCACAATTTTTATTTGAAATATCCCAAGATTGATCTTTTACTCTATGCGGCAATCCATTTGTCATTGAATAATGTTACTAAATATCATGTCTGTTCTTTACAGTCATCTGTTGATCAAAACAAAATAAAATTAATATTTAATTCTAATAAAACATGGCACAGATGCAGTAAAGAAGCCATTCGACTCCACTCTCGTTACTTCTACACATCAATGTTTATACATGTAAATAGTGCAAATTATGTATGTAAATAATACACAAGTAACAACATATCTGCAATATAATATATGCAATTTCAAGACATCATATTTATGGATGGAATACATGGATTTAATAAAAAAATAAATACAAAAAAAAGCTAAAATGCTACAAATAACGAAAAAACTAATTATAAAATGTAAATAGTAAAATGTATATTTTCATTATGTAGTTATAAGGTCCCTTGAAAAATGTGCTAATAGAGAATTGATCATTTGTAAGCAAGTTATAACAAAGTAATAACCAGAATTCAAATCTAATCAAATCAAGAGCTTGTGAATAGAGTCAAATTGAACCAAGAAATCTGTATATACCCAGCCCTTATAGCTACTTACCTTGCAAGTCTTATATAAAAAAAATGCTACTGAACAATTTCACCATTCTTGCAAGGAAAAAAGATACAATTAATTGAACAGTTCATTGATATAATGACACATGAACACATAGCAGGGCATATTGCCACCCTAAATGGGGCAAGTTGTCACAATGGAACCTGCCATTACACCATTTGCTTTGGTTTCATGTGAACATTGGTATGATGGGGGACTGTATCCCCACCATCACAACCATCAAAACAAAATATTTCAACATTGTTTTGGACAATAAATATTCTAATGAATAAATGTGACAACCTGCCTTGACAAAAATGTGAGAACATGCCTGACATTTATGAAAAATGCTGTACCTTTGTCCTTAGAACACGTTTAAGCTTTTCTGTAAAAATATGCCTTATAGTCAGCATGTGCCTAAATATATGCCAGTGTGGTTTAATTGTGTTCCCTTGTTTATCCAAGAGCTAGCCAATAACACAAATATGATGAAAGTGAAAAGTTACTGTGGATGGGTATAATTCACCCTAATTTAAGAGGGTTTTGAATTACAGGTGTTTGAAACCAACACAAACCCTATGCTAGAGAAAACACTCATTTGTGCAATTGGACTTCTATCTCCAATCTTATAATTATTGAGATAATGTATAGCCCTAATGACAACTTTCCCATGTGACAACTAGCCCTGGTCTCCCCTACAACAAACGCAAATACATCTTATGTGCAGGAACTCACACTCACCTAGGTTTTCCAACAAACACATGCACATCCCAGGCACAAATGTTCCTGGTACTTATCTACGTGCGCTCATAAATTCACACTTATGCACACACTCATCACACACACTCAATCTGACCCCAGAGTGTAATTACGTGATGTTCTCCCTTTAGATCAAGGCCCTTTATTGTAATTGTGAGTGGGCATGTGCTTGTGCAAACAGATGGTTGTTGTTATGCAGGTGGGTTTTTGTTTGTGCATGTACACTGGCGGCCAATAGTTTGGAATAATATACAGATTTTGCTGTTTCTTTAATTTACGAAAGTGCCATTCTGATCACAAAGTATTCAGGACAGTACTGATGTAAAAAAAACATTTGATCAAAACTAGAAAGGCCCCATTTCCAGCAGCCATCACTCCAACACCTTATCCTTGAGTAATCATGCTAAATTGCTAATTTGGTACTAGAAAATCACTTGCCATTAATCAAACACAGTTGAAAGCTATTTGGTTTGTTAAATGAAGCTTAACATTGTCTTTGTGTTTGTTCTTGAGTTGCCACAGTATGCAATAGACTGGCAAGTCTCAAGGTCAATATTAGGTTAAAAATTGCAAAAAGAAACTTTCTCTAGATACTCATCAATCAATCAATCATTGTTTTGAGGAATGAAGGCTATACAATGCTTGAAATTGCCAAAAAACTGAAGAACTCATACAAATGTGTTCACTACAGTCTTCAAAGACAAAGGACATCTGTCTCAAGGACAGAAAGAGATGTGGAAGGCCAGAAGTATAACTAAACAAGAGGATAAGTACATCAGAGTCTCTAGTTTGAGAAATAGATGCCTCACATGTCCTCAGCTGACAGCTTCATTGAATTCTACCCACTCAACACCAGTCAACAACAGTAAAGAGAAGACATTTGGGTAAAGGCCTTATTTGCAAAGAATTGCAAAGAAAAAGCCACTTTTGAAAGCTTTTGTGGGATCAGCCAGTCTGTAAGGTACGTGAGATGTGCCCATCAAGACAGGCACATCTATGGCAAGTGCTACAGGAAGCGTGAGGTGAAATGCCACCTGAGTATCTGGACAAACAAACAACTAGAATGCCAAGGATCTGCAAAGCTGTCATTTCTGCACATGGAGGATTTTTTGATGAGAACTCTTTGAAGAAGTTTACGTTTTTTTTCAAATTGTTATAGTAATTTTTCACATTATTAATGTCCTGACTGAACATTGTGATCAGCCGAATGCCACTTTGGTGAATGAAATTACCAATTTCTTTCCATAAAATCAAAATCTCTACATTATTCCAAACTTTTGGCTGCCAGTGTATGTGTGTGACCATCATGGGCAAGGTGTATGTGCTGGCCGGCATCCATAAGTATAGTGTGTGGGTGCTTGTAAATATGTATCTCTTAAATTTATGTAACTATAAACATGTTTGTGAGGCTTTGTGTTTGCCAGTGTTCAAATGGGAAAAGATGAAATAGATGGCCTTTCTTATCTCGGCATCTGACCAACAGCGCTGTTGTTTTCTTATGGGTCGTGCTCCACAAAAGACCTCTTGTCAGGAAGCGATTAGACTGCTGTTTGTGCATTGCTTATACTTCCTGTTTTCACCTGACATAAACAAGCTCTCTTGACAATGCCCAAATGAACTGATGGATAAAGCCTAGCACAGGCATGTTAGAACGCCGACACAAATCATGTTTGCTTTGAAACCGAGATGATGGCATCTTTTAAATATGAGCTTCATCTGTTTGATCATACAGTACTGCCGCTGCGGACTTATGGTGGGGCTAAAATCAAAGAAAGCTTGAACGCATGATGAACTCACATTGATGCTTTACAGGAGGAACCATTCCATAATTGATATGTAAACAGTGAACTAGAGCAATAAATGTCTATACGGTAATACAAATTGGAATTTGATAACAGCACCCTTCAAAGAGCACAGCTGCAAAAACTGCATACAACCATCTTAAATTACCTCAACAAATGCCTTTGCCTGCCATATACAAACATCAAGCCCTGGAAGACAATCCAAAGCTCAGAACAACTGTTTACTAGTAGCATATGTTAAGATGATGGACGATCGTTGATGATTGTTTGTTTATGCTGGAATAGATAGAAAATTAAAAAAAGCAAATGTGAACATGGAGATTTAAAGGAATAGTTCACCTAAAAATGCAAATTCTGTTGTCATTTACTCTGAGTCATTTACTCTGTGATTTTCTAAAGACATATGACTTTATTACGGTGGCCGTGAAATGCGAAACAAAACAACAAATCTTAAAACAATGGTAAATCTGAAATAAAAGAGCAAATCAGAAAACACAACACCAAATCCACAAACAAAACAACAATTTAGAAAACACAACAGCAATTCAGAAAACACAAAGGCAAGACAGAAAACACTTCAGTCGAAACGGAAAGGGTAGGTACCATACTGTAGCTTCTCACCTGATTGGCTGTGTGTATGAGACCTAGTCCTTTCCTCTGGACTGGTTCTCTGCCTACTTGCTCAATTATTTCAAAATTAATTCCAAATATTCAATTACTGAAAATTGTGAGTGGTTTGTCACTCAGTAAAACAGTAATGGGACACTTTATAACATAGAGCAAAAACAGTGAGCGGGAAAAGTTTTTGGTACGATGTTCATCTATGGTGTATAAGGGACCATCTAAAAATTACATAAGCTGCGCTAAAATGTAGGTATCCAAGCATTCATCCAATTGACTTACATGTTCTAATATAAACACTGTTATTTAAAAAAAAGCATTTCCTCATTCTAAATAATGCAGTAGACTGCCAGCGTGATGGCTCACTTTCTACATCTGAAGCCAGCATGTCCAATTATGAGTAGTGTTCAATTATTTTAGGAAATTTTGAAAATTGAAGTTTTGTTTTCTGATTAACTCTTTTGTTATCAGATTTGCCTTTGTGTTTTATGATTTGTTGATGTGTTCTGAATGTTTTTTTGTCTTTGGATTTGCCATTGTGTTTTTAGATTTGCTGTGTTGTTTTGCACTTCACGGCCACCGTACTTTTTTCTTCCATTGGACACAAAAGGAGAATTTTGAAAAATCTTAAAGGTTTCTCTTTTGTCAAGCTAAAAAAACAAAAACAAACTAAAAACTGTAAAAGTAATAAATGCAACTCATGCACTATATTCTTTTAAGTCTCTTAAAGCAATACGATCACTTTGTGCCATTAACAGAACAACATGTAATAAGTCTTATTCACTATCAAATCAAATTAGGGTTTCAATAAAATATGGCGACTTCGTCGACAATATGTTGACAACATCAAACATCAGTGGTTCTCTTTTCATCTTCACATCGATCATGTCTCATGACCAACTGTCATACCTTCGTGTCGCAGGTTGGTTGGTCAAAAGACAAGATTGATACAAACCATTGAATTATTACTTATATTATTACTAGTACTTTTTCAAGCTTGAACAGCCAGAGTCACTATTCACTGTCATTATGGCAGTGGTGGAAAGATTACAGATTTTTTTTACTTAAGTAAAAGTACTGAGAAATGTTAATTTACTCATGTAAATATTATTACTCAAGTAAGAGTAAATAAGTAGTTTGTTGAAATACTAGTCAATTTCATTACAAGTTACTTTATGAAAATTATATTAAACTGTAAATAGTTTAAACGCTTCCATTTTTAGAACACAAAAGCATTTTGTTCTTGAAAGAAATTGATGCTTCCTTTTACCAAGGATGCATTAAATTGATCAAAAATAATGTCAAAGTCATTAATTGCATTTTTTTTATTTGTTTTTTTTTTTTCTCGATAATTTTGGCTGTGTTAATGCAAACAGCATACATTTTTCCAAAGGTGTGTATTTTGGGGAATATTGATATACAAACCTCGGTTCCTATAATACATCTATAATACACTGTGTGTACAAAATAGTAACACAGGACCCAAAGGACAAAGATGTCCCCATTGAAGCTCATTTAAACCGCAATATTTGATCCCAGTGCCATTAAAGCATAAAATCATTAATTCTATGATATTATGCTTTCATTCCAGAGAACTGGCTTCAAAATGTATATATATATATATATATATATATATATATATATATATATATATATATATATATATATATTCCTCCAGGTGGCACCATTTTTTCATGTTTAGCCTATGGAGCAACTACATGCTTTTTCCCTATTTTCTGTTTGCTGTATTATAGGGCACTGCAGGCCAATTGAATAAATGATGCAGCTAAAATTGTGTGGGTGTGTTGATATGGATGTCCGAGTGTGTTTTGTGTAAAAACAACAGTGGCCATATGTAAACAAACTGATATTTAAAGGGTTAAAATCCTGCAAATTAATGAATATTTGGTAGTTATGATCAGGACTGATGTTGGTTAAAAAGTCAGTGAAATTGGAAAATAATATTAATATATAATATTTTTATGGCAGCTTTTTGACACAGACATTTTTGTCCTCTAAGTTCTAAGGTGAGTTTTTGTGAGTGTTTTTGTTTCTGACACTGACAAAAAAAAAAATAATGCATCAAACTCAATGTTGTTACTAATCATTGACATATCCCAGACTAGTATAATGCCATGTAACAAATGTTTTATTATTTATTTTATTTATTTTTTGGTTCCTGGGTAGTAAGTGTTATTTCCTAATTGCTTATGCCTCAAAAGTATAGAAAATGGATATAATTCCCCACAAACTTTGCTTCTGTGTCCAGGACAGTGGTATTTTGAAATGTATCTATTTTCCAGAACATTCCAGATAGATTCAGTGCTGAGTAAACTTGGAGTAACATCTAGAACTTTCCAGTAATATAAATAGTATTATGAATACAGGGGCCTTAAGCCCACCTGTTCAGTATAGTTCCAGCTGTCTAAGTGGATACATATCTCAGCATTTTTTCAGAAATGGCATCAAGAGGCTGCAAGTATCTGGCAGACACATTTTGCTATGTCTATGGCCAATTTATCAAGATAAGAGTGAAAAATTACTCCGTGGAAGCATCTGCTAAGATGTGTGAGGCCTACAAGGCATAGTTAGTCATGCCTGTCGGGGATCAAGACAAACCTTGGGCACCTCATTTCACCTGCGAGCACTGCAAAAAACTCTGTAAGGTAAGATGGACAATTGTTGCTCTGAATTTTATGTTATAAATTGTAAATTTTTTACATTGTAAAAGTTTTTAATTTTAAAATGTTTTACAATTGTTAATGTTATTGAAAAAATATATCATATATGAAAAATGTTGCGAGGATCTCTTACACATTACTCATATGTGAAATAAATGTATCTTTGTAGAATGCTACAGAGAGAAAAAGAGAGCCATGAAGTTCGCTATCCCAAGAATTTTGCAGGAACACACTGACCACTGTTATCCTTAAAGGGATCGTTCATCCAAAAATCTAAATTCTGTCTAAATTCTAAATTCTGTCATCATTTACTCACCCTTATGTATTCAAAACATGTATGACTTTCTTTGTTCTGTGGAACACAAAAGAAGATTTTAGGCAGAAATTCTGCATCAACCTCCATTCACCTTTCTTTTTCTTTCTTCTTATACAATGAAAGTGAGGTCACATTCTAAGATCTATTGTGCTGACTAGCTTTCTTCTTCAGAACACAAAACAATATGATGTTAGATATAATAGCAGAATGTTTGTACTGACAGCTTTAGTCTTTAATCACCAGTAGCGGTTCTAGCTTGTATGGCGCCCTGGGGGAAACCCCCATTTAGCCCCCGCAAATCTCTCAAACATGACACATAAATAGGTAAGGAGAGGTTTATTAACAAAATGTTGGTTTATATGTGGTCCTACTTTCTGTTGACTTGCCTGGGGGTCGCAAATTCCTGGTCAAACCATTTTATGGAGTGTTGTTTTTCAGCAGCTGATGGAAACGGTCCAGCTAGGGTCAAGAGTACCAAAACACAAGTTATGTCTGTCAGAGACTACTTACTGAGAAACTCATTAAGGCCATGTGTGACGCAGCTTCCTGGACAAGAGATAGATTCATCCAACAGACCAAAACTTAGAATCTTAGAAGATGTCAGAGGTTTCAGTAATTGCAATAGATATTTTGTGGCTTCCCATTGAATACAGACTAGAAGAATATAGAAAATAGAATCATTTCCCCAGAAGAACAAAATCTCCCTGACCTCTGCTTTGAAACCTTTCAAAAACCTTGCCAAAAACGAGTTAGGAATTTTCCACATGTTAAGAGAATGATCTTAGGTTGCCTCTTAGGAGGAAGATGATGCAGCCAGATGTAATTATTGTATTTCCTTTCAGTTTTTCTTTCATTTTGTTTTGGGCCACCCACTGCTGTGCCAATTGGAAGTTGCAAGGCAGCCTGGTAATGGATTAAGGCTGAAGCCAAAATCGCTGTTAGGGTCAGGACTGATTGATCCACTTGTGTGGATGACCCAATCTCCCCAGCTTCAAGAGAAACTCTGCCAAGCAGTTAAACAAAACTAACAAACTTTCAGACTTATCCAGAGAGTCTACAAGGCGAGAATCTCAAAGTGCTTCACTCTGAGTATGTGAGTGTTTAGATTCCTTTAGGCACAATATAGAGCGGTTTGAACAAATCCAGTGTCTGACCTTTCATTCTGGGTGAACGTCATGAAGTATGAGCCGAACTGAAAGTGCCCTGAAAATTGACTTTTTGTCTTTACAGAGAAGTCATGAAGAGGTCTCAAACAGATTCTCAGCACCTTAGCTTTAGGTCACCCAGAACCAGGAATCCTTTAAAAAGGAGGAGAAAGAGCAAGCAAAACAAATAAACACACTGGCGCTGCAGGAATGGAATGTTCCAAACACTGAGTTAAGGATGTGATGCTTCACAGACAAAGATGATACGGATGATAGCAAAACTGACTAAACTGTGGTGGGTGACCTGGAGGAGGACTAGATTTACCTGTACTGACCTTGTTCAGAGTTCCATGTAGTCCGTGAGGATTTCCATCCATATAATGGCCTCAGGTTACTGCTGCCGTCACAGAATCCAAAAGGATTTTATTTGTGCAATGGACCTTTTTCACAGACTGTGATGATGAATTTCCACATTCATTTAGAAGGGTAAATTTAGCACAATCTATTTACTATTTTCTTCTTCTTTTGTTTAATGTACATTTAAATCACAACAGCTAAATTATATTACCCTGACATTACTTAAAAAAAATAAAAAAATAAAATAACAACACTGCTGCAATGGGGTTTTAAATACAACTGCTGAGAGGGTGACAAAAATTGGTCACCTTTCTCTGTTCTGACTGCTGTAATCCATTGCTCTCTATTTTTTCCTCTTTTGGGAAGCTGTGGAAACTACATTTTGGGATTTTTATTTAGCTGTAATGCAAATTGGAATGTAAAAAAATATTATTTGCCATGGTCTTCTATTCATTGCTATAGAGGTTAACCGTTTATAGTTTACCCCTGCGTTCCAAATCCCAGAAATAAAAAATGGAACCATTATTTATTTATATATGTAACTTTGCTCTTTATAGGGCCTTATTAAAGACTATGACCATGACAGATGACATGGGTGCTGAGAAACAGCATGTGTTTCACAATACCAAAACCAGCAAAAAACTAATTGCCAAACAGCCTTTTTTTAATGTTGTACTTTATTCTCTAGGAGACTTTGAAGTTAAAAAAAAATTATATCCTTATCCATTGTGAATATTTAGTGTTGCTGTATATGAAGCACCGTCCACATAGGTCACTGCCAAACCAAGTAACTTCCTATTGGTCAATGCAGTGAATTTGCCTGTCAGTGTTCACCTAACTTGAATTCTTACAAGTTAGTAAGAATTCTGTCCAAGATTCATCCTAAAGAGGGCACTTGGCAAAACAGGGAAAGTGGGAACCCCCCTTGGTTAGACGAAAAGGAAAGGGAGCACCAATGTTGATATTGCATTCCCACCCGTAAATGTGTAGTTGTGCTCTTGTGTGTGTTCCTGGGGGAGCTACTGCAACAAAATGTAAATGGAACAAAATTTGTGAAACCATTTTCAAAATTGCTCAAATATTTAATAAATGAACATTTAAGGTACAGGGTTTTGGCATTTTTGTTTTTTTAAACATGGGAGTTCAGATTCTGCTGAAATATGTGGAGCTTTCTGCCGGGTTCTTTGAACACAAATTCCATGCAGGTTTAGTCATAGCCACTGGACCTTGTATGTGAAAACTTTGACCGAAGGCTTTGAATGCAGTTTGCACTAACCTAAAAATTTTAACTGAACTGTGTAAGAATATCAGCTGAGGAAATTGTGCTTGAGCTTGTGCATGTGAGTCAGGAAGTGAAAATCACCATCCTCTGGCCACCATGCTGAAATGAATATGACTAAACTAAGACAGGGGTGGGATGACATGATCTGTCAGTACAGCTCCAGGCCCCTCCCTCTCTGCCCCACCCAGAATGTGTGAAAGAGCTTCCACTCAACATTGGCCTCATTGTCTGGAGGCCCTGGAATTCACCCACAATTCTGTACATTCACTACCTGTGAATGTGACCTGCATTTCAACACCTCACTCACAGCAAAGAATTCCATACCTGCTTTTAACGGTAAAGAAGAGTATCTCTGCAATCCACTGCTGTTTTTTCCAGGTGAAAAGCAGAGTCTACTTCTGCAGCCAAGGTCACACAATCTCATCGGTGTGGGCAGTGCAAGGCTGTTGTGGTGAATTAATGGACAGTGTTGTGACTGATCAGATATGTGAGGGCCGGTGAGTGACCGGCCAGACTGTTGTCAGTATTGACAAGCCATTTCTCCTCTCACCAGATTCATTCTGTTATTGCCTGACATGTTGTGAGGCGATGTGTATATGTGTGAACTTGTGCAGTGGGAAGAGGTTAGATCAATCACTTCTCAGCAGGCATTAGCTGTTATTGGTGTCAGAGAAGCAAGGTTAATGTCAGTGGCAAAGGCCTTGTTCTTAAAACCAGACTCTTGACAAGGTGATCAATATAATCGCCATCTCCTTGGCGCCTCTCTCACTTCCCTTTCTCTCTCTGCTCTCAACGTTAATTTTATATGCTATACTATTACTGTATATCGACAATTTTTTTTTTTATTTCTCAGACAGAATTGGAGAAACATCCAATCAAAAGACAATAAAAAAAAATAAATAAAATAAAATATATATATATATATATATATATATATATATAATTGAGAAACTCAGAATTCCATTAATTTTAATGAGGTGTGAAAGAGCAACCTTTGAGCAATAAAATGTTCTTCTGGGGTTTCTCTCAGTAATTTCCAGCAGCTTGTTATTATTGTCTTAGCTAATTCCAATCTTCATTGGCATTTCATAAAGTAAATACTGTAGATGCAGAGAATTAGTTTAGCCTTTGCAAATATTTGACACATGTGCATGAGTTGAAGTGTTCCCTATCAAAAAGCTACACTTTGATGCTGTGCTGATTTAGCGCTTTGGGAACGACTTTAGGAGTGACCAGCTGTGAATATGTGTGCAACACGTCAATGAAATTGACAAAATATATAGCCTCCGCCAGTGACATCATCAGGATGCGCCGGTAAAGGGGCTATAAATAGATGCGCCACAGGTGCATCGTCAGATCTTTTGTCTTCAGATCATTCTGTGTGTTGTGCTTCTTGACTGTCAGAACTTTCTACTTTCCTCTGTAAGGAGTTAGAATTGTTAGGCATTGCGCAGAAACCTTTCTCTTTTCTTTAAAAACAAAGAGAAGAAGAATGACTGATAAACAAAGCAAGCGGTGTGTGTTCCCATGTTTACGCTCTATGGCTGAGAGGGACACACACCAGTTTTGTTTTGTGTGTTTGAGGGAAGAGCATGTTGCTCTTGCGTTGGGGCGGGGCGGGTGCGAGCATTGCGATCTGTTCTCAGTCAAAATGCTTCGCACTCGTCTTGCTTCCGAGAGACAGCGCCCACTCTTCCATTGTGGGGCTCCCATATGGATCTGGCTGAGGAGCGAGAGACTGGTCTGTCCATATCGCTCGCTCTCTCCCCAGATCCAGCTGGTCCTGAAGTGTGCTCCGGGCCCTCTTCGGTTCATGAGGGGGACCTTGAATCTCTTGAGTCTGCGGACTTCGAGCTACCCACCTCTGAGCATTCCACGCTTGATAATACAGCGACAGAGGAATTACTCGAGGTGGTTACTCGTGCAGTGGCCAGGCTTCAATTAGACTGGCCACGCGAACAAGAGACCCCCAAGTGCTCCAAACTGGAGGACTGATTTCTGTTTGGTGGCCAAGGGAAGGGAATGCCTCATCAGTCCTTTCCCTTCTTTGATGACCTCCGCATACATTCATAAGATTCTATAGTTTGGATGTTCATGCCACTCTTATGTCCTTGAGTCTACATCACAAGCTCATATCTGAGACCTCTTGCGCTCTTGTGAGCACAACTACACAACCATAAGGGGTCCGGACATCCAAAGTGCGGCGGTGTGGGTATACTCGTTCCCAAAGCGCTAAATCAGCGCAGCATCAAATTGTAGCTTTTTATAGGGAACGTCTTAGGTTACTGAACTGTAACCCCTGTTCCCTGATAAAAGCGGAACGAGATGCTGTGTTTCATTGCCACACTGAAGATGCCCCAGGACTGCTCTTCAGACAAAATACCTGATGATGCACCTGTGGCGCATCTATTTATAGCCCCTTTACCTGATGATGTCACCGGCGGAGGCTATACATTTTGCCAATTTCATTGACGTGTTGCACACATATTCACAGCTGGTCACTCCTAAAGACGTTCCCAAAGTGATAAATCAGCGCAGCATCTCATTCCGCTTTTATTAGGGAACAGGGTTTACAGTTAAGTAACCCAAGACGTTTTGCTGTCACATCTCAGAGGACAGACAAATGCTTCATGATCCTGATGTTTTCTATAAAAGACAAAGAGTACAGATGTAGGCACTTTTAAAATAACATTCTTTGGTTTCAGAAAATATATAATCAAAAGAAATATATAAAGTACAATCTAACAGTGATTTATCACTTCTTCAATATCTGTTCCATCAGTCAGGGTGTGATCAAAATGAATAGGTAAGAAATTGAAAACAGTTAAAAAACAACATTTACATTTGGCAGACGCTTTTATCCAAAGCGACTTACAGTGCACTTATTACAGGGACAATCCCCCCGGAGCAACCTGGAGTTAAGTGCCTTGCTCAAGGGCCCAACAGTGGCGTCTTGGTGGTGGTGGGGCTTGAACCCCCGACCTTCTGGTCAGTAACCCTGAGCCTCAACCACTGAGCCACCACTGCCCCGATGCATCACATCATGATTAAGGGAATGAAGATGAAGTCTAATGAAAATGGCCTAAAATATCCCATTACCACAATTGCAAAGTGTGTTAAAATATCCTCTGTATAGTTCTGAGATTCATTATAAATTGAATTGCTCAAGTCAGAACAGTTCACAACCTCAGAAACGAGGTTTACTAAAAATGTATCCTCATCTTAAGAACATACAGTATGTTCCAGTTATGAGGGGCAGGGGTATTCGAGAGCTGTACTCACCATCATAGAGTAGTTATGTAAGAAATTGGTGCGAAATGGCGAGAGACAGAAGGAGAGAGTGTAGTCAAACCTCTCAGCAATGACAAGACTGCTGATTACCTCACACCTCCACATCAAAGACTAGTAGATGGAGAAAGATAGATAGATAGAGAAGGCAAGAAGAACAGGATTATTGTGATGTGAGGGCAACGTGACAGCAAAGAGAAGGGGTGATAAATGTAAAGGAAAAAGCAATAGAAGGTAAAATAGCTGGAGAGAGGGCCAAAGGGATGTTATAATACAGAAAATAAGGGAGAAGAAAAAAAAAGTCAACATTTGAGGGAAAGATAGGAACAGAAGCAATCAAGAACAACAGAGTACAGAGAAATTCAGAAATTGAGAAGTTGAGGCAAAGAAATGCTCCAAAACTCAGTTTTGCCCAGGAGCAAAAACACCAAATGGATTTTTTCCCTGGAAGAATGGTGTCTGTACACAAACTAAGCCTGTCCTTACAGATGTCTGCAAGGGTCTTTCTCTATCTTTCTGCCTCTTTCACGTTTCCTTTTCTCTCTCCCTCACCTTCTCACCCCTCTTCTCTCCTCAGAGGCCTTTCTGACTTGGGAGCGTATGTCTTCATTAAGACAGCTGTCAGGTCTAGCAAGTGGAAGGGTGGGAAAAAAGAGGGAGAACTTCAAAGGCCACAGCACTGGGTCCCAGTGGATCATGCACTTTGAGTTGGGCTGGGTGAGCACAGTCTGTCTCCAAGTAAAAATCCCACTTTAGCAACAGGCTACTGTTTGTTCTGTTCTGTTTGGTCTAGTCTGACACATATGACTTCAACGAGCCCATCTCGGAAAATAATAAACTCTGGAGATCAAACACATCTATCTCTGGCAGCTAATCACTACATCCCTGTTTTATAGACGATTTCAAGGAAGTAAACAATAACAAAGGAAATAGAATGCTACTGGCCTGGGAGCACTTCCGATATCTTTCCTGGTCAGATTCATAAAAATAAGGCTCTGAGTTAACATATTTTTTCAAAGAATATCAAACATTTACCTGAAGAGACTTATCCAGATGTGTTGTTGATACCGAGCATCTACGCGAGAGAGACAATGAAACTGTATAATAGTTTATATGCTCACAATTATTTCCTCAGCGGAAAGATCTGAAATATTGGATCCCTCCTATTATTATCATCATGAAGCCATTCAAAGAAGCTGTCTGCATGACCTGCGGACAAGGTAAGGATTTATTTTTTACGTGTTCCTAATTTGTAAGTTGTTTTTGATAAAATTATCTTCTAAATTACTAAATGAAAATGACTTGCTCAGCTTTATTCATTATAATTCAGCAATCTATAGTCACTTTTAGAGCTCTACCTCTCAAACATATAATTAGTTACATTTTGTTCACCTACCAGAGATAAGATGTGTGCTACAGTTAGTACTACATGTATCTAGTGTCTTAACTTCATCTGTTATAAGAAAGAACTTAGCTAAGTAAGTCTTTGAATGATAGGGTACCATGTGCAAGGCACATGGCTCTGACCCAAACAATGTCACGCCAATGCATCTGTCTTCTCCAGAAATGTTCTGGAAAGTGAACTGGACCTGGTGTTGAAAGGTGGGAAGTAAAGGACCCGGAGACATCTTTGGTCTCTTGGCAATGTCAGCAAACACTCAAGCAAGCAGCCGACATCAAACACACGCATCCTGGTGCTTGGACAGGTAATCCGTCTTCCTGGACCTTCAAAGGGCCTGGTCAAGAAGCCCAGCAGCCTTGCCACCCGATGAGGTATGTTGGAGGCCGGGCACACAAACTGAAAGGCAGAGAGATGGATGTGAGGACTTGCGGAAAGGCTCGCAGTGCTGGAACTGGTCCAATTGAGAGATCTGGGGTCTTAATTAGTATCACATGACATTGGCTGGTGGTGACAGGTAGGGTTAACCAGACTGGTTATTAGGGCTGAAAGCGGGAACAGGGAGCACTCAGCAAGGTAAAAATATTTTGTGTGCATGAGTGTGCTTTATAGAGTTGTGAAATTACTGGATGTCTAAAGATCTGGACAGTTATACAAAAGCAAGAGCAGCCTATATATAAGCCATATATATATATATTTACTGTTTGTGTGCTGTGGAGACCACTGCAAAATTATCAGTTTATCTGGATTTACTATTTATAGGTATGCGTTTGAGAAAAGCATCAGATCATCACCGTTCCTCCAGGTCTCTGTCTAACCATCAGACGACCAGCTGGAGGATCAATGATGATCTGCGTGTGCTTCAGCAAGGCTGGAATTGGGCAGATTTGTCTTTGTGAAGGACGTATGAATCAAGCCACGTACAAGGTTCTCCTGGAAGAAAACATGCTTCCTCCTGCTCTGACAACTCTGAGGACTGTTTTTTTCCAGTAGGACAATGCTTCATGCCACAGAGTCAGGTCAATCAAGGTGTGGATGGAGGACCACCAGATCAAGACCCTGTCATGGCCAGCCCAATCTCCAGACCTGAACCCCATTGAAAACCTCTGGAATGTGATCAAGAGGAATATGGATGCCACAAGCCATCAAACAAAGCCAAGCTGCATGAATTTTTGTGCCATGAGTGGCATAAAGTCACCCAACAGCAATGTGAAAGACTGGTGGAGAGCATTCCAAGGCGCATGAAATCTGTGATTGAAAATCAGGGTTATTCCACCAAATATTGATTTCTGAACCTCTCCCTAAGTTAAAACATTAGTATTGTGTTGTTTAAAAACGATTGTAAACTTGTTTTCTATGGATTATTCTAGGTCTGAAAACACTGCATCTGTTTTGTTATTTTGAGTCGTCACTTTCTGTAAATACATGCTCTAAATTACAATATTTTTATTTGGAATTTGGCAGAAATGTTGTTAGTACTTTATAGAATAAAAACAAAAAAAAAATAATTTTATTCTAACACATACCTATAAATTGTAAATCAAGAGAAACTGATCATTTTGCAGTGATCTCTTAATTCTTTCTAGAGCTGTATATATAATATATTATTGGGGGCCAAACCGGAAAGAATTATATAAAATCAGAATATATATATATATATATATATATATATATATATATATATATATATATATATATATATATATATATATATATATATACTATATATATCAATAAAATATACTTTTAAATCCTGAATATATAAATATAAATCTGAATATATAGTTGTAAATCCTGAATATATAAATATAATTCTGAATATATGAATATAAATATGAATATATAGTTGTAAATCCTGATTAAATAGTTGTAAATCTGAATATAGCCTATTTGTAAATCCTGAATATATAGTTTTTGAATATCTAAATCCAAAAATATAGTTTGAATATGTTTTTATAAAATCACTTTGTGATCAGGCTTATTGATAGATAAGCTCTAATTTTTCATATCTGACTAAAAAAGTAAACATGTTTAATAATATTTTTTTCACACAATGATCAGTCAGCTTTCTAAATATAGCATGTTTTTTTTATTTTAAATTGTTATTATACATTTTTTTATTTATTTATTTTTTCATCTTTTTATTTTTTTTTTATAATTTATTCTGCTTCATCAATTTCTTGCTGGCCAGGGTTTGGAAACCCAAGGGGCCCTTCATCACAGGTATTTCAAAATGGAAGACTTTTCTAATTATTTTTAGAATAACACAATTAAAGTGACAGAGTTCATATACAGGTGCCAGAGGATGTGTTGGAGCACCCCAGTGGGATAACAACTGCACCTCAGTAGTTTGGTGGATGGTCAACTTTGAAGAAATGGATGTGCCCTACGATGGGTCAAGTCTCACCAGTTTATCACATGCTGCTCCTAATGCCTCAATGAAGTCATCATTGGTCAAAAGATTGTTTACAATCTCCCTGAATCTCTCAGCCATGGTGTGTTCCACAATTTATGAATGCTATATCCTTATATTTCTAAGGACCCCAAAGTATATGGACTAAGATTAGCGTCCATGTTTTGGCGAGCTTTCAATTTTGTAAAGCAGAAAAAGACTCCAATTGGTCTGAATAACTGATTTAGATCATCATTGTACAACACTGAATTATTTAGGCATAGGATCTACTTTTAATTATAGGGATCAGTGCTTGGGCCACTTCTCTTCTCTATATACTCAACATCACTGGGACCCATCATTCAGTCACATGGTCTCTCTTACCACTGCTACGCTGAAGACATGCAACTCTACTTGTCTTTCCAGCCCAACGACACCACAGTGACTGCTCTAATCGCTGCCTGCCTGGCAGACATCTTGGCCTGGATGAAGGAACACCACCTGCAACTCAACCCAGCCAAGACCGAACTCCTTGTCTTTCCAGCCAACCCTGCTGTTGAACACAATATCACTGTGCAGCTGGGTACAACTAGAGTATCGCCTTCCAAAACGGTCAGAAATCTAGGGGTAACCATCGATAACAAGCTAAATGTCAAAGACCACATCTCTAAGACTGCAAAATCATGTAGATTTACACTCTACAATATCAGGAAGATAAGACCCTTCCTCTCTGAACATGCCACACAAGTGCTTGTTCAGTCACTTGTCATAACTAGACTTGACTACTGTAACACTCTCATTGCAGGCCTCCCTGCATGTGCCATTAGACCTCTGCAAATGATCCAGAATGCAGTAGCATGTCTGGTCTTTAATGAACCAAAGAGAGCACATGTTACACCACTATTTGTATCTCTCCACTGGCTGCCGGTTGATGCATATATTAAATTCAAGGCTCTGAATCTGGCATACAAAATAGTCATTGGGTCTGCTCCAGCTAAAATCCTTTCTCCAGAGCTACACGCCCACCTACACGAAGCCTGCGGTCGGCCAAGGAACATCGCCTTGTCATACAAACACAAAGAGGCACCAAAACACTTTCCTGGACTTTCAGTTTCATCATTCTGCGTTGGTGGAATGACCTTCCCAACTCCATCAGTGAAGCTGACTCACTTTCTGTCTTCAAAAAACAACTTAAAATACATCTTTTCCATGAGCACTTAACCAGTCACAAAATAAAAAAAAATAAAAAATAAAAATAAAAATATCTTGTTGCACTTTAATCTGTTTTGAATACTATTCTTATGCTGGTGAAACTTTGTAGTATGGCACTTTTCATATCACTGTCTCCTTAAGATGATTTGTTTATGTTTTCCTCTTTTGTAAGTAACTTTGGATAAAAGTGTCTGCCAAATGAATAAATGTAAAATGTAAATGTAATTACACATTTTAGTCAAGAACATCTGTCTATAATCATGCCTGAAATAAATATATATATATATATATATATATATATATATATATATATATATATATATATATATATATATATATATATATACTGTATTTACTGTAAGTAGTAATACATTAATCAAAACTTAACTACAATAGATTAGGACAAGACATGATTTGGATTGAGAACAATAATAAATAAATAAATAAAAAGTCGGGATAAATCATACTGTAAAACGATGACTAAGATATATATATATATATATATATATATATATATATATATATATATATATATATATATATATATATATATCTTTAAATTAAAAAAATAATAAGCATCTTTAAGTATCTTATTTTTTTAAAATGTAAGTAAAAACAAAAAATACTGAAGAGGACCTTTTGTCTAAGCAGTGTTTCATGCAGAGGGTGGGATGTGTTTTCCATAATTGTTTGCAGTTTCTAGAGAATCCTCCTCTCTGCATAGAAATGTTTTAATTATTCTCATTGGAATTACTCCAATAATAATTTTTGGTAAGTTTTTTAATATTGTTCATATAACTTGTCTATAAGCTGCTCCTCCAGCATGCATTAAAATTCACATTTATGCGTTTGGCAAATTATTTTATCCTAAGTGACTTACAGCAGGATAATGGCATACCACAGCAAAGAGAATGACTCTGGTCTCAGAATGTCCACAAAAGACAAAATAAAACAAAAAAACATTGCAACAGCTCAGTCCAGGACCCTCAATCCATTCCAATTCAGTGATGGTAAAGAACTATCAAAACAATCCAAAGAGTCAAAGACAAGTGTGTGCATTCTCTTAGGGGCATGAAATCAATTGCACTCTTCAGCACCCTTGCACAGTCATGGGAACAGAGCACATGTGAGTTCTAAGCTATTTACTGTTTAAGATTTGCTTTCAACCAACATGTGTACTGTTTCACCAACTGGTTAAAACACAGATGGGAGTTTTACTTACTAAAAATGTTCTAAGGGCAGAAAGGAAAATAATTTGTTTACGGCAACAAACAATTAAATCATAGAGGAGGCGGGATTAAAGATGTTAAAACAAAATTTGAGTGAATATTTCATCACTGGTGGATGCTTCATTAAAAAGTCGTGGGAAAAACACGTATGCAAAGTTAAGTGAAATTACTTTATATTTTGTTAATGTACAGTGATCATTTTATCTGCTAAGAAACCCTAGTGAGTGGTAGACCAGACTATAAGATAGTTAATGTTTGCTTAGTAGGCTATCTATTTAACGAGAGAGATAATTGGCTAACAGTATCAAACGCACAGGACTGAAATTCTGCATTGGAAAATGACATCATGTGCATTTATGATGTGATTAGTTTGTCAGTGGACAATACTAATTTTGCAAAGAGTAAAGCTTTTTAATGACACCTCGCTGCCAGTCTTGCCAGTCTGCGATACAGCCGATGTCTGAGAACAGGAACTCCAACTTACATTTTTTTTAATTTACACAGAAAAGTTGAGCAATTTTATAACACTAAAATCCCTTTAATGCACATTGTTTATGTCAAGTGACTATATTTCTGAAACAGTGAGTAGTTTAACGTTTACAGATTGGCCACATTTACTTCCATTGTAAGTGCCTCAATGTAATACAGATGTTTGCTTTTATTAATATAATTTGTTGTTAAAAGAGGGTAATTAACACTCTGCCACAAATGCTGTCAGATGAGCTCAAACTTTATTGAACATTTCATCCACAGGAGTCAAGCAAATCCTAAAAAAGTAAATTACTTCAGCCATGTCAACACAGGAGTATTATTTGCAGTGCTTGGTTTAACTAATAGTAGCCTGAAAAATGCTGATAGGCTATGTTTCATGTTACCTCCTCCATTGGTGAAAGTCTGATACTTTCAGAACACTTTCTACAAGGAAGCCATCTGTAAAGAATAACGAGCTATAAAAATAGGACATAAATGGGATAATGAAAAAGATTTCACTTAGAAATAGGGCTGCAACTAACGATTATTTTGATAATAGACTAATCTAACGTTTATTAGAATGATTATTTGACTATTCGGGCGATTATTGCAATGCTTAATCATTAACTCTTAACTGACTATTCAGCTTGTGCCTCGACTTAAAAGGTTGTATCAAATGTAGAATGGCCAGACGTTCCATTTTTCCCGGGACAGTTCCGTATTTAAGCACTTTTTCTAGTGTCCCGACTTTTTCTGAAAAAATCATGTTTTGTCACATATGTTCCCTCTCCTAAAATGTCTCTATTGCCTATGCGGCTTTGACAGTCACATGAGTATCCAAAGTAGCCAAGGATACAGCTTGTAAAACCAATAAAATCACACCGTGTTATTTGAAGTACATGATTGGATTAAACTATCCAATCACAATCCCCTATCAATAGACATCCAGTTAGTGAACTGTTTGAAGAGCACACATATGCAATTGAGGCTGGAAAATTGTCAAGGAAGCGTGCATGAATGTACATTTAATGATGATCTTCAAAAAGAGTTTTAATTTCTAAAATAGGAGTCACAGACAGAGCCTAGTAATGTGAGGTGTGAGATTTGTGGAGCTCGCATTTCCATCGCCCATGGAGGTCGCACCGACATCGCGCAGCCTGTTCATACAAAAAAGCATATGGATGCTGCTAAAAGGAAGTCTCACGCCAAGTGTTAGAAATTTTTTTTGTGAAACAAAGTTCCAAATCTGTCAAGGTGCACGCAAGTGAAGATCATTCTGTTGTGCACTGCCATAACTTTGCACATTCATGACCTGAGAAAGGTCTTGCAGGCCAGGCAAGTAGATTAAAAAGTAGTTGGATGGGGGGCCTGGGTAGCTCAGCGAGAAAAGATGCTGACTACCACCCCTGGAGTCGCAAGTTTGAATCCAGGGCATGCTGAGTGACTCCAGCCAGGTCCCCTAAGCAACCAAATTGGTCCAGTTGCTAGGGAGGGTAAAGTCACATGGGGTAACCTCCTCGTGGTCACTATAATGTGGTTCTCGCTCTCGGTGGGGCGTGTGGTGAGTTGTGCGTGGATGCCGCGGAGAATAGCGTGAAGCCTCCACACGTGCTATGTCTCCATGGTCAACAAGCCACATGATAAAATGCGTGGATTGACGGTCTCAGATGTGGAGGCAGCTGAGATTCATCCTCCACCACCCATATTGATTCTAGTCACTACGCTACCACAAGGACTTAGAGTGCATTGGGAATTGGACATTCCAAATTGGGGAGAAAATCCCAAAAAAATAAAAAGCTAGGTAAGGATACATCAATTTCAAGAATAAATACCATGGGACTATGCAGCCATCAAACCCCTCATGAAGGAGATGCATTTTTTCTCCTAGAGATTAATATAGTTTGGTGCAAAAAATACATATCAATTCCAGAACAACAGCAAACAACCTTGTGAAGATGCTGGAGGAAACAGGTAGACAAGTATCTATATCCACAGTAAAACAAGTCCTATATTGACATAACCTGAAAGGCAAAGAAGAAGCCACTGCTCCAAAACCACCATAAAAAATCCAGACTACAATTTGCAAGTGCACATGGAGACAAAGATCTTACTTTTTGGAGAAATGCACTCTGGTCTGATGAAACAAATTTGAACAGTTTGGCCATAATGACCATCGTTATGTTTGGAGGAAAAAGGGTGAGGCTTGCAAGCCAAAGAACACCATCCCAACTGTGAAGCATGGGGATGGCAGCATCATGTTGTGCACTTCACAAAATAGATGGCATCACCAGGAAGAAAAATTATGTGGACATATTGACGCAACATCTCTAGACTTCAGCCAGGAAGTTAAAGCTTACAAGCCACAAACTTACCTCCAAAGTTGTGGAAAAATGGCTTAAGGACAACAAAGTCAAGGTTTTGGAGTGGCCATCACAAAGCCCTAACCTCAATCCGATAGAACATTTGTGGGCAGAACTGAAAAAGCATGTGCGAGCAAGGAGGCCTACAAACCTGACTCAGTTACACCAGTTCTGTCTAGAGCAATGGGCCAAAATTCCAGCAACTTATTATGAGAAGCTTGTAGAAGGCTACCCAAAAGGTTTTTACCCAAGTTAAACAATATAAAGGCAATGCTACCAAATACAAACAAAGTGTATGTAAACATCTGACCCACTGGGAATGTGATGAAATAAATAAAAGCTGAAATAAATAGTACTCTACTATTATTCTGAAATTTCACATTCTTAAAATGAAATTCTTAACCGACCTAAAACAGGGAATGTTTTCTATGATTAAATGTCAGGAATTGTGAAAAACTGAGAATAAATGTATTTGGCGAGGTGCATGTAAAGGTGCATGTAAACTTCTGACTTCAACTGTAAGTGTATTTTTTCACTTGTGATTAGTAAACTAATTAAGTGTTAATGTCCAGTGTTTAAAAATATTTTTACAGTTTTATGAACTAAGATTAATGACTAATGTCTTTGAAGTCCATCCTGGATTAACTGCAGAAGTTCACATAGATGCATTGTCCTTTGTTAGTTGGCTGATGAAGGCTTTTGTTGGCAATTCAATGATAATCTATGTATTTAATTTCAAGAGTGTAGTCTATCAATATACAAAGGTGGTGCAGGCAGAGATAAATGAGGAGCATCGCAGTTCAACCAGCAGGTCATTTTGGTGAGGTTCAGTGGAGTCCATCCTAAATCGAAGGTTCAGGCAGTGGCATATGAAGAATCCGACGTCTTACAGTTGGAGTTGGCATCAGTTCATCCTCTGTAGTTAAAAGACTGAAGTGATGTCTTGTTAGCACCGTCTGTAGTTTGTCGTCATCACTTAGCAACACATAGCATTGGAGTCCGACACCAAGCAGGAACAAAGCTGGATCTGGCCGGCTCTGGCAACCTCGGGATATTAATCATGGTTGAGACATGGAAACAAATAGAATAATATTAGTGTAGATGTCATTCTATTTTATGCAGAATTATAGATCATGATAGATGTTTCTGGTTCAGTCAGACCTAACTAAAACAGCCTAATCATGAATTGATAGATCAATTACACATATACCTCGCTAAAATTCTTTAGTCTAGACTTAAACTGAGTGAGTGTATTTGCATCCCGCACAGTGTTAGGGAGAATATTCCATATTTTAGGAGCCAAATAGGAAAAGAGTCTACTTCCTTTTGTTGATTTTGATATTCCAGGAACTATTAACAAGCCAGAATTTTGTGATCGTAATGAACATGATGGAAACGTTAAGTACTGTGGAGCTAGACCATTCAAAGGTTTGTATGTAGTTAACATAATTTTAACATTAATACAAAATTTAACAGGTAGCCAATGTAACAACGATAAAATGTTGCTAATATGATCATATTTCATGGTTCAGCTCTCTGGCAGCTGCATTATGAACCACTTGAAGTTTATTTATTGAACTTGCTGGACATCCTCCCAGTAATGCATTACAATAATCTAGTCTTGAGGTCATGAATGCATTAATTAGTTTGTCGGCATCAGCAACAGAGAGCATTTGTCATAACGTAGCAATATTTCTGAGGTGGAAGAATGCCGTTCTACAAACATTGGAAATTTGATTTTCAAAGGACAGATTCGTATCAAATATAACACCAAATTTCTTTGCTGTAGAAGACGACATAACAGTGTGTCCATCGAGAGTCAAGTTATATTTTATTGGCTTATTTTTAGAGGTTTTTGGTCCAATAATTAGTACCTCTGTTTTGTTGGAATTGAGATGAAGGAAATTTATGGCCATGATTTCATTGATACACTGCTAATTTGTAGAACTGTGAATTTTCATTGGGTTTAGAATAAATATAAAGTTGGGTATCATCTACATAACAGTGGAAACATATTACATGATTCCTGATAATATCTCCCAGGGGAAGCATGTATAAGGAGAAAAGCAGAGGCCCTAAAATTGATCCGTGTAGCACTCCATACTTAACTATTGTCTGATTTGACAATTCCTTGTTTACACATACAAAATGGTAGCGGTATGATAAATAGGGCCTAAACATAATAATGCAAGTGCACTAATGCCAACATAATTCTCCAGCCTATTCAAGAGAATGTTGTGATCTATCGTGTCGAAGGCAGCACTAAGATCTAAAAGCACTAGAAGAGAAATGCAGCCGAGACCAGATGATAAGAGCAAGTCATTTGTAACTCTGATAATTGTAGTCTCTGTGCTGTGATGGGGCCTAAATCCTGACTAAACTTGTTCATATATACCAATTTTCTGTAGAAATGAACATAGTTGGGAGGATACTTCATTTTCTAGTATTTTCGACATAAATGGTTAATTTGAAATCGGTCTGGAATTAGACAATTCTCCAGGATCAAGCTGTGGCGTCTTAATAAGTGGTTTGATAACTGCCATTTTAAAGTTTCTTGGGACATGTCCTAAGTATAGCCAGGAATTAATAATATTAAGTAGAGGTTCTGAGATTACAGGGAATACCTCTTTTAAGAGCTTAGTTGGTTTTGGATCTAACATAATGCTTTTGATTTTTTATACGTTTTGTTAGCTCTTCATGAACTTTGACAGCAAAGGACTGAAGTTGCTCATGAGGAAAATTATGAGACATTGTTTTCTGAGATGCTGTGACAGATGATTGCATAGTTCCAATTTTATTTCTGATTATTTAAATTTTATCAGCAAAGAAATTCATGAATTCATAACTATTCAGCTGCGATGGAATATCTGGTTCATTCTATGCTTTATTCCTTACCAACTTAGCCACAGTACTGAATAAACACCTAGTATTTTTATGGGTATTTTCTATGAGTTTGCTAAAATATGCTGACCTAGCAGCTTTTAGTCTCTAGCTACAGACACTATCATTCCATGCACAGAAAAATACCTCTAAATTTGTATACTTCCACTTCTGCTCAAGTTTCCGAGCTGCTCTGTTGTGAGCATGAGTGTGATCATTGTACCATGGTGCAGGGCTTTTTTCTTGAATTTTCTTTAATCAAAGGGGGCAACACTATTAAGAGTGCTAAAAAAGACTTATTTATATTTTCTGTTATTACATGAAGTTCAAGAAGAAACTTTTTGGCTTACTGAGTATGTGAGACAATTCTGGATGATTATTAGTGAAGCTATCATTAGTGGTCAAAAGAGTAGTTCTACTTTAATGATAGCATGGTGTAGATTGAGTGACATTAGCTGATTGCAGCAAACAAGAGATGAGGTAATGATCTGAGATGTCATTGCTCTGCTGTAGAATTTCTATTGTATCAACATCAACTCTATATGACAGAATTAAATCTAGCATATGATTATGGCAATGAAATGGTCCTGTCACACTTTGTCTCCAAGAGAGTTGAGAATATCGATAAATGCTAATACCAATGTGTCATTTTCATTATCTATGTAAATGTTGAAGTCACCAACAATTAAAGCTCTATCTACATTAACTACTAGATCTGATAGAAAATGTGCAATTACACCAAGGAAATCTGAGTATATATCCTGTAGCAAAGGGCATAAGATGATTTTTTATTTATATCTGACGGTGTGACATTAAGCATTCTAAGTTCAAAAAACGTATTTCCTGTCCTCTGATTAACACCAAAATCTTCACTGTAAATTGTAGCAACACCTCCTCCTCGAACCTTCAGATGAGGCTCATGTTTATAAAAATAACCTGAGGGAGTAGATTAATTTAAACTAATATAGTCATCTGGTTTAAGCCAGTTTTCATGATCTGTAATAATTTCATTTACAATTAGTGTTAGATATCTAATGTTTAGCAGCCCTCCCTTTATTGGATGTTTATCTTTATTTTATTTATTTTTTCAAGTTGTATCTTAATCACATTTTTTCTAAATTATTTAGTGTAGGGTTTGTGCTTGGTCATTCGGGGAACAGACACAGTCTCTATATTATATCTAGGTGATACAGTGTGGCTTCTCAAGGCAGCTAGTAGATGATCAGATTAGCCAGTTTGTCTGCTTCCTGACCTGGGCCCCAATTAGTCCAATACTATCACTATTAAGATTATGAGCCAAATTACTAGAGATGAGAGTGGCACATTCCCTGGAGGGATGGAGTCTGTCTCTCTTTAGCAGGTCAGGTCTACCCCAAAAACTCTTCCAATTGTCTATATATCCTATGCTATTCTCCGGATACCACTTAGACATCCAGCCATTCAGTGACACTAATCTACTATAAACCTCGTCAACAGGATGAGCAGGGAGGGGCCAGAGCATATTACAGTGTCTGACACCATATTTGCAAGTTCATACACCTCTTTAACTTTATCTTTAGTGATCTCCAACTAGCGAAGCCAGACATCGTTTGTGCCGACATGAATAACAATTATAGAAAATCTATATTTTTCTATAATTAAAAAAATAAAATCTATCCAGCACTTGTAAATTTGATCTGATGTCAGACACTCGAGCCCCAGAAATGCATTTAACAATGGTGGCTGAAGTCTCTATTTCCAAGTTCCTTACAATAGAAACACCAACTATTAAGGCTCTTTCAACATGATTCTCAATAGGTGCATCACTGAGTGGGGAGAATCAATTCTGACCCTAACAGGAATGGGAGAGTGGTGTCACTTTGCTGAGTGAGTATGCTGCAGGGACGTCACCCAAATGCCCTGCTGCGGGGGCTCTAGAGCCGGAACCAAAGTGTGTGTGTTGCTCGTTGTACTACCCACATCCGAAACTTTATCTACCGGTTTCTCTTTCTCACTGATCTCCACTAGTGTTCGGATGCATGTCTCTAACTCATTAACCTTCTCCGTTAGCCTGACTAATTCCTTACATTTGTCATGTGAATCCCTCACTGCTGATGGAAGAATCTATAGTAAATATGTGGCATGCGTTGAAGGAAGAAATAACATGAGCAGATGCCATGACTTACCGCAATTGTTTGTTGTTTTTGTTGTTGTTGATATGGTTGTACTTGAGCGGCGAGTGTTTGAGATCAATGTGGTTCCTGATCAGCAGATGACTGAGATTGATGCAACAATCCATGTAAAACACAGTGGAGAAAACAAATGCATGCAGTTGAGATGCGAGATGTAGACAAGCGGGAAAAGAAAAAAAGAGAGAAAACGGGTGCTTGTGGTAAAATACACGCAGTTGAAATGGTAGAAAAGCAGTGTGGCAGGGCGGAGGGTGGGGCAAGGTCGTGATGCTACACACCCGGCTCCTAATCAGGCTAATTAGCCCTCGAGAGGGATAAGGGCTGACTGAAGATGGCAGTGCGACAGTGAGAGATTTATGGACAGCTGTCCGACACCTTTTGTGTGTTTGTAATTTTGTATAAGTTTCTAAATGAAGTATTATATTCTTAAGCCAGTACTCGCCTCCTCCTTTCCATTAATGCCTTTACACTGGTGCCGAAACCCGGGAAGGAGTCCTCGCCACTACCATCCAACCCAATGGAGCAGCAGCGGCCATCTGCCGGGGGACAGATGAGCCCGGCCACTTGAGAGCGGAGGTACGGCCACCGACCGCGAATGGAGAAGGGGCTGCTAACCGACCGTCATTGTGGAATAAGCGGAGCCGGAGCTCTTTAAAGGAAACACCCAGGCATAGCATCTTAAATGCAGTTATATTTAATGCGTTATCGCTTTAGTAAAGTTCAAATAATACAGCAGCAGATCATGTAAATAACTCTGACACTGTCATTTCTCTGTGTGTATAGCACCTCTTTTATGAGTTGCGCAAATGTCCTGATCTAAGGGGCGAGATTGAAACTGCACCCGGCCGAGTCACACTCTGTTGCGGGGATGCTCGTCCCACGATCGCGCACGCTTTATGCAGCTAGATTAGAACATGATGTCTCGTGACTTATTGAATCATAATATATGTGTCACTGTGCATTTCTTATCGGGAAGAAAATTAGCAGTATGCAGCTTTATTAATAAAAGGGAGATTGGGTTTAGTGAGTTAATGATGGATTGAAGTGAACAAAAAGGTGAGAGAGGGTAGTTTTCACCCCATTATACACAGCAACAAAATGTTTTTGATTTGATTTTGTTTTGGCTTGTTTTCCAATACAAATATCTAAAACTCCTTTATAACAATGTACATTTTCTTTAGCAGCTATACTGTAGAAAAAAATATTATCTGAGAATGTTGAATATAATATTAAAAATACAAATATTTTGAAATATCTAAAAATCCTTTTAAAAATATGCATTCAACTGAGAAGCAGCATATAAGCTATTTATACTTGCTTTTAGAGAATAGATCTTGAATATAAGTATATTTTGTCTTTACTGCACTCGCAGAAGTATAACCAAGTGAAAAATACACAAAATACACTTTTATTTCAGATACATATCTTGTATGTTGCTTCTCAAGTTAATGTATTTTGTTTTTTAGACAATTTTAAATGGATAATGAGAAAAAACTTGATAACAATAGGATTGTTTGCAGTAAATTTCTTTACTCAGTTAAACTTAATAAATGTGTCCTCTTTATTGTTAGAAAGCATATTTAATCCAACCTTTTAAGTCAGGGCACAGGCTGAATAATCAGTTAAGAGCTAATAGTTAATCGTTAGATTAATCGATTATCAAAATAATCGTTAGTTGCATCCCTAGATCACGTTATAATCTTGCTGCAGCAAGGATGTGCGCTCAAGGGATGAGCATCCCAGTGCCAGAGTGTGCCTCAGCCAGGGGCAGTTTCAATCTCTCACCCTTAGATCGGGACACTTTGCATAACTCATAGAAGAGGCGCTGAACGTACAGAGAAATGCCAGTTTCAGAGTTTGAAGTTATGTACATAACCTGCTTTCTTAGTATTTGAACTTTAATAAAGCTACAATGCAGTACAGTGTATATATATATTTATTTTTATTTTTTATCCATGTAAGTTGAATCAATGACTTTATGAGGTGGCACAGGATTTTTTTTGTATTTTTAAACTAACTCTTGCATTAATCATTCCTCCTTGTCACACAACTTTATTTAGTAATGAGTTGTAGTGGAAGCTAAGCACTCTTAGAAAGTGTTTGCTACTCAACTGGAACATGCAGCGAGGACAAATCATATGCAAGCACAGACAGATTACATAATGCTGAGCAGATCACAATGCACTGACAGCATTGCGATTTTAGAGGGTTGTGCTAGTAAACAGGCTGGGTGATATAGTGTTCTGCTGTTCTGCTGCTTTTGGCTTCTGAAACAGTCTATATAAAGTGCTAATTCCAGCATAGATGATCCTTACATTCCATTCACAAACAACAACAACAGTGATACTCAAAACAACACAATTAAGGACGTTATCACCTCAGGATGCATAACTCAAAGGAAACATTTGTACAGTTAAGTATATAATTTATTTATTGTAAATTAATTCAATAATTTCATTTTATTTATTTTCACTTATTTATTATTTATTTTTTGTGGTGGGTTTAAGGTGAGTGGGTTGATCTGAAACAAAAAGCTGCCAACCACTGTCTTAATTGAATACATTTTATGTTCTTTAGTGGGAAAATGACTCCTGATATTTACATTTACATTTATGCATTTGGCAGACACTTTTATCCAAAGCAACTTATAGTGCACTTATTACAGGGACAATCCCCCTGGAACAACCTGGAGTTAAGTGCCTTGCTCAAGGACACAATGGTGGTGGCTGTGGGGCTCCACCATTTAAGCACTTAAGTTGTCAGTTGATTCTTTCAAAGAGGAATTATTTGCATAACGTCTCTCTTTCACGTCCTCATCTATGTAACTGGCAGTCTCTGCAAAGAAAGAACACGGACACCTTTCTTCATTTTACAAATGATGATGTCAAATTGAAATTTCAAAATATAAAGCATATTCAACTACTCTTTAACTAGATTGCTTCAAGGGTCAGATTATCTAAATGAATATTAGAGTGTAATATCTTTATGGCAATTACCAGATCCTACTGCAGCTCTTTCCTAATAAATCAACAGGTTAATATGAAACTAAACATAAAGCCCTTAATAATGTGTGGTAAGATTAATATAACTGGGGTGTGCAATTTCTTATCTTACATTAATAATTATGCCAAATAATCTTATTAAATAAAATAAAAATGTACTTTAAAAATTCAAACATAAACTAAAGGAAATTTCTGCATAGCTGAGGAAGCGATAGCCAGAATTTTTAAGCATTCTTGCTCTGGTCCAATAACTAAAGGCTGTTGCATGTTTTTGGACTAAAATTAAATCGAACTGCCACAAAGAAATGATTAAGTGGGAGAAATTTGAATTATAGGTGGCAAAGCGAATCCCATAGTGTAAAGACTGCTAAAAAGTGTAACACGATGTTCCTTTATTAAATCAAATCAAATCAATCAAATCAAATCACTTTATTGTCACACTACCATGTACACAAGTGCAACAGTAGGTGAAATTCTTGTGTGCAGTTCCGAGCAACATAGCAGTCATGACAGTGATGAGACATATACCAATTACAGTAAACAACATACTTACACAACAACAATTTACATATCAAATGTACACATACTTACACAACACAATAATTATATACAATGCACAGTAAACAATACACACAATATAGAATACACAATATACAATATGTGGGAGCATATGAAATATATATAAGTAGTTGAATTGAGGAGAATATGTTGACAGTCCAGTGTGAGATTATAGATTAATAAAGTGCAGTGCTAATTATTGATCCTGATAGATCAAGTGTTCTATCAGGATCAATAATTAGCACTGCACATTATTAATCTCTTTATTAATCTAAACATATAACATGTTGATTTAAATCTCTTTTTGTCTGACCTATTTATTTCTTCCTATGCTGTTGTTGTATATCTTTGTACTACTAATAATAATAATATAGGAAAAGATACATCTTATACAAACTTATATAAAATCAGTAATGGTGTAAAAACATATTTATAAAAAAATGCATGACCTTTGTACATAAAACAAAGAGGACTCTCCTGATTGTCCAGCATACACTTTGAATGAATGCCTGCTTCACATGTTTACATGTTGAAAAGGCCTAAAAAGAAGTTTGTGCAGGCCTGTTTTTCATGTAAAATATCATTTGAGATTTATAAAAAACACTTGCTTTGTTCTTAGCGATAGCCTTATGGTAGACACCACAAATGCCTGACCTTTCTAAAGAAAGTAATACACACTTGCTGTATTGACACATGCTTATGAATTAAAACAAGAAAAATCTTTAAATATACAGTAGTTGTGCACTGATACGTTACTGAGTGAGGTGAAGAGCAGAAGTGCCAGTCTTTTCCTCTTCAGTTGAATTGAGGGGCAGTTAATATACCCCTGGTCTTTATTCAGAATGGTCTCTGCAAACATACGTCGCATTACTACATGACATTTTGATACTTCACTATTTTACACTTACAGATTTATTTACAATGTGTCCAGTATTTTTTAAAGTGTTATTTTTTGTCAAATTAATCGCACTGAATTAACGTGTTAAATCGACAGCCCTAATATATATATATAGGCCTATATATATATATGTATGTATATACGTCATATACATACATATATATATATATGTATGTATATGACGTATATGATGATTTTGGCACTCATTTACATTTACAGGAGAAAACATTATGTAAAAAACGTACCACTTCAGCATGAAACCGATTTAACTGTGCATTTTGCTGTGTACACTGCCGGTGTCATATTTCAACATATAGGAAACAGATATTAAAATGAATAAATGTCTGTTTTTCCAGCCTGTTATATTAGTATTTTTTTATTTATTGCCCCTTATTCATTTTAGAAACATTTATTGAATTTTGTTATTTACATGAAATCTTACCTTTTTTTATTACGTATCGTTAGGCCTGTCGCGATTATTAAATAACCGTCTGGTCGTGGTTATTTGATCTAACCGCGGTTATTTGAGACAACCGTGATTTTGGGGCATTCTAATTACAATCACATTTTAATGCGCAAATAAATAAATTGTAAACGAATATATTGTATAAATGCCATGCACACATAATGTTTGTGTGTCATTCAGTTGAACTCCCGAGTCCAAGCGTCAATGAGCCGCACCACAGATGTCAACCAGCTACTGTTTAGAGGAGCACGTGAAGAGCCTCAAGCGGTCTGACGTGTATGCTGTCAGCAGAGGCTCGCGCCAAACTCTTACAAAAACATTAACGAACAAGTATAAACTGTCATAGTGAACGCAAAGCACTCCGGTTTCACTTTAAATGATTGCAACTGAAAAGTTCCAGGTTCGGACACGCAGTGACACAGACACACACTTACTCAATTTCTGTGTGGAGTGATGAAATGATAAAACGAAATCTTAAAGGTTTTGCTTCATGACAGATAAGATAATGTGGGTTTAATCAGAGCATTAAAATAACACGTGAGTGAAGAAATTAGGACAGAAATATTTTACAGTCCGCGACCCTGTACACAGGATAAGCGGTTGACGATGGATGGATGGATGGATATTTTACTGTTGCATAACTGCATTATTTTTATTAATAACAATATAAAATGAAAAATACATTAGTTCAAAAAACAACAGTGTAAATGTAAAATTGACCAAAATAAAGATGACCAAATAAGAGACATATTTTAAGTATTTGAAATATTTTGATATTTAAAACAGACATTTTTTATGTCATTCACAAGTTTAAAGCCTTAAAGGGAAATCACATATCCCTATTTTATTATTTGATTTATAAATTCAAATTAAATGTGTAAAAATAAATAAAAATAAAAAGGAATAGGCTACAATGGCCCTCCAACTGTTTTTTTATGTTTAAAAACCAAAGTGCCGGACACGTTGGGGTGTGAGAATGTGTTGCTAAACAGACAATTAATCATCATAATCGCAATTATTTGTTTGACAATTAATCTTCAGCCAAATTTCATAATCGTGACAGCCTTACGTATCATATTTCATTGGTGATATAATTTATTACAGCTGACAGTTACGTGAGCAAACCAGATATGAACTTAAACTGTAACAAGATCAAATTGAAATTCGCTGATTTTTAACAGTTCTGTGTACAAATTTCAAGGTTGTTTATTGGATCAGTGCAGGTAAAAATCATATAATGCGACTAGCATTACTTTACAGAGAGCTTACGACCTACTAGTTATGTCTTGCCTTAAGAACAGGTGGTGCAACCAAATTAAGCACTGACTTAGTTACAAACTAACTAGTAATTACTAAGCCCTTAGTGTTACCTTTACTTCTCAACTTAAGTGAGACCTTATGCACAGCTGGTGCAACCCTAACCTGGTCTCCTCTGAATTACAAAGGATAGATTGTAAATGACAAATTAAGGGAGTTGAAGTAATTATAATTTTTTTTTTGCAGTATGTAAGTTTGTGTAGAAATTGGTGGATGTCACTCTTACCTTGCTGAAGAGGTAAAATATGGCATCTATGATCTGAACAGATTTTTTTTTTTTAACAATATAAATAGTTACAATGTTGAAAATGTACAATAATTTAGAAACAAAAATATTTAATTTGTCTATGAACCTATAGAGTTCTCCTCCTCTCATGTAAACACATAATCAGCATTCTTGCAGGTTTTTGAGGAGTGCACATGTGCGTGAACACACGTCATCGGATGCAGCCAAAGGAAACGTTAACAAAGACAAAAACTTCAAGATTTCTGAGAGTACACTCGAGAAAGCATACACAATAAACAATATTCTTTTATACACATTTTAAGCAACTGCCCCTTACCTCTGCGTATATGAGTTCATGCATGGGTAGAATATTGGAGTATTACGTTAGAGGGTAAACCACTATTGCAGTGCTATTCCACTGCAGGTCGCAATAGAAAGTTAAGGAAACAAATAGAGCAAAAACTGTGCAATATCTGTTAATAAAGCAAAGCAATGGAGAATAAATAGCAAAGACTTTCTCTGATACCATGTTGGTTTATTTACACAAGCATCGTGGGGATATTACGTTGCAATGGAGAATGCTGCTTTTTTACTGAGCCACTTGTAAATGGAAGTTTATACAGTCCATGTAAAAGGAACTCAGCTTTCTCACACTAATCCACATTCTCGCAATACGCCGCTTTCTGGTGTCCATGTAAACACACTCACTGATTTAAACCTATAGAGATCTTCTGCTCTGATAAATCTTCTCACTACTGTACATGTCTCATCTAATAACTATAGTCTTCCACTGTAGAATTTATCCATTTAGCATCACAGAAAAAAAACAGTTGAAAACATCGTCACTACTCGCAGACAGTTCAGGAAAAACACTGTTACTTTTTATACTGGGTAATAATGTAATTTGAAAACACGTGAAATATTCACAAAGGCTGAATAGAAATGAACAAACTCTCAACATTTCTAATTAACTTTCAGCACATACATACCTGTTAGCACAATAATGCTATCGTTTATGTAATTAATTGCACTCCATTTCTGGACGTCTATGGTAGCCGGACTCTATAACGGTGGATAATATAAGTAATCCCTGCTGTTGAATTCTTGCCAATAATGTGAAAAGAGCACACAAACAAATTATTCCAAGCTTTTTTCAAACAGATGTTCCTAAGTCAATCCTTCTGTAGGCAGCCAATGGAAGAAGCAGCATCTGGGACTGAAGCGATTTGCTTTGCTAGTGGTAATCATAACATTGCTGTTTTAGATAAAAGTTTAGTTTCGCTTGATTATTAGAATAACCATTAACTGCACGCATTGTCTGGGAAATTTTAAAGACATCTTAAAACATTTAAAAAGCAAGAATCTAATTGCATGACACGCAAGCAAACAGAGACCGGCTACGCAAAAAACAGCAACCAATCGCACTTCCTCTAGGCAACCGGAAATTCTGCCCTCGTAGCGAAATACAGTGAACTCGCTGAGAATATTGTGGCTAAATGGTAAATGGTCTGCATTTATATAGCACCTTTTTAACCTTAATGGTATTCAAAGCGCTTTACACTGTGACACATTCACCAATTCATACACCAATGGTGGCAGAGCTGCCATGCAAGGAGCTAGCCTTCCATTGGGAGCAACTTGGGGTTCAGTGTCTTGCACAAGGACACTTCGGCATGTGGAGTCGTGTGGGCATTATCCTGCGATTAGTGGCCGACCCGCTCTACCGACTGAGCTACAGCCGCCCCCATGGATAGAGTTGTTCTGCTCTGAGAGCAGCACACTGTACTAAGAACACATTGATATGAACTATTGAGAACACTTCTACCATTAGAGCAACACTATTCAGTATGTAATATAATAATATTCTGGTAACAGTGTAAATACTTTAATAGCGTTGTTCTTCTTCCTTAGCGTTATGTGAAACACATGGCATTACATTCAAATTAAGCAGCACACGCATCATTGCTGTCTTAGAAGAACAATTAAAAGCAAATTCATTGAGAACCACATCTTTTTAAAGATCTTAAACTATACAACAATTGTGGGAACACAAAATGGCTAGAGACATTAAAATCTTAATGACGGAAAAGCCACAGAGGCTCAGTTGGAGTTCCTGTTCTCAAACAAGTCTGGCTGCGGGGTGGCATTAAAAAGCTTTACTCTTTGCGAAATCAGATGTTAAGCAGTATGTTAGCCTCAGTCGCCATACACTTTCATTGCAGTTTTTTGTTCATTCTGCCTAACATCTAGAGCTGCACGATTCATTTTTAAAAGATCGCGATCTTGATTCAGACACCCACGCGATCTCATTTCTTCATGACAGTGATTCTGCAATGTATATTAACATTCCTGTGGCATGCCTTTGTAAGGTGGTCAAGTTTAAATGAGAATTTCACTTCCAGACGCATTTTTAAATGTTGATCTTTTAAACTTTATATAGCATCTTTAAAGCACAGCGCTCTTGCATGAGTTGCTGAATAAACTAAAACACAACAGATGTTTGTCCAGCATAGTGCTATACAAACTGCAGGGTACAGCCACGATTAGCTAGGAGTGTGACAAAAACTGTTCTGTACCTGTGAACTGTTTGATGAGAGCCGGCTTCTTTCCAACACTCACGTGTGTGTGTCTGCTCGAGCGCTTGTGTCTCATGATGAATGCAGCGATCCTGCACAAGACTCTGTTTACACTGGTAATTCATTAACAGATGTATCACATCACTCATGGAGGGGTATTTTGATTAAAGATCATAACAAAGGCTATTAATCGGCCATCTGTGAACATGTCACAATGAACGTTGTAAGATTGCCGATTTTGACCTGCGACGAGAGAAATCCTTTAGGATTCCCAAAATCTACACACTTTACGATTTGTAATAGTCCTTTATGATTGATGCTTGTCAGACTGTATGATATGAACGCAATGATATCGCCATGGTACACTGTGCAACATTATGTCAGACTGCACGATATACATTGAAGCCAACTGTGGTCCCAATCGTCCCAATCAGTGCACGTGACTTACGTTACAGGAGTGTTGTGGAATAGAACGGCGAATTTGCCCACCACGGAGGAGCATTTTTGAAAATCTGAAAAACAGGACATCAGCATTTCCATTGCTCCAATATGAGCATAGGCTAACATTTACAAGAAAGATGGATTTTATCAAATAGGCCTATAATAAGACAGCCTGATCACAAATGCAGAAAATTAAATATGTTGAGAATGAAAGAAAGTGAGGGAGGTAACCTACAGTTAATGAGCTAACACAAGCAAATATTCAGTGTGGAAATAAAAAGACTACGAAAAATTACAAACTTCTACGTTCACATTGGAGAAAACAAAAAAGTTTGGTTATAGTACGTCTTTCTTTTAGATTAGTAACCTATCGGCCATGCAAAATTTCGAAAATTCATATAGGCTGATAATATATTACGCTCGCAAATTCCCTATGGATGATGCACAAACATGAGGTAGATTTCTAGAATTGTATCCAACTGTATTTGCTGTTCCCCTTCTGTCACTCACTTGACACTGTGTCGATTGTAGTGACACAAGGAGTCTTTCTTGAAAGCCTCGTGTACCTCTGGATTTGAGAAAAGGCCAATGAGAAATTGGGAGGCAAAATTTGCATCTGTGAGGAGAGAAATCCTTTAGGATTCACGAAATTTGTCTCAGATGGCAGAATCGTGGCCAAAATCATTCATTGTTCTCCCACCTAATATCTGGGCTGTCTTGATCAGATATTAAAGCAAACACAGTCGTTAATGTATAAGCAGACGGGACCAATTTTTCAAAGAGTTAGATTTGTGTTATGTCTAAATGTATGTAGCTGCATGCTGTCTGTTATAGGCATTCAGGCATTCTTACTGCACCACATCAGTTTTAATGTATATCTAATATATTTGTATATATATATATATATATATATATATATATATATATATATATATATATATATATATATATATATATATACACAATTAGTAAAATAACAGTGTTTTATTGCATATTTGCCTACCAGTGCAAAACTAAGTTGACATAAAATTGTTTTGCTTTTTACATTTCAAAACATTTGTTTTTTATGCACTTTTTTTAAGGAATTATTATTTGTATTATTATGTATTTATTTATTTTGCATTAATAACAAGGTGCTGTTTAGTTTGTAATGTATTCGTTGTGCCCTCTTGTGGACTAAGGACATTTTAAATGTACAGTATATATTTGATTTACAATTTTATTGCATTTTTGCATGGATTGAAATAGAGAACATTTTATCAGAACCTCTAGTACATTACATGTTCATTTGTTTAGTACCCTTATGTCCAGTTTTTGTAAATCAAATAAGATTTTTTTTCCACAGAATCATGAGAGAATCGTGATCTTTATTCTCAGCAAACAAATTGTGATTCTCAATTTACCCAGAATCATGCAGCTCTACAGGTGAAACTTGAAAAATTAGAATATCGTGCAAAAGTTCATTAATTTCAGTAATTCAACTTAAAAGGGGAAACTAATATATTATATAGACTCATTTCAAGCAAAGTAAGATATTTCAAGCCTTTATTTGATATAATTTTGATGATTATGGCTTACAGCTTATGAAAACCCCAAATTCAGAATCTCAGAAAATTAGAATATTGTGAAAAGGTTCAGTATTGTAGGCTCAAAGTGTCACACTCTAATCAGCTAAACACCTGCAAAGGGTTCCTGAGCCTTTAAATGGTCTCTCAGTCTGGTTCAGTTGAATTCACAATCATGGGGAAGACTGCTGACCTGACAGTTGTGCAGAAAACCATCATTGACACCCTCCACAAGGAGGGAAAGCCTCAAAAGGTAATTGCAAAAGAAGTTGGATGTTCTCAAAGTGCTGTATCAAAGCACATTAATAGAAAGTTAAGTGGAAGGGAAAAGTGTGGAAGAAAAAGGTGCACAAGCAGCAGGGATGACCGTAGCCTGGAGAGGATTGTCAGGAAAAGGCCATTCAAATGTGTGGGGAGCTTCACAAGGAGTGGACTGAGGCTGGAGTTACTGCATCAAGAGCCACCACACACAGGCGGGTCCTGGACATGGGCTTCAAATGTCAAACGTCTTACCTGGGCTAAAGAAAAAAAGAACTGGTCTGTTGCTCAGTGGTCCAAAGTCCTCTTTTCTGATGAGAGCAAATTTTGCATCTCATTTGGAAACCAAGGTCCCAGAGTCTGGAAGAAGAATGGAGAGGCACACAATCCAAGATGCTTGAAGTCCAGTGTGAAGTTTCCACAGTCTGTGTTGGTTTGGGGAGCCATGTCATCGGCTGGTGTTGGTCCACTGTGCTTTATTAAATCCAGAGTCAGCGCAGCCATCTACCGGGACATTTTAGAGCACTTCATGCTTCCTTCAGCAGACAAGCTTTATAAAGATGCTGACTTCATTTTCCAGCAAGACTTGGCACCTGCCCACACTGCCAAAAGTACCAAAACCTGGTTCAATGACCATGGTATTACTGTGCTTGATTGGCCAGCAAACTCGCCTGACCTGAACCCCATAGAGAATCTATGGGGCATTACTAGAGAAAGATGAGAGACATGAGACCAAACAATGCAGAAGAGCTGAAGGCCGCTATTGAAGCATCTTGGTCTTCCATTACACCTCAGCAGTGCCACAGGCTGATAGCATCCATGCCACGCCGCATTGAGGCAGGCATGGATGCTATCAGGAGCCCAAACCAAGTACTGAGTACATATGCATGATTATACTTTTCAGAGGGCCGACATTTCTGTATTTAAAATCCTTTTTTATTGATTTCATGTAATATTCTAATTTTCTGAGATTCTGAATTTGGGGTTTTCATAAGCTGTAAGCCATAATCATCAAAATTATATCAAATAAAGGCTTGAAATATCTTACTTTGCTTGTAATGAGTCTACATAATATATTAGTTTCACCTTTTAAGTTGAATTACTGAAATTAATGAACTTTTGCACGATATTCTAATTTTTCGAGTTTCACCTGTACATATGGGTAAGTAAATGATAACAGAATGTTCATTTTCAAATCTTGGTATGAAAGCAATCCAGCCTATTTTGTAGAAGTGAACAGCTATTGATGTTTGCCTATTATAGTATTATAATGTATTTCTCAATGCTGCTTGCAAAGATTGCCTTTAGCGAACAGCTTGCATTCTTCACATCCGTCGCAATGCACTTTTGGCAGAAAGAGACAAGTGCCAATCTATGCATGTAAAGTTTTGGAAATAAAGCCAAACAGACAAAAACAAGGGTAAAAATTAAGCAACAATGCTTTCCATTTAGCTGTCTTCTCCAGAGTTGGGACTCGTTACCCAACTTTAGTGCTTATCAGCTGCTGCTGGCACTCAAGATTGTAACTAATGCTGATGACACAGAATGTACCATGGTTTGAAGCCAAATAAAACAATCAGTACATGTACATGCACAGTTATACTCAAGCTACAGTGACTTATTATCTGTCCAAGTATACATTACACAATGCATAATCAAATATTTGAATAAATGGTGAGAAGTGTTAAATACACGTTGCATGTCATCTCTGTCTTTCCGAGCATGTGCTGTGCTTTTTTTTGTTACCAGAATACAGTGCTAATAGTAAAAAAGTCCTAGCAACACTGAGACAAATCCTGGTCATTAATGTGAATACATGCTGGATGAAGCACAGTTACAGTCACATTTTCTACGTTTGTTAGTCCAACTTTACATGCTACTTTATGAAGACAAATTATTGTTTGTTTTAGTCAGACTGAAATCAAACTTTTTAAGTGCACATGAACAAGTGTGAAAAGAGACCAGCAGGAGAAGGGGGTGGAATCGACATCAGGTTCGGCAAAGCAATCAAGCCGAGACGCAGTGCTAAGTTGTTAAGGAGCTACAGTCCATTTCTTCACATTCTCTTCTTCATTGCTGTCAAGAAACAAGTTTGTCAGAAGAGGACACATAATAATTGTCGGAACTTTGAAGAACGTTTCCATGTTAATACCTTGAAAAATGTGCTCAGTCCGTTTGGTTGAACTGCTATACGCTTGTCCAGTCTTCCAAAAATACACTTGCTGTCCTCGTTTGAAAGTTGTATTACAAAAAGTTCCAATCCTACCACAGCAAATGAGGTTTTGGGTTCCACCCAGAGGATTTGTGCAGGAGTGACGAAATTTCTTAAGTATTGTGTCTTAATGAAAATAATCTCAATAAGATCCACCAATTTGCTTTCTTTCATTTGTTTGCATCTTGCCATTGGCCCCGGGGCATCTTTCCAAATTCAAAGGCTAGTCAACTTAGATTTCAGCCTACTATGTTACCCCCCATTTATTCCTGCTACACACACATATACAGGCGCACACATACACAAACAATTAAATTCACCAAAATACAATCACACAAATTGCCCTGAAGATATTATCATTCTTTATGGCTTTGTACTATCTTTCATCAGCAGAATTAAGATCATTGGTGTGTTCATGCACACAAAAACACGCTACACTTAATTTTTCCCTATCTATGCCCAGAATGACGGAATGGTCTGTGAACAGCTTCCTACATCCCAGCATAGTCCAACTGACCTGCAGTGTGATCCGTTTGACTTGGACTTACACACTTCCCTATAAACAAGCACAGAAAGCCAGAAAATCTGCGCACATGACCGTCTCTCACAACCCTGCCTTTTCAGTTCCGGAGTTTCAAATACACTGACAACCACAGCTCCTCCTGACTCCATGTTATAAACACATATTCAGTGGTGTGGGCTGGTTGGTATGGGATGTGGCTAAGTGTGGTGGATGCTGGCAGACTGTGCTCTGTTGGGGAGGGAGTGGCGAGGAGAACTTGAGGACCTGTGGTTTGGATTCTGTGGATGAAATCGGAGAACCTCTGGCATCCAGTGTGCGCTCTCTCTCTCTCTCTCTCTCTCTCTCAATCTTTCTGTCTGCTTGTTCAATTTCCTTATATCTCTGGGTCTCCCTTTCTCATTTTCCCTGTTCTAGTCTCTTTTTCATAACCTGGCCTGAATCGTTCCATTCAAGGGTCAAAGATGGCCAATGTGATTCTGCTGCTCTGACTGTGGTTTCAAAACATGGATAAGAAGATTTTGTCTCAGTATTTCACATTTCTTGTTCGTGTAATTGAGTGTGCGAGTGTGTGTGCTATCTTCATTAGTTGTGAGGAGTGAGGTATGAGGCGAAAAGAGCAAATTATATCCCTCTTTATGTGTTTTGAAGTGTAGAAGTTTTGAGAGCTTTAAAGCAAGATTGCTTTGTGTATATTCAAAGGCATCATGAGTAAAAAGGCCATAGCCATGCCTAAACACTAACTCTCCTCATTAGACAGTGGCCTCTAGGGAGTAAAAAAGAATGAGCTCGCTGAAAGAGTAGGTAATGTAATCTTCTCTGGCCAATAACCTCTCTAATAGACAATTGAAGTCTATTTTCTCATTTCCCTCTTTCTTCTCTATCTCTTTGGCCTGGCTCTTTTTTTCTCATTCTCACTTACAAAAACAAAATAACCTAATAAAATACAAATATTCACTTTTTCTCTTCCTCTCTCCCTCTCTATTTTCCCAACAATATAGTAGAAATGTTGCCGGTCACCATATTTGGACAGGATGTTATGAACACGTTTATGGCAACAGAATGAAAAATCACGCTAGTTAATTCTCTTGGGAAAACATGAACCTTGCATCTGTAACGGAGTTAAAAATGCACTTTAATAATTCTTATTATTTTATTGAACATCTGTGAATTTTATTTGCCATTTAATTATTTTATTGAATATCTGTGAATTTTATCTCATTGTGTTATTTTTATTTATCTTTATTTTTGCGAATGTGCCTGTGGAAATGACCCTACATGCACACTATACCCTTTTGTACCTCCTAAGCTTCCGTAGTGCTCCATCTCCCTCAGTCTCGTTTTATACTGCTGAGGGTAAGTTGTGTGGAAATGTGCTGCTGGGCTAAAGTATTGTTTTCTTCGAAATTTAATTATTTAAGTTACTTTTAACGTCTTATATTAATACAATAATGCTATGTAGCAGTCTTGTGTTAGTTTAATCGCACAAATACTTTTTAGCAGTGTTCTTATATTCACTTTTTTTGCCGCCATTTTACCCGCGACAGGCGGGTCGCCATGTGAACAATGTAGCTCGTCGGAGATTTCAGGGCCTCTTTTGTGTAAACGCTGTATTTATGTATGTTTAGGAAGCAGAGGTGCAGTGAGAGGAAGCCAGAAGGCAATTTAATGTGCATTGTGTTCTACAGGTATGCATTTTTCTCTTTGTTTATTAATGTAATTTTCGTTTCTCTATGACTTTACACACACTTTTCATTCAGCCTAACATGGGTTGCTGTTATTTTCTTTATGGAAACATATGTACTGTGTTTATGTGTTTGTTGCATTTAATGCTTAATATTTTCTGAAGTGTTAATGGTTTTCTATAGGTAATGTGCACTCTGAGCAAAATACCTCATGTAATGTTGAATGAATGCATTTGTAATGTATTTTAAATACATAAGTGCTCAGTCTCGTTTTATACTGCTGAGGGAAGCAGAGGTGCAGTGAGAGGAAGCCAGAAGGCAATTTAATGTGCATTGTGTTCTACAGGAACCAATAAATTGTGAAAAGACAAGAAGTCATCTTGTGAGTCGTCCTTCACAAAACCTGATCATACACTCCCGTTACACATCCATTTATCGATCTTTTTTTGAGGTGCTTCTAATAGGCAGATTGATGGCAGTTTAGTCTAGAAAATACAAAATAACAACTTTGATTTGAAGCAAAAAGATTTGCTTCAAATCAAAATGACTTTGAACAAAAATGCAAAGGTACTAGACTGTGTACTTAATATCTTTTATGATGGAATGAACTACAATCCTATGAAGCATTGTGAATGATGTATTTGAATTAAAAACAAAGGAACATACTGTACTAAACAAAATCTATTTTAAGTATAGAAACAATGCATTTTAAATTAATTGCTAAATATTTAGATATATACAAATATATAAGTAGTGTGAGAATGTACGGAGACCAACTTGATTACATCATTCACAGTGTGTCATGGGAGTGGGCGGTTGCTTCACAGCTCTTTTGCAGTGGTTTGTTTGCTGCGACTCTAATTGGTGGATTCATGGGAACCAGGAGTTCCACTATTAAACATGATTTTTTTTAAATGAAGCTAAAATAACACAGGCTGATGGCTTTAACAGAAATATATACAACAACCTCTGAGCTCTCTTAAAAAATGTCTCCCTTCTCCAAGATGGGCACAAATCTGAATGAGATCCATATTTTCCTGCTAATTCGAAAGGTGTCTTTATACTGTGGAGTCAAGTTTATACCAAATCCTCCATTTTCCATAAAGATAGCTGCATTGCTGCATAAAAGCATTAAAAGCCTTAATTATTCCAGTTCTGACCGGCCTCAGCCCTTTGGATCTATGTAAATGAAATGCTGTATCAGAGCCTATTTAAACGTTGCCACTGTCATGACAATCAAGACAAAAAAATTTACAATTGTGTACATTTAAGGTGCCTCTGTACTTTAAAAAGTCATCTTTTCATTGTAAATAGGCTATGCCATTTTAGATTAGCATAAAGATCGTGGCTCTCTAGAGAAATAGCCTACTACACACTTTTTAATGCAACCGCTTTGCAGCAGCCGCACTCCACTGCTACTTAATCTCCAGCGCCATGGCAAAAGAATGATACACAAGCTGTGAGCTTGCAGTCTGAATTGAAGATGATGAGAAAAAAAAAGTGTGCCGCAAAACAGCACAAAAACAACACGTCTTTCTAATGTATTGTGTAGGACCCTAAATCAAGATATGAACTTACAGGTGAATATTAAACCACAAAGAGCTGTGATTTAATCAGTCTGCATGTGCCATGCACTGCTCATTTGCTGCTCTGTTCTGAGAAAGTATTTGCAGTTTTTGACCAGATTTCAAAGCAATGCCTTACAAGGTAAGAAATTATAAGAGAAATAATACTTCTATAATAATAATAATAATAATATAATAATAATAATATAGTTATTATTAGTTATTATAATACAGTTGTAATATATTCTGTAATTTCTTCATGTAGTTATACTAATTATTATTATTATGATTAATATTACTCAAAAGTATTATATTGACATAAGTAATCCTTTCTTGCATGAACTCACTGAATCAGTGTTGTTCAATGTTCATATGACAACATGTAGCTAGCTAAAGATAAACTTTTGCAATATTTTTTTTTAAATTCATTAAACAAATTTAAATATTACTACTATATAATATAAATAAAATAAACGATATATCTAATAAGCTATACAAATATTATAACCCCCATTTGTTTGATTTATGCGGTTTGATAAGAGTATTCTGTATGATTTTATAAAGGAAAACCTTTAGTTGCTAAAACAATAACTTGATCTCATTAAGCAGTCAGGAAGTTTCAGATTCAAACATAAGGGCTCTTAAAGGCCATCTTTATCCAGGCTCTGAGCCCTGGTGCTCTGTTCTGTGTTCTTGCTTCTTTGTTCAGGTGCTTTACAAGCACCAAAGCAAACTTCATTATGGAGTGATAAAAGAACTCTCACATCGTTGCCGCAATTTCAGCAAAGAAATTGGTCCATTAACAGACAGCAAATGAAGACTTCATGCACAACGACAATGTTTTGTGAGAGTGTGTGTGAGTCTGTGAGAGTATGAAAAGCTATTCAATGAGTGTGAGCAGCGTGTCTGAGCTGAAACACATGGCGGAACACCTCACCGCTCTGCTCTATTTACATTTCAAGATCAAAGTTCAAGTGGAAAACTCTCAATCCCCTAACATTTGCTGTCATGCCTCCGGGACTATTTCAGACATCAGCTAGTTGTGTTTCATCCATGAACCAAATTAGGCTATGTCCACATTAATCATTAAATTCAATTCAATTAAAAAATAAGATTAAATTTGAAAACAGAGTTTTCAAGCATTTTCGAAAAGTTACTCATCCACACTGAAATGAATAAAAGCTTCTGACCCCTTACTGTACATTCTGCAAATCGCCGTTCCAGATGGACGGACTAAAATGCAATTATCTGCCTTCGGACACCAATTGAGTAAACTTCCTGTCGTCTTTGAAGGAATCTAATGTTAAGGTTGTACATATTAACCTGTGGTGTAAAGTCACAAATTACAAATACTCACGTTACTGTAATTAACTAAATTTTCCCAAGAATTTTTATACTTTTACTTGAGTATATTTTAAGTGCTGTAACTTTACTTTTACTTTTCTCACCGTCTGTGTTCACTACTTCCCTGTCCTGATTTTATTTTTATCTATCAACATGATTGGCTAGGACGAGTCTTGTGACTCCTGTCAAATCAAATCACACATAAAAACTTGAAGGGCAGCTGCAGATTTGGCGCCATCTGTTATGGCTCTGGAAAATTACTCAAGCACAGTTTACAGCTGAACATCTCGGCCGCACCTGGAAGGGCTTTTTGCAGTGAAAAGGGCCAATTGCTTGATCGTGTCATGTGAGTTTAACTTGCTCAAGCCAGATATCATCATTAATACTGCCTCTAATTTGAAGAAACATATCAAGGTAAATTTCATATTTCTGCTTACTAGATTCTGTGTGTTTATAACATAGCCTGTAATTAAACTATCGCACTGAGATTATTGTGAATTTAAACAGTGGGACAAAAAGCGTATTTGCATCAAAATGTCAGATGTAACCAAATTGAGCACTGTCTAGAAGGCTATGACATATAAAGGCTATTAATCAAACAACATTAACAAGGAACGTGAAATCCACTCACTACTTTTGGCTGAATAACCTGAGTAGCTTTAAAAGTATTAATGTAATAGAATAAAACTGTGACATTATTAACTATAATATTTTAATTTTTATTTTTGTTTATTTTTTAAAACTGACCCCTGATGTAGAGAGTGTGTTAATTGGCATAATACATTAACAGGAAAGTAGAGATGAAAAAGTTATTTATAATTATGATTAGCCTTTATAAAGATAGAAAAGAATCAACATTTACAGAGCAATACTTCAGCAGAACATTCCACCAGTCACAAACTTCAGAAAATTGTGCATCATGCATTAGAATGAGAACACAACTATTTCTTGGCTTAAAAGATACAAGAACTAAATCATGTTCTGGATGACATGATGTGCCCCCCACACCCCCACCATGTGCTACTTAAAGAAATAATTCACACAAAAATGAAAATTGTCTTATCATTTACTCACCCTCATGCCATCTGTCTATGACTTTCTTTCTTCAGAACACAAATTAAGATTTTTAGAAGAATATTTCAGCTCTGTAGGTCCATTCAATGTAAGAGAAGGGATGCCAAAATGTTGATGCTCCAAAAAGCACATAAAAGCAGCATAAAGGTAATACATTCTACTCAAGTGGTATAATCCATGACTTTAGAAATGATATGGCTGAGGTATGAGTGAGGTATGATATGAGGTGTATGAGTGAGAAACAGATCAATATTTAAGTTTTCTCTCTGCCCAGTAGGTGGTGATATGCATGAAGAATGTGAATCACCAAAACCACAAGAAGAAAGTGAAAGATAAAGTGGAGATTGACTGAGCAGGGTGGAGAATTAATAGTAAAAAAGGAATTAAATATTGATCTGATTCTCACCACATCTATCACATCGCTTCTGAAGACATGGATTAAATCACTGGAGGTACATGGATTAGACTACTTTTATGCTGATTTATGTGATTTGTGGAGCTTCAATATTTTAGCACTGATTCACTTTCATTGTATGGACCAAAAGCGCATCCCTCTTCCCTCCTGGGTTTCAGCACCATTGTAACAGTTAATGGAAGGGCAAGGAGTATGCAGGAATTGGCTGAACAGTAAATATTAAGTTTTCATGAGAAACTCAACTTAAAACCAACATAAACAAACATGCAGTGAGGCTGTGTGCATCTCTTTCTCTCCCGAACTGGCGTCTCCAGCTGCCCTATATCTTGCTCTCCCAGCCAGCCGTGCCGTGCTCCATCGTGGCCTGGTCACGCCCTCCTCCTCATCACACTCCCGTTTATGTCGAAAATACTAGAAAATGTAGTGTCCTCCCAACTACTGTACGTTCATTTCTATGGAGAAATATGAACAATTTCAGTCAGGATTAGGCACCATCACAGTACAGAGACCACACTTATCAGAGTTACAAATTACTTTCTCTTATCATCTGATCGTGTCTGCATTTCTCTTCTAGTGCTTTTAGATCTTAGTGCTGCCTTCGAAACCACAGATCATGACATTCTCTTGAATAAGCTTGAGATGTATGTTGACATTTGTGGACTTGCATTAACAAGGTCCTGTTTAGGTCCTGTTTAGCAAATAGCTACCACTTGTAAATGATGAATTGTCAAATCAAACAAAAGTTAAGTATGGAGTGCCACAGGGGTCAGTTTTAGGGCCTCTGTTTTTCTCCTTCTATATGCTTCCCCTGGGAGATATTATCGGGATTGATAATGTTGGGTGCTGCGTTTAGGAGTGGGTTTGGTTATTAACAATAATTAATAAAGATCAAAGATAAATATTTATTATTAAAATCAATAGAACATTGATTAGAATCAACATTAGCTTTTAGTCCTTTAAATCAACAATCATCAAAGATAACCATCAATTATCAAATAAAATAAAATAATTATTATTATGAAAGATAATGATTAATTATAAAAATCAATAGAACTTTGATTAGAATTAACATTTGCTTATTGATCCTTCAAATCAACAATCATCAAAGATAATTATAAATTATCAATAGAATATTAATAAGGATTACAATCACCAGGGTACCACCCTGGAATTATGGACTAATAACCAGACAGTGCAGCAGTCTCACTGTAGGATTGTTCTCTTAGAAAAGTCGATGTCCGGAAAACATCGACATTCAAAAGGAAAACAATGAAGCCTTGCATACAAGCACTGACATACCTTTGGATTCCCTTTGTTTGATTTTGCCATTGTTGCTGTTATCAGGCTTTATGACTATATGATTGTCTCAGCAGGCTTTATGACTGTATATAGGCCTGCCTTTGTCTCATATCTGAGTATATGAGGCCCAACAATAGAATACATTTCCACTGTTATGCCGGTGATACCCAACTTTATATTTCTTCAAAACCTGATGAAACTTCACAATTCTCCAAATTAACAGTGTATCAATGAAATCAAATATTGGATGGCCAGAAATTTCCTTCTACTCAATTCTGACAAAACAGATGTACTACATATTGGATCAAAAACCTCTAAAAATAAGCAGCTAAAATATAATTTGACTCTCAATAGAAATACTGTTACATTGTCTTCTACTGTGAAGAACTTAGGTGTTATATTTGATACCAATATGTCCTTTGAAAATCAAACTTCCAATATTTGTAGAACAGCATCCTTCCAACTCAGAAATACTGCCAAATTACGACACATGCTCTCTGTTGCTGATGTTGAAAAACGAATTAATGCTTACATGACCTCAAGACTAGATTATTTATGACAAGTTCAATAAATAAACTTCAGTTGGTTCAAAATGCAGCTGCCATAGTGCTGACTACAACCAAAAAATATGATCATATTAGCCCCATTTTATCATCATTATATTGGCTACCTGTTAAATTTCATATTAAATTTCAAATGTTGTTTACTACCTACAAAGCTTTGAATGGTTGAGCTCTGCAGTACTTAAGTGACCTTATACCACGCTATATTCCATCACGTTCATTACGATCACAAAATTCTTGCCTGTTAATAGTTCCTAGAATATCAGAATCCACAAAAGGAGGTAGATCCTTTTCCTATTTGGCTCCTAAATAATGAAATAATCTCCCTAACACTGTTCCGGTTGCAGACTCCTCTATTTATCCAGGCATACAACTAATTTATCCAACAACTCACAATTAGGCTTCTTTAGTTAGGTCTACCGGAACCAGAAACATTTATCATGATCTATAACTCTTCAAAAATTGTAATGGCATCTATGCTAATATTATTCTATTTGTTTTTCATATTCATATCCCAGGGTTACCATAGCCAGCCAGATCCAGCTCCGTTCCTGCTTGGTGTCGAACTCCACTACTACATATCTCTGAGTGATGACGATTAAGGCAGCCAGACTTGACTTCATTCTATAATGATAGACTTCAAGGGATGAACTGATACCAACTCCAATCATAAGACATCATATACATTTTATATACCACTGCCTGAATCTTGGACTTAGGATAGACCTAACCGAAATGACCTGCTGGATGAACTGCGATGCACCTCACTGATCTAATGATGGACTACACTCTTAAAATGGAATACATAGACTATCAGTTAATTGCCAACAAAATCCTTCATTGGCCAACTAACAAAGGAAAATGCATCTATGTGAACTTCTGCCATTAATCTAGGATGACCTTCAAAGACAGTCAAACGCTCCAAGCTGGAAGACGGATTTCTGTCTGGTGTCCAGTCCGTGCCCTTCAGGCTTACATACACCGCACTAGCCTGTGGCGTAAGTCAGGGCAATTTTATCATTTGGATGTTCATGCCACTCTTATGTCCTTAAGTCAACATCACAAGCTTATGTGTGAGACCTCTCATGCTCTTTTGAGCACAACTACACAACTGTAAGTGTCCAGACATCCGCAATGTGGCGGCACGGTTATTCTCGTTCCCAAAGCGCTAAATCAGCGCAGCATCAAAGTGTAGCTTTTGATAGGGAACTTCTCAGGTTACTTAAATGAACCCCTGTTCCTTGAAAAAGCGGAACGAGATGCTGCGCTTCATTGCCGCACTGAGGATGCCCCAGGACTGCTCTTCAGACAAAATACCTGACGATGTCACCAGCGGAGGCTACAAATTCTAGTCAATTTAATTGAGGTGTTGCACACATATTCACAGCTGGTCACTCCTAAAGACGTTCCTCTAAATCAGCGTAGCATCTCGTTTCAGTGTGACTGAAGATTTCTTTTGTGAAGCACATGACTGATTTGGTTGCTTTTTCCTGCCTTTACAGACCCAATATATTGTGAAAAAATAGAATTATAAAGTGTCCAGTCAGTGAATGAACATTTAATTAGTTGAACCTACTGAACTAATCCACACTTTACTGAATGAGTTGATGTTTTCAGTCTGAACTAGATTTGCTCATTTATGTAATTTATGAATTAATTGAATTAAGCATTTCATTCATGAATGAGGATGACCGACAGTGACTGAAAGAAGGAGGGCATTTTGTTCATTCAGATCGCCATGTGAGTCAGTCTTATTTAACAAGGAGAAAATGATCTTAAGAATTAGCCTATCCTTATTTGTAAATGTAAAAAAAGAACTTAAATTATTTAGGCTATTTTTGTCTCTTTTTGTGTTGTCAACACCAATATTGACAAAAGGAAGACAATAATACTGTATATCTGCCATAATAGTATATCTATTTTTTGTAATTTGTGGAGATTGAGAAGACAGTTTCTTGAGTCTCACGTGTCTGTAGACATGAAGATTTCAAAAGTGGCAGCAACACTTGAACCTGCTGTGTTTTTGAAACAATTATTTTGAGTTAATGAATTAATGACTCAGGTAATAGACAGAATACACTTTTTGTCACCACCTACAGATGCAACCTACAAAAGAAAGGGTAGAATATCAACAAATCTCACTGTGAACTGAATCTAAAGGTTCGAAACACTTGGATGAATAAAAAGCACCACCACAACTAGCCATATATGCTGCTTGAGATTACACCAAGAACAACATTTAGCCTGAATATTCAACCTGTTTGTATTTTAATCAAGTCTTTGCTTAGTACCTGTTTAAGTTTGTTTACTTTTGCCATGTGCATATATGCTTACCTTTCTTTGTTGTGTCTAAGAGACACTGGTCCAAATAAGTCTTCTCTAATGAAAATGTTGGACTGCAAAGCTGACAGTGTGACACTTACTGAGGTGTGAAGAGACGGTGTCTGGCGGACTCTCTGTGTTCAACATGTCTGTTATGACAATGCACAGATTTATAGAGTGCCTCCAATTAAAAGAGTGATCTGTTTTATCCCACGCAGACGAACAAGGTGGCGAAAATGAGACATCCCTGCAGTCAGGAGCATTTTTAATGTAGCACTGTGTTTATGTGCTGTCCACATCCAGACTGATTTATATTAAACACTGCACTTGCACATACACACACAAGCACTGATACACCTCACCAAGCTTAAGTCAGATGGGAATATTTTTTTTTCACCTCCTCCCATGTCTATTTGTGTCTCTTTCTTTGTCCTCCATCTTGTGGAATTACCTCAGAGGCAGATGCAGCAATCACAGAGAAGATAAGAACTCAGGTGGTGTGGGCATTGAATTATGATTAGTAGAGAGAGTGATAATATCTCCATCTGTTGTTTACACTGACGTAGTTCAGTGCAAGTCAGACAAGCAAACTCACAACTGCTCCAGGCAAAAAGAGTTGGTGGGGAATGCCCATGGATTACTGGATGTACAGTAATTCTACTGCTCAAGTTGCCCTTAGAAACAGGGACCATTACACAGTGCTGATATGATGACCGTGTCACTTAATGATTATCACATTCATATACCATGGAATTTACAAGGGGTTTTTAAAGAATAGCTACAATGTATTTTCCATGTCCAGCAACCAAAGTAGTATTACCTTGCCCAACAAACCATGATTACACTATGGTACTTTTTCTTTACGTGAAGCTCAGATATTTTATATGATGGGGCAGATGTTTAATTGTTAAAATAAATGTTTTATTGGTTGGATTTATGTTTTATTCAGAATGTTTAGTTACTCTCTGGCAGTGCACAGCCCACAAAAACTGTTTGTATGCTTTTGGCTGGAAAAATTGGATGAGAAAACCTTTAAATTCAGTTCCCCTTCTGTCACTCACTCAACGCGTCGAATGCAGTGACACAAGGGGTCTTTCTTGAGAGCCTTGCATACCTCTGGATTTGAGAAAAGGCCAATGAGAAAGGAAGACCCCTTGTGTCACTACATTTGACACAACATCTTGTTCCCTCCATCAGGGAACGGAGGTTACAACAGTAACCATGATGATTCTGTCACAATAACAAAAAAAAAAGAGGAGAGACGCTCATCTTTTTGAGTTGACGAAATAAAACACAAAACACATAAATATCTGAGGAATGTTGCCACAACCAGATGCTACAAACGTTCTCTCATTTATGAATGTTCTCATTGTCATGGCTCTGGTGAGATTGTCTGTTTGTTCCATGTGTTTTGTTGTTTTCTCTCCCTCATGTCTCTCAGGCTCTGCCAGAATACATGATCAGTGTTTTCATGGGAACATTGATCATGCCACTAATTAGCATGCTAGCAGCACCTGGTTCTCCACTGATGCACTCCCTACTTAAGCCCATCATGTTCTCAGTATCTTTCCTAGATTGTTGTTTGATGTGAAGTAAATTACCTCACTCTATCTGCTTATTTGGTCCTGTCTTGTGTATCTGTTTGGTTGCTCATCTCTGCCCACATGTCAGGTGTGTGGTTGCCTTCCAGTTTGCTGTACACTTGTTCTCTGTACCTCAATACGCTTCAATGGAGGATTGCTACTAATCTGCTCCTGACTTCCACAACACACACACTCGCCTATTCACAGATTTGCCCATTGTGTATGTATCCTCAAACCTGCAGCGGGATCCTCAGTCTTCGCCAGCACAGTGGAAGCTGATATTTAATGTTAATAAATCTGTTAAACATTTTGAACTGTTCCTCTGCTCTTGGGTCTCTTTGTCTCACTCTCTCACTCTGCACTCATGAGATTGTATTTTGGCTGAATTTATTGAAATTATATAAGCAGTGCTAGGTAGATTACTTCAGAATTGCAATCCGGAACTATTTACAAATTTTGTGACAAAAATTGCTATCAGTAACATATTTTCTTGGATTATATTTTTAGGTAATCTAATCTAATTATTTTTGATTGCTTTTCGATTACCTCTGACCTAAGTCTTGTTTATTTGATGTCATATGGATGTAAGAAATACTAATCCATACTATTTTGAAAAAAAAAAAAAAAACATTCATTTAAGAAAACTTAATGAATAAAATATGAGAATTTATATCATTTTGTGTGTTTTACTCAAACTTTTTGGCCAAGATAGCAGAATGGAGTTAGTGGAAGATAGTGTTAATTATTTAGAAGAGGATTTGTTTTTTAAACTGTTGTCTTCAATTTTCTTTTGTCTAGATGTTCAGAATCAAAAATGTTTGAAGGTCACTGAATATGACGTTATTTAATTTGCATAGTTTTTTTGTCATGAGAAGCAATGGTCTACTCTAACGTATACCAATGGAAGGCAAAACTTGAAAAAAATAAGAATTTAAAGGGATCAATAAATGATGTACTAATAACTCTTCAATATACAATCTTGAAATCCATCAAAAAATAACTGTAATTTGATAATTAGTAAAATCAATTTGATCTAATTACAAATACTAGATTTTTCTAATTTGATTATATAATCAAGAATACATGTTATGCGTTACTACATAGCACTGTATATAAGGCATATCAAGCCTGTGTGGTATTCAAGCGAGTCATTCTCAGGAAATTACATAGTGAAAGCATGATATTTTCTTTTCATTTCAATAAAAGAAAAATTTAGGTAGAATTAGATTTTTTTTATAGAAATGGAGATTTCTTGTAATGGAGATGCACTAAAATAAGATGATATTCTGATAATAATTTTTTACAGATAAATAGTTTTATTTTGCAGTGCATACAAATTATATATATATATATATATATATATATATATATATATATATATATATATATATATATATATAATTTGTATGCAGTGTGTGTGTGTTTGTGTGTGTGTGTGTGTGTGTGTGTGTGTGTGTGTGTGTGTGTGTGTGTGTGTGTGTGTGACTAAGGTCATTCTCCTTTTTTCATTGCATCACTTGTAAGTAATAGTGACAAAAATTGGGAATAAATAATACTGTTTGGGTTTTGTATGAAAATAGTAGACCTACTAATGAGTAAGCCAAGTGTAAGCCTAGATTCAAAGTATACAATACAGGGTTAGAGCTGTGGGGATCTGTGGCATCCTGTGTTCAGTGCCAGTTTTCCATGCTGTCCCTCCTCCTCGCAGCATCAGAAGTCATACTCAATACTTTTCATTCTACATTGACATAAGATTTTTTGAGTTTGTTTTTGCCATTGCAGTAATATTATATCCAACAGGGCTCAAAAACTTTGTTTGCTTAGAACTTTTATAAAACAGCTGGCTTAAACTCCAGGGGGCTGGATTTCCACCCACAAATTAAATCCTAAACAATATGATTTTTTTATGGTGATTCTCTAGTGAAAATAAATTTTAGTCCAATAATTTATTAATACAGCCATGAGGTTTAAGTGTGACATTTTTTCTGCTAATTTGGATGTGGGATCGGATGGAAAGGTCACAGAAGGAAAGTCACGTATTGCCTCTCACTCTCAGTCCTCGTTTTAATTAGTGCAGTTAAATACTCAATCCTCCATGCAGGTCGGTTTATACAAAGGATATTGTGATGGTATATAATGGTTCTCCCTTAACTGTGAACTCACAGACTTTGTGTTTGCCCTTCTACTCTCACACACACACACACACACACACACACACACACACACACACACACACACACACACACACACACACACTTTTGCTCATGTCTCCATCTTTTATCCTGAGAAAAAGACCCCTGTAATCCCACACACTCTCCTCCTCAAACTGTGCTTAGATATCCCAAGATACCAAAGTCATAAATCAGAGCTTTGAATAACACAAACACTGTTCATTAAAGTTTTCCAAATGTATTTAAGTTAAGATATCCTTTTTCTTTAAAGTGATAGTTCACCCCAAAATGTAAATTATCTCATAATTTACTCACCCTCATTCCACCCCAGATGTGTATGACTTTCATTCTTCTGCTGAACACAATTTTTTTTAGAAGAATATCTCAGCTCTTTAGGTCCATACAATGCAAGTGAATGGGTGCCAAAATGTTGAAGCTCCAAAAAGCAAATAAAGGCATCATAAAAGTAACCCATACGACTCCAGTGTTTTAATTAATATGTTCAGAAGTGTATGATGGGGTGGTTGAGAAACAGATCAATATTTATGTACTTTTTTGCTTGAAATTCTTCTCACTGCCCAGTAGGGGGCAGTATGCATGAAGAAGTTGAATCACCAAAAACACAAGAAGAAGAATGTAAAAGTTATCTGTTTCTCACTCACACCTATCATATCACTTCTGAAGACATTGATTTAACCACTATAGACTTATGAATTACTTTTATGCTGACTTATGTGATTTTTGGAGCTTCAACATTTTGGCAGCCATTCACTTGCATTGTATGGACCAAAAGAGCTGAGAAATTCTTCTAAAAATCTTCATTTCAGTTCAGCGGATGAAAGAAAATAATACACATCAGGGATGGCATAATGGTGAGTAAATGATGAGAGCATTTTCATTTTTAGGTCAACTATTCCTTTAAGTCTTATTGTGCATGTTTTTAGTTCTCCTAAGAATTTTAGGTGAAAACATCTGAGACTAAGTTTATATTTCAATTAAGCATAAATGAGAACTACATGAAGTCTTTTGAACTACAGTATGAAAGAGCAACCTCTGTGTCCATGGAACTGTGTCTCATAGGCAGCAAAATAATCACAGGAATGTATATTTTTATGTCCAGCTCACAGCAAATGTCAGCCGTATATCCGCCTCTTGACTTGTTGATGTGGATAAACCTGATTGAAGCCTGATTGTGTGTGTGTTTGTCTTTGGGGCTGATTTGACTCTTTCCTTCTTCCTGTTCAACAATGTCTCTGATCTTTATTGTCAAGAAAAGTAGATTAAAAGAAAGATAAAAATCCTTATAATCAAATTTGGAGTAGAGCGTGCATACTTTTTAAATGATTTCAAGTGAGTTGAGTGAGAATTGTGTGTGATTTAAAAGAAAAGTGAAGGAAAGGCATTTTTTTCCTGTTACTGTAAAATCATACCAAAATGACAAAAAATGTGTTTATTATAGTGACATTATAAGTAATGGTATTCCACTACAGTTAACATTTAAATCATTGGTATTTAGAATACAGTAACATTCAAAAATATTTTTATTACTGAAGAGATTACTTTGCATTTTATTGTTATTTGTTTTATTTAATATTTAGTCCTTTCAGATGGAAAAATTGATACATATAAATGATGCACTCCAAAGTGCATTTGAACAGCGGTGAAACACTTTCTTATGATATTACATTCAGTAAGTTTGGGGCAGAAGAAATGGAAATAAACCTTGTGTAAATTGTCAGATTTACGCTAAGCTAAAAGACTATTTCAGACACGATCATATTTTTTTATCAAGAAAATTCATGTTGGATCATAATTTATTTTTTCTAGTAAGACCTTTGATATTAGGGCAAAAATCATATTCTTGATAATCATTTTTGTATTTTTTTCCTGTAAAAATATCTAAAAATCCTTAAAACATGATTTTTTAATTTCAATTTGATTGAGTTTGTTTTAGAAACAATACAGCATAAGATATTTAGGTTTTTCAGAGAATGCATTTTTAACATGTGTATTTTGTCTTACTGTACTAGTTTGGATAGTCAAAACAAGTGAAAAAAATCTACCAGTGCTGAAGAAGTAATCCAAAATATCTAGAATACATTATTGACCTTGAGTAATCTAACGGAATACTTTACAAATTACAATTTACAGCATGCATTCTACAGAATCTGTAGTGGAATACATTTCAAATGTAACCCTCCCAACCCTGTATATATATATATATATATATATATATATATATATATATATATATAATCAAAATATATTTGGATATATGAAACTTGATTTTTTTTGCAGTTTACCCACATCTTTTTGATTATAAGCATATTTATTTTATTTATTTATGAGCACAAAATCTTTTTAAAGTTGCAGCTGTTCAGTTTCTTTAAACTCTCAACAAGGACACAGATAATGGGGTAGTTCAACCTAAAATGTAAAGTAATTATTTACTCACACTCGTGATGTTCCATACCTGTATGACTTTCTTTTTTCATGTGGAATAAAACAAGGAGATGTTTGTCAAAATGCATATTCGTTGTATGAAAAAGAAGATGCAAAATGAACAATCTAATGGTGAGTAAATGATAACAGAATTTTCAGTTCCCCGTCTGTCGCTCACTTCGAAGTTGTGTAATGAAGCGACACAAGGGGACTTTCTTGAAGGCCTCGTTTATCTCTTAACTTGGCCTATCACACCCAGGCCGTGCCCGCCCCCTTGCAGGTTCAAGTGTGGCATCCTCGTGGACCAACGGTACCTCCCTAGCAGACATTTGCAGTGCAGTGGGCTGGGCAACACCCAATACCTTTACGAGATTTTACAATCTCAGGGTTGAGTCGGTCTCGTCCCGTGTTTTCTCAGGTCCGAGCATGTAGAACTTGGGAATGCAGAACGTCCGACTGGGTGAGCGACAGACGGGGAACGTCTAGGTTACTGTTGTAACCTCTGTTCCCTGATGGAGGGAACCAGACGTTGTATCCCCCCGGCCACTGGGCTGATCCGAGCCACTGCAATGGCCGAACCTTATTCTCGGCTCCTCAGTGCAAAACCTGAATGAACAGATGCACGATTCCCTCCCTTTATACCCGTATGTCTGGGGGAGGGACATGCAAATTCTGTCTGCCAAATTCTCATTGGCCTTTTCTCAAGTTCTGAGGTAACCGAGAAAGTCCCCTAGTGTCACTTCATTCGACACATCATCTCGTTCCCTCCATCAGGGAACGGAGGTTACAACAGTAACCTAGACGTTTTTGAGTGGACTATCCCTTTAAAAGCACTAGCTCTCAGTCTCCCTTCAGAATAGTACGTGAGGCAATGCTACGCTATGAGATTATGTTCTGTTCTCCCCAACCTTGAGAATGTGGTAAATTGGAAACAACATGTAATGAATCTTTGTGTTCACGAGCACGTTTTCTGTAGAACACATTATTCACAGCTGCTCAGACTCTGGGAATCAGAGCACCAGAACCAGAGTATATTCTCATTTCCAGTTTATCTGTTTAACAGTGCACTACATGGGTGTCCGTGTTTGTTTTCAGCTTAAATATTCTATTGACTCTTAAATGCCTCATATTATAGAATGAACTAATAAAAAATAGGGGAAAAAAACAATTGATTTGTAGAGATCAGCTGAAATGTGAGAAGCTATACAGTCCCTTAGATGTTTGCAACATTCCCGTCTGTCTCTTTAAGCAGAAACAGCCTTGAGTGAATGCAGTGTCTCTCCATATTGTCATACACGTAATTTTATTGGTCAACAATACGTAGTTTAATGACTGCTGTCCTTCTGTTTAGTGCGTGTGTGTGTGTGTGTGTGTGTGTGTGTGTGTGTGTGCATGCGTGCGTGTGTGTGTTTCAAGCTATGTCACTGCAGCATTTGGATGAGAGGCAGACCCATTCATTTCCTGGTCTGACAGAGTAATCTAGATAATGAGAGACTCTTTACTGGCCTCAATTAAACCGTAACTCAGCATAAATGAGTTCGATAAATTCGTACACAATCAGTTACTAGCTAAAAAAAATGTCCTGTGGCTAACATCACCATGGCATTTTGAAACTCGGTGTTGTCACTCTTCATTTTTCTGTGCAAGTTGAGTAGGTACTTATATGTTGCTTGTGTGTGTTGTGTTAAAGAAATAGTTCACCCAAAAATGAAAGTTCTGTTATAATTTATGCACAGTCATGTTCGAAACCCATATGACTTTCTTTTTTTTTTTTATGTGGAACACAAAAGGAGATGTTATGAAAAATCTCTTGCCTTTTCACACTGCCATTTTCCACAAGAAATGTAAGTTGTTATTCATTAAAAACCTTGCCTTTCTCCACAGCTCTTGAAAATCATTAGCTCTTATGAATATTCAAATTGTTTTTGACAAACTGTGGCAGAGGGGAAGATTTTCAGTTATTAAATTGTGACTAAACTTTGGTCTGTTCCTCACTCAAAGTTTTGGGATGACTTCAGAGGATTTCAAATATGGGACATAAGTCATGTGGACTACTTTCATGTTGCTTTTTTTGCTCTTTTTGGAGCTTGACAATCCCTGGTCAGGGTATGCTTTCGACGTATGTAAAAAGGTAGTGTCAATATTTTGCATAAATTCACCTTTTATGTTCCATGAAGGAAAGAAATTCACATACGTTTGGAACGACATGATGGTGACAAAATGCTGACAGATTTGTCATTTTTGGGTGAACTATTCCTTTAAAGCAGGGATTTAAAACTATCAGGCCAAATTCAGCCCACAATATTTGGATAGGCATCACTCATACACTATGTTGTATTCTAACTGTATAACTGTGGAAAACACTGCATATGCTGTGTTCCAATTCATAGTTGCAAATTCGTTTTTATTTATAATTAATTTTTTAAACACAACCCCTAGGTTAATTTGAGTTTGAGACCCCTGGTTTAATTGCTGAAAAAATATGCCACAGTGGAGTACTTTGAGCTATGAGCTGCTGAAACTTTCCAATGAGTGACGCAAGGATGAAGTAACCCTTCTACATGCACCTACAGTTTGTCTCTATTTCTCTCCTCTTTTACTCTTGTGGATAAGGGAACAGATGGAAGGATGAATTGCTGGCTCAGTTTTATGGGGTGAGAAGACCCAAGAAAAAAATGTTTTTATTTCCCCAAGCCTCTGTGTGCACTGTTGCATGGTGCTCTTTCGCTCTCTCTCTCTCTCTCTCTCTCTCTGACTCACTAGTTTCTCTCTCCCTTTCTGTCAACAAGAAAATAATCTCTTTCAATCTTGAGTCTATCTTTGTTGAGTCTAAATTATAGGTATTTTATCTGTGTTTTTTACTACCAACTTTTAAAATACATAATGTATCTATGATACTGTAAACACTACATGAATCTGTTTAAAAAATAAATAAAAGGTCGACATGATTACAGAATTGAAAAGATGAAAAAGTTATTTACAATACACTGATCACCATTTCAAATCATAATGTATGAAAATATTACATTAAAATCAGTTTATATGTAGGGTCTAAATTCCCCTTAATGCAGACAGAGCAAGTTATTTTTGTGCATAAAATATGTTCAAAACATATCCCACAATAGAGGAGGTAGAGCTGGGGTGGGAAAAGTTGTTTGGTACGGTTCCACATCGGACTTAAAAGGAATAATTCACCCAACAATTCAATTTATCTTATCATTTACCACCCTTATGCCATCCCTTATGATGAGTATGACTTTCTTTTTTACAGCAGAACACAAATTAAGATTTTTAAAAGAATATCTCAGCTGTTTTGGTCCATACAATGTAAGTGAATGGGTGCAAAATTTTGACGCTCCAAAAATCACATGACTTGATTAAGCATAAAAGTAATCTATATATACTCCTGTGGTTAAATCCATGTCTTCAGAAGTGAGATGATAGGTTGGGTGAGAAGTCAATTTTGCTCAGACAATCTCCACTTTAACTTTCACATTCTTCTTGTGTTTTTGGTGATTCACATTCTTCATGCATATTGCCACCTACTGGGCAGGGAGTAGAATTTCTAGCAAAACTGTCTTAAAGGTGGAGTGTTTAATTTTAATCAAATACACTTTTTGTAAAATTATGTGAATATCTCTTCACGGTCTGCTAGCTGTCTGTTCTGTGTAAGCGCTGGAAAACAAATCAGGTTTTTGTACACAGCCCTGGCTCTGTAAATGGGAAAATAAACAACACTGTTGTGATTACACAGCAGTGGCAATGGGCGTGCATGAAGTTGGGGGTGCAGCTTCTGAAGGAGCACTGAAGGCAGGGGTGTGTTTGTTTGGCTGTTGAGTTCAAATATTAACAGTCTTTTCTCAGGATTCGCTTACTCCACCTTTAACATGAAAATCAGTTGAACCATAACACCGGCAATGTTATCGGACAAGCCAATTCCTCTGCAATGCTTTCTGTCCGGGTGTTTATGTTGTAGTTGTCTTGTTTATTGAGACGTTAAACGTTTATCATCTTTTATTTAGAATGGCCGATTTGTTCATTGGGAATCAGAGTGCGAAAGTGTGTGATGAGTCTGAGGGGTGTTGGCAAAGGTTGTTTGAAAACATATTTTTGTAATTCCGTATGGTGCCACTAGTAGCGCAGAAATGACACACTCCACTTTTAAATATTGTTTTGTATTGTTTTTAATATCTGTTTCTCACCCTAATATATGGATTACTTTTATGCAGTCTTTATGTGCTTTTTGGAGTGTCAACATTTTGGTACCCATTCACTTGCATTGTATGGACCTACAGAGCTGAGATATTCTTCTAAAAATCTTAATCTGTGTTCTGCTGAAGACAGAAAGACATACACACCTGGGATGACATGAGGATGTGTAAATGACAGGAGAATTTTCATTTTTGGGTGACCTATTTCTGTAAGTACTACATGGAGGCCACAATGTATTCCTTTTGAGATACAATGTTATGCATTGATTTTGCCCAGAAATAGTTGTGTTCTCATTTTAATGACTATTCTGCCTGAAGTATTGCTCTACAAAGGTTGGTACTTTATATCAGCATTGGAAAATACCTGATAAACATGATATGTAATTATAAATTATGTAATCATCTGTGCATTCCTGGTAATTTATTATACATATTAACACTCTCTCTCTCGGGGGTCAGTAGACTATTATTAAAAAACGAACAAACGCTATTATTAAAAAATATTATTATTAAAAATGCCACTATTTTATTATATTACAATAATAATTTTAAAGCTACTCAAGTTATTCAGCCAAAAGTAGTAAGTAGTTTTCTCATTTTATTGTTATTGTTGTTTTATTAAAAGCCTTTAAATGACATACTAGACTTGCTCTTTTTTTTTTGTTTTATTTTCAGGTACATGTACACTTCAAGTCTGACATTTTTATAGAAATCAGCTTTTTGTCCAACTGTTTATGTTAATTGTAGACATGCTCGACTGTGTTTAGGTTAATGCCTCACCAAGATGGGCATTGGCGGTATTATGAAGTGTATTTGACCGCTTAAGCACGTACCAGCATTAGCGCTCAGAGCACACAGAACAAAAACATTAGCCGCCTGTCAATCAAACAGCACACAGCTACAGACACCAGGAAATAAAAAGTCAGTCTTTTATATTTTATCTAGATCAATCAACCAGTGGTTGTCTTGCTGTTGCGATCGATGTAATGAGCACCCATGTTCTAGATGTAGAACATAGGCAAAGAATCGAAAATGACTCACAAGTTTATCATCGATATCGAGGATATCTTTATTTTTTTATTTTTTTAGATAAACATTAAGATTGTTTTTTTCACCCAGCCCTATTGATAACACTGCATTAATCAGTTTCAACCCAATAATCTCAGTGATAGATAGTTAAACTACAGGTTACGTTATAGGCACATAAAAAGAGTTAATTTAGATATCTGGATTGAGCAAGCTAAACTCACATTATACGATCAAGCAACTGGCCTTTTTCACTGCAAAAAGCCCTTTTAGATGCTGCCTTGATGTTCAGGTGTTAAACTATACTTGAGACATCCTCCACATCCATAACAGTTGCCGCTGGATCTACAGCTGCCCTTCAAGTTTTTTACGTGTGATTTGATTTGAAGGGAGTCATGAGACTCTCCCTAGTCAAAATCAAATCAGGACAGGGAAGTAGCGAACACAGAAGTGGGTAAATTATGCTGGAAAAGTACAGTTACAGCACATGAAATGTACTCAAGGAAAAGTATATATTTTTTTTTAACTATATACAATTTCTGGGAACAACTACTTCAATTCAGTAACGTCCATCCATCCATCCATCTTCAACCGCTTATCCGAAGTCGGGTCACGGGGGCCGCAGCTCCAGCAGGGGGCCACAAACTTCCCTATCCCAGCCACATTAACCAGCTCTGACTGGGGGACCCAGAGGCGCTCCCAGGTCAGTGTGGAGATGTAATCTCTCCACCTAGTTCTGGGTCTTCCCCGAGGCCTCCTCCCAGCTGAAAGTGCCTGAAACACCTCCATAGGGAGGCACCCAGGTGGTATCCTTACCAGATGCCCAAACTACCTCAACTGGTTCCTTTCAACGCAAAGGAGCAGAGGCTCTACTCCAAGCTCCTCACGGATGACTGAGCTCCTCACCCTATCTCTAAGGGAGAAGCCCTCCACCCTTATGAAGAAACCCATTTCGGCCTCTTGTACTCACAACCTAGTTCTTTCAGTCATGACCCAGCCTTTATGACCATAGGTGAGGGTAGGAACGAAAACTGACCAGTAGATCGAGAGCTTTGCCTTCCGGCTCAGCTCTTTTCGTGACACCGCGATACAGCGAATCTCTGGCTAACCCCGAGGTACCTGAACTTCTTGACTTGGGGCAATTCCTTCTTCCCTACCTGGAGTACAAAATCCATCGGTTTCCTGCTGAGAACCATGGCCTCAGATTTAGAAGTGCTAATCCTCATCCCAGCCGCTTCACACTCGACTGCCAAGCGATCCAGTGAGAGCTGAAGGTCACGGACCGATGATGACATGAAAACTACATCAAAAGCAGCGATGAGATCCCCAGCCCACCGAACCGCACACCTTCCCCACCCCGATTACGCCTCGATATCCTGTCCGTGAATATTACAAACAGGATTGGTGACAAAGTGCAGCCCTGGTGGACGGTTTTCCAGAAGTACTTTGGTGCAGAGCGAAAGTCCTTCTCCATGACTTCTCTGAATTTTCCCAAACCCACTGCTTTGCCTCCATCACGGCAGAGGCCACAGCCCTTCGGGCCTGTCGGTACCTTGCAACCCCTATCCAGGAGTACGGATCCAGAGCCAAGACTGTGTGTCGAATGAAGCCCCACCAGATCCAACTGGTAGTGCTCCACCTCCCTCACCAGTTCCGGCTCCTTCCCCCCAGCGAGCTGACATTCCATGTCCTTAGAGCTAGCCTTTGCCACCGGGTCTGGTCTGTCGAGACCCCCGGCCTTCACTGCCACCCATATGGCAGTGCACCCGACTCTTGTGGTTTCTCCAATGGATGGTGGGCCCAAGAGATGTAGAGGGGGTGTCAAGTTGCTTCTACGAGCTGTGCACGGCTGGGCTCTGTGACAAGCCCGGACACCAGGCGCTCACCGACGAGCCCTCCATCTGAGCCTGGCTCCAGACGGGGGCCCCAGGCTTCCTCCGGGCAGGGTAATTCCTCCTCTTGCCGTTTTGTCCATGGAGTCTTTGTGAACCATTCTTAGTCTGGCCCCTCACCTGAGACCACTTTGCCTTGGGAGACCCTACTAGGAGCACCTGGCTCCAGACAACTCAGCCCTTAGGTTCATAAGGGCACACAAACCTCTCCACCATGATAAGGTGATGTAACGTGTAGTATTGTAATTTGTTACTTTACATCTCTGGTCCCTTGTCAACAAAGGTTGAGTTGAACAGACTTGGAACGAGGGAGTACTCCATTTGGTTTTCCAATGCTTAACCACACTATAAAGAACTAGTATGGATTCATATTACATTTCATTTAGTTTGTCAAAGAACATTTTGTTTGTGACTTATTTGTGGACAAAAAGAAATAGTTTTTTTCTGTGTATGTATTTTGTTCCAAATCCCAAATCATAGCTGAAGCCAAGTACAATGATTGTATTATAAATCATAAATATACATATTTTTCATATAGTGTTGAGAAGAAATTCAAAACATATTTGTACTTTGGGAAGATGCATTTATCAGAGCTTGGAAAGTACTCAGCATTGTGAAGAAGCAAACAGATGAGCATTCCAGTATTTATAGGCGAGCAGATGCAAATCTCTGTCTCAAAGTTTACACAATTTCATGATTGGACTTCTCTGAATACATAACACTGAGAAAATGCTCAGGACAGTAGTGAGGCCAGTCATAGCGCTGGAATGCCAGAAGTTCCTTGAACTGTGGATCTTATCATATGGTTTCACTTTGAGATTTGTAAGGGTTCCACTGTTTGTCTCCCAACCTCACCCCCCACCCCTTTGTGGGATATCAACATAAGACTGCTTTTTCTGTCCCTCTGAAAATGACCATGGATTCATGGTTACATATGTTTGCTTAAGGTAAGTATTTTCTGAGTTAAATCTAAGATTCTGTTTTGTGCTGAAATAGCCCATGTCCAACCACTGAGTTAAAAAAAATTGTGAAGCATGCTAATTAAAATTAGATTTGTATTCCCGGATACTTGTTTTCATGTTTGGTTTTAATAAACCTCTTTTGCTTTATTTAAAAATATATTGTGAGAATGATTGAAATTCAATATATATTGCTGCAACCATTACAGAGTAATTAACGGTAAATGACTGTTAAATCAGCCATCATCTTGTGGTCTGTTGTTCTGGTCATGATTCTCAATGTCTTGGATGCACACATACTCACACACAATTGAATAGTTGCCATCTTCTGCTCTGTACACACAGTTCTACCTTCAGACACACACACACACACATGGTCTGTTTCACATTATGACAGTAACCTTACTCTCTGTTTGTGCCTCTTGGCCCTGGGCAGGAAGTGCAGGGTCATGGTGGCAGACAGGCGTCCACTTTAATGTCTCTTCATTGCTTGCATATACTGCGTACCATTACATGGCCTTATTGGATTTCACGGCCCGCAGTTCCCCGCTAATTCATGTCAGAACCTTTCTCTCTCATATCAAATGCAAGGCCTTCGCTCCAGACTAGGTTTACCTCCATGAAGCTCTGGAGACTAAATACAGTTAGTAAGGGCACCGGGAATGGTGTTCCCACAGCAGGGCAGATCAGGATCAGAACAGGCTGAGGAAGCCCTGTGATTGGCTCCGATGTGACCTATAGTGCAGTGAAAGGCAGGATGGAGAAAGAGGGAGGTAGAGGGACTGGTGTAGGTGTGAGTTTGGACCCTGCTGAGACTCACTGTAATTGCATTAGCCCCATACCTTCGCTAGCACAACACTTCATTTGTCGTACCAGCGCCTGGTCTCGGTGATTGACATGTCAGTTCTCCTTTCATCTCTTTTTCTGTCATGCTTCCAGAGCCTGACCTCAGAACAAGCTGCCTGTTCCTGCTTTTCAAACAAATAGACAGACAAACAGCCCTAAACTGTATGCTCTAAACATAAGACCAGCACTATATTTTATTTGTACCAGAATGTATGTCGCACCTGGTCAAAATTGCATTGATATTTCTAAAATTTGCATACCTAGAAACTATTTGTCTGGTTATTAACTGAATGTTTCAGCAGAGGTGCGATTTGGGTAGACAACTGTCCCTGATTAGCTGAAACGTCCCATATTTTGACAAAAATTCTTTCTTCCTGTATTTCAGCAGCAAAATGCTCAAGGGGCCCAATAGGCTGTTCTAGAAAAATGTATTTAGGAGAAACATCAGTTACATATAAATTATAAAAACAAGTCATTTTGGACTAGAATAAGACACAGGCCATTCCAGATGACAAAAAATTACTTCTATGACATTCTATCATGCAATAATCTATCACGCTCTTTACGATCGCAAAACTCCAACCTGTTAACAATACAGAGAATATAAAAATCCACAATAGAAGGGAGATCATTTTCATATTTGGCTCCTAAACTATGGAAAAGTCTTCCTAGCAGTGTTCGGAACTCAGACACACTCTCTTATCTATTCAGCCAGGCATCAAGGTTATTTTCGTAAACGAAAACTATTGATTAAAAAACATTTTCGTAAACTGAAATAAAATAAATATTTAAAACTAAATGAAAAACTAAAACTAAATGAAAGTAAAAGTAGTAAACTAATTTAAATAAAATAAAAAATTATTGTTTTCTTAATAAACTGATCTGTGTATGTTTGAGATATGTTCATCTTCAGAGTATTGGGCTGTTTAGGTGAACACCTGCAGGTGCCATTGTGGCATGTAATGCCCATGAGGTTAGCAGATACTGAAAGACATATGAAGATGACTAGGACACAAATTATGCCTGGTAGGAAATCTTTATTTAAAAAGAAGTTTAAAATGAATTGTGTTAATTAGATTGTAAATGCAATTACATGTAAATATTTTAGTGCACAATAACTTCAGTTCGTATATTTGAGAATTTATGAACAAATTTAAATTTCACAAGTGTTTAAAAAACATGTACATATACGAAAATGCCATTTGTGTCATATTTTTCAATATATGTTGCATATTTGTATTTATGTGATCAGTAAAAAACATTTATGAGCCTTTATTTTCAGCAAAGTGTTCTGAATAAATGCCATTTAATTCAAATCACATTTTTCTACAAACCTAATGGGGATTTTAACTGTTAAGGATTCTTTATATAAATTAGTTTTTTGTGTTAACACTATAGATTAAACACTATCTGTGATGTCGTGGCAAAAATATTATAAACCAACCATTATCACTGCGTAAGAGACACTCTGAATCAAACAGTCTTTTAAAAGAATTTATTCTTGCAAGAAGGACCCAGTCATTACACAGGAGTTACTCTGTGCCATGAGCGAGACGCTGAAGGGGAGGGCTGACTTGTTTTTTATACCTCTTTTATCCCAAGGTCTCTAACAGAAGCAGATCCTCCCCCTCTGCATTCCTCAGACACAGGGGCATTCCCTTGCAATGACTATTACTGATCAATGAGTATCAATTTCTACAACAATTCCCTGCTTTTTATCATTCAGATTACTCAATCACAATAATAAACAATAAGACAAATTTTAAGTCACATCATCACACTTACACTCTTCTTCTCTGATTTTCGCATAAATGATCACTCTCTTAAACATTTGTGAAATAACATTTGGAAGAAGTTAAAAAGCTTAGGCTGTTTTTTTTTTTTTTTGGTTTTTTTTTTGTGGGGATATTCCCTTAAGTATTAGCAAGCATGTAAAGACTTTATCTGAAGCCGGGCTAAATGAGTAAACACTGTTACTGCACTTCTGACATAAAATCAGACCCTCAGTCACCTCAGTATAAACAAGACATAGTCTACAGATTAAGTAGGAAAAACACATCAATTTAACATTTTGGTTATGTCACATCTCTTGGTTATGTCAGCAGGCTATAAAGATACAAAGAATAAAAGTATAATAAAATCCCTAATTTCAAACCCTCTCCTTGCACGTCATCTCGTAACACGGATGGCCGCTGCTTATAACCCTCTTTACATATCAAACCATTCTCAGAAAGGGAAGACATACCTCATTTTAACACATTTCACAGTAGCTCTCGCTACTTGTATCATCATATTTGTGTTCATCATCCTCTGGATAGACTGTCATTTTTTTTTACCAATTGAACAGACATCCCTGCTTTAACCAGTCTCTGTACTGAGCTGGAAACACACGTTATGATGCATGGTAAACATAACAATATCAACAGTCTTATCACCGCAATTGGTAACACAGTTTGAATCAGCCAATACCCCCGTCCTCCCCAGAGATTCATAAAGCATGTACTCTCAACATGTTCTGGCTCCTGTATGGCTTTTTTTCATGTGTTCAATTACATTTGTGATGTTGTCGCTGTAATCTGGAATATTGAAACAACAAGACATTCCCAACATTTTGCAAACTCCCCCTTTCTCTGCAGTTAACATATCAAGAACCAACCTGTTTTGAATGACAGCATCTCTTAACTGATTCATTTCATCATTTATCATTGTCAAAGCATTTTCTGTGCTATTAGCTATTGCTAATACTGTCCATGCTAGCCCATTTATCTTATTAATTGTTACCGTTGTACCCACCCATAAGTGGGTACTAACAATGACCACCCCACATTTGCTCCAGGCGTCGTCCACGGATCAGATAATGTGTACCCTGCATAGTGCTTTGGCAAAATCCCAGGCAAGATTTCAACATTTCTTTTTTCCCTTCCCACCCCAGGTGCCTTGTTTGGTAAATACACAGATGTACCCACATTCATCAAAGCTGGATAACAACACCCTGACCATTTCTTTGGCATCCGATGAAATGCCCTGTTGCCACACACCCACACTGCTGCATGTGAGTGCATTGGTTGAATTTGCAAGAATTTTTGCAAATTATTTTGTCCCATTTGCTCCCAAATTTGGCATGCCCAATTCCCAATGCACTCTAGGTCCTCATGGTGGCATAGTGACTCACCTCAATCCGGGTGGCGGAGGACAAATCTCAGTTGCCTCTGCGTCTGAGACCTTGCGGCAAGATGGCAGATATGGTGGATGATCTTTCTTAATTGCGGAAGTTTTAGGGGTGTTTTTTCCAAATATTTGTCAAGGGATAAATGAATTGTCATACTTTATGTATTTTACATTTTATTGTTAACTAGACGATAGGTTTTGGAATAGTTCCCCCTTGGTCGTATATCGATTTCCTCTCACAAAAGGTTAACAGCTCTGGTGGTGCCATTAAACGAAAAGAGAAGACAGCTTCTAAAACATCGAAACCAGTGGACACACAAAAAAGTCAAAATGAAGGAATAAGTGATGACATTGAGATAGCAGATCACTCGTACTCGGACACCTTCGAGAAAGATCTTCAGCGTATGCCAGAAATAGATGACACGCCAGAAAAACCTTGTTCCAAAAAAATGAAAGACGAGCCGTCACTTCTTGAGATGCAAGAGAACATTGTAACTCTCTTATCCAAGAAAATGAATGAGAGTTTGGGGCACCTGGAGAATCTGATTCGAGAAAATACGCTCAGCATTGGAACCCTGAAAAAGTCAATTGACTTTGCGCTGAATGAAGTTTAGGACTCAAAAGACTAAATTAATGTGGTGAAAGAAATCACTAAATCACATGAGCAGAAAGTTGCTGAGCTTGAACAAAAAGTCAATGAAGCTGAAAGATATCGGCGGAGATGGAACTTGAGGCTGCACGGTGTTCCCGAGAAAATGGATGAAGATCTCAAGCATCTGGTGATTGGAATCTGTGGTTCAGTTGCTCCAGAGCTGAAGGATAGATGCCAGGTTGATGTGGACATTGTTCATAGACTGGGTCGGAAAGATCAAGGCAGAAGCCCAAGAGCGACGATTATTCAGTTCACGAACAGGTCTACTCGGGATCTACTCTGGAAAAGGGCGAAGAACTGTGAATTCCTTCAAGCGCAGCGTTTGCGGTTTACAGAGGATTTAACCACGCTGGACGTGGAGAGACGAAAACTCTTGTGGCCCACGGTGAAAGATGCCAGAGAGAAAGGTCGTAAAGCCTTTTTTGTGGGGAGTGGAGTCTTTGTTGATGGCGTTTAAATTTTCCACAAATAAAAGTTTGGTTTTGGTGGTTTCTGATCAAAGAATAAGCAATACTAATTAAAAGAGAATGGTCAAGGGGGAGTAAGGATAAACTAAATAAACAATTATAATCTCCCAGGTTAAATTGTAAACTAATAGGAATTATGCACCCTTTGAGTTACATGTACCTCAGCTCTTAAGATTTTTTTTCTTCTGTAATTTTGATTGTTAAAAGTTCATGTCATTATCATTTTGTTCCTTTAATGTCTGGTTATTCGAGTTTTAACTAAACGACAGGCTGTTTTTTTGTATTGCAAGAGATATACTGTAGATTTGTATTTCTTACAAGAGACGCATGCTTGTTCTTCAGATGTGAATTTTTGGAAGTCTCAATGGGGTAGTGACATTTTTTGGAAGTAATCACTCAGCAGGAGTTGCAATTTTAAAGGGTTCATTTAAAGGTAAAATTGTTAGTAGCAAAGTCCACAGGTGGATAATTCTAACAGTATCCATTGATGGGAAAATGTTTTTGTTAGGTACTGTATATGCCTCAAATATTCAAAAATATAATGTTGATTTGTTCTCTGATATTGAAAATCAGATTAATAAGGTAAGGGAAAATTTCATGATGTTGAAATTATTCTAGGTGGGGACTTTAATATTGTCCCAGATGTTAAGATGGATAGAATTCCTTTTCCAATTAGACCATCTACAACTGATTCAGAGTTATCTGGATTTTGTGAAAACTTGATATATGGAGATTTAAACACCCACTTTTGAAAGAGTACACATGGAGTAATAGGGATAAACCTAAACTGTCAAGAATTGATTTTTGGTTAATTTTTAATTCTTTAGAACAAAATACAAAACAGAGTGTAAATTGAACCATCAATATTTTCTGATCACAAAATGATTTACCTTCTCATTAAATGGAATAATGTATCTTCATGTAAAGGCTCAAAGACGTTTTGGAAACTTAATATAGATTATTGGAAATTGATAGTTTTAAACATCAATAATACAAACATACTGGAATCAAGCTAAGCAAACAAATTTATACGGAAAGAATTGGGAGTTTATGAAGTTTCAGATTAGACTTAGTGCAGTTAATAAAGGCAAAGAAGTTCCAAAATCTAATAGATCAAAGGAAGAGGAAATTATTAGAGCTATTTGTAACATCACTGATAATAATACTGACAGGAATTCTAATTTGTTAATGAATCTGCAGGCTGAGTTAGATAAATTATATACAATCAAAGCAAAAGGAACATTTGTTAGATCACGAAGATATTAGAAGAAGGGGAAACTAATTCTAGATATTTTATAATCTGGAAAAAAGGAATGGAGAGTATACATCTATTAGAAAGCTTAATATTAATGGCCATGAAACACAGGACCCTATTATTATTTCAAAATATGTCTCAAATATCTATGGTAAATTATATTCCAGCAGTGCATGTTCAGTAGACAAAATACTTTTTTTAAAGCCCCTAAAACATAATATAGATAGTATCGATGAAGAATTGAAAGACCTTTGTGATAAGGAAATATCCATTTTAGAGATTAGAACAGCTATAATAAACTTAAATTAAACAAGTCCCCTGAAAATGATGGCTTAACTGCTAATTTTTTTTTTATATTTCAAGACGATTTAGTTGAATTTCTGTTAATAGTCTTTAAAGAATATATTGATCAGGATGTTTTGCCACCCTCCATGATACAAGGTCTAATATCCTTAATTCCAAAGTCTGATAAAGACCTACTATTACTAGATAATTGGCGACCTATCAACTTAATTAATATTGATAGTAAAATTATTGCTTCCATATTCGCTGAAAGGTTATAATCAGGATTAGAAACTATTATTGATGAGGGGCAGTCAGGTTTTATAAAAGGAAGACATATCTGTAATAATATTAGACTTGTATTAGATCTTATAGATTATAATGAAATTATCAATGAAAATAGTTTTATTCTGTTTGTCGATTTTTACAAGGCCTTCGATACAATCGAACATGACATTATTTTACAAACCCTTGAATATTTTGGTTTTGGGGACAAATTTCAAAAAGTAATCAGAAACATATACAATAAGATTAACAGCTCTCTAAAATTGGCATATGGAACTTCTCATAGATTTGAAATCAAAAGGGGGATTCAACAGGGCTGCCCTATTAGTCCGTTGCTTTTTTTGTTGGTTACACAAGTTATGGCCATTCATATTAAGAAAGATATTTTTCATGGTATCAGAATAGAAGATACAGAAATGAAATGTACACAATTAGCCGATGGAGCTACCCTTTTCTTAAGAGACTATACTGAAATTGAAAAAGCAATTAAGTGTCAGCAGTTATTTTCATCTGTATCTGGTCTTTCCCTGAATATTAATAAATGTGAGGTTATGGCAATAAGTTCCTGTTATTTTACTGCAGTATGCAATTTTCCAGTCAAAGAAGTTGTCAAATATTTGTTGATCAAGATAGCTAAAAATATGGAAGTCAGAAGTGAAATAAACTTTGCTCCTATCATTCAATCATTTGAAAAGAAACTGAATTATCTGCTGACGAGAGATATCTCTTTAACTGGTCGTGTGTTACTGGTTAAAGCTGAGGGTTTATCTAGGTTGGTTTATACTGATCAAGTGTTAGATATACATAAGGATTAGAAACAAATCAATATTTTTTGAGAATTGGTTTGAAAAGGGAATTATTTGGGTCAAACATTTGATCAAAAAGGATGGTGCTTTATACAATTATCCTGAATTTGTTCATATTTATAAATTTTCAGTTGATCCTATCCAATATTTTTTGGTTTTACATGCAATTCCCAAGGACATTTTGAGGCTATTAGAATGTAATAGTAATTATTCTTTACAAACAGTTGAAGAATTTACTGCTTGTATCAAGTTGCAGGGCAAGGATTTCACAAGTTCTGGATGTAATAATATTTTCTTGCATTCTCTCCTTCAATCTAAAAATATACTTGCTGTTACTACTCATTGGAATTCTCTATTTAAAAAACATTTTGATTGGAGTAAAATTTGGATGACACTTCATAAGTATTGCATCACAAATAAAGTGAAAGAGGTTTCATATAAAACATTCCATTGTGTTTACCCTGTTAAATAACTTGTTATGCAGCATTTTAAAGTGAACATGGAAGATATTTGTGTTTTTTGTAAGATTTCCCCTGAGACTATAATTCATTTATTTTGGGAGTGTCCCAAGATCCAAATGTTTTGGAAAGAACTCAATGATTCTTGTTAACTTTGAAGAAGTTGATGTTATGCTAAAATGTTTTTCATTTGATGGTGATAAAAATATTCTGTTTATATTTGATTTAATTATTATAATTGCCCGTTATTATATTCATAAAGTCAAATGGAATGGAAAAATACCAATTTAAAATCTATGTTAAAATATATTTAGCAACAATATACAAAAGTAAAAACATAAAAGCAAGGAAAACTTTACAGCTATTTAATAAGTATAAGTTTTTTCTGTAAAATGTCTTTCTTTCTTTATTTATTTTGTTATTTTATATTTATTTATTTATTTTTTACCCTTGGCATGTATGGTTATATGTACTCTTGTATGTAAATTATTTTTTGTTCTTGTTAAAATGCAATAAAAAAAAAAAGTATTGCAACAGAACAACAATAAGACAACAAAAAAAGCAATACAGCGCTGGGCGGAAGTAATGATTTAAAGTTAAAAACATTTTAATTTTCTAATTGTTTCTTAAACCAATCTATTGGTTTGCTACAGAAGACATGAATTGATCAACTGGAGTTCTGTGGATTATTTTTATGCTGCCTAAATATGCCTTTTTGGATGTTCAAACAGCCAGCAGCCCGATGGTACTAATTTACATGGATAAACTGAGCTGAAATCTGCTGATAAAAATCTTCACTTCGGTTCTGCTGAAGAATGAAAGTCACACAATTCTGGGATGGCTTAAATGTAAGTAAATCATGAGAGCATTTTCATTTTTGGTTGAACTAACCCCTTAAGGGTAACCTGCAGCTGTGCCCAGGTCAATATAAAATATGCAAAAACAGTTTAACAATGCAACATGAACGAAAGTAATTATAAGAATAATTTTACATTAATTTCTTTCTATGTATGCAAGTGTGCGTTTGCAAATGTATGTTGCCCAGACCAAAATGTAATAAAATTTGTAGATAGTTAAAATAAAATATTACAAACCACAAATGGTTAAAATGTTTGGTTGCAATGTACTTGGGTTTACATGTGCTTATGACTCACTATCATGTTGACACAGAAAAGTGTTGCTCTCTTTAGTTTAATGTGTGTTAATTGGTCATCTATCCATCAATCTCGCTGAGTTTGCTTAAGAGGGGCGGAGCTTATCTGAGGCGCACTGCAGCTCGCAACGTGAGCAGTGTTGCCAACTTGACGACATATTTTTTTATTTGCTAGATTTAGTGACTTTTCAGACCCATTTAGCGACTTTTTTTTTATTTTTATTTTTTTAAGCAGCGACAAATCTAGCAACTTTTTGGACAAACATTCTACTTTTCGTAGAAGAGTCGACAGTACTGCGTCAAGCCTGAGGTCTTCCTTTTCCTCTCTCTGCGTCTACTCCATTCAGTGAATGGCATACAGAGCACATCCAGTTCCATTCAAGCATGAGCACTTTGAGTGAGAAGGGAACAAAGTCCCTCTGGAAGGGAATGTATGAGGTACATTTTAGGAGAGTTATAATGATGTAAAGAGAAGAGAAAATAAAATATTTTACAGGTGTACTTTTAGTCTATAATACTTTAATTATATTTTAATATAATTATACGTATTATCTGCACCCATCTACTGAGGTACTTCAACTTGGGAATTAACATTACTTTAGTTTGAACGTCATATTTACAGGCAAATTGGTATATTTTTTTTCCAGCCATTTCTGTTGAAGCAAAGAATTGTGGGTTGTGAGTGCCTACGAAGGATACACCTTATGCATCCTTCGAATTCCCATGAAAGAAGGTCTCATTCAAAGGCTGCATTTGGAGTGTCATACTCACTTTTTTCAGTGAATGAGCTGCACATGTGTAAACCGAGTTACCAAGGACCAATAAATAATATGTATGGTTTGCTCCTCCTTTGTTTTAATTTAAACAATTTAATTTGATCAAAATTGTTCTTGCTTTTTTCGTGCGATGTTACAGAAAAAATAAGACATTCTGTTACTTCTAACTTTCTCTCTGAGTGATCATTTTACATGTAAAAATAGCCAAAATCACGGCACAGCCATTGTCTTTAAATTATGATATAAAATCAGGATTTTAGCAGTGCAGAGCAGCAGCTTGGAAATTTCTTGGAAGTGACTACTGGAATGGGTGGCGTTTCAGTCACTATTTCATACCCTTTCCATTGTCTGACAACAGAAACTGAACAAATATGTACATGAGAACAGATTTATTGGGAATTTGGCTGTATTGAAATACATAAAAATATATTTTGGCTGTACTTGTAATTATAACCTCTTACACAGGAAAACAGGCAGGTGTTACTTGGTTGAGTTTAAATACCAGGATGCTCTCCTTGTCCAGTGAGGAAAGTTATTTCTCCTGTCTTCTCTTGGTGTGTGAGGTTCTTCCTGGCCTTCTGATTTGTCCTGTGATGTCTGCCTCAAGCATCTCTAGTTGTGAGTACATTAAATGCACTTGCATATCAGTTTATTTTGTTTGCTTTATAAGTGAAGAGGCCAGTTTACTTTTTCCCAGCCACACTGCACTCAAGCAACGACACGGGCCTGCAACGTTGTGTTTTACAAAATACTTTGTATGTGTGAGAGAGAAAGAGTGTGTCTGGGGCCAGTTTACTTATGTTTTATGTTCATTTAATAAAAGTATCGACCATTAAGGTAAATCAAAATAATTTTAACCAAAGCCCAAAGAGTTCAGCCACATTGTTTTATCTAAAATACTTTATTCTTGCTGAATTGGTAGTGGATTACTATTTGAAGATATTCTTATTTGTTTTTGTTATTATCTTCATAAATATTTGTATTAGCTTACATTTAAATACAAAAACCTTTCTAGTCAAAGACATTTGACTTTGCCTACGTTAGTATTCAGTAAACAAGTTATTTCTTTACATGTGCTATAAAGTGAATACATAATTTGTAAATTAAAATATTCTTAGTAGGGTAAATCAACACAGTTTATACTACTAAATGGAGGCACCACCAATAAATAGAAGCAGTTCATACAGTACAATTACAACCACAATTCTGAATTAAAACAAAAAGGAGTGATTTGTAAATAATATTCAGAACTGCCGCACACTGGATGTTTTTTGTTTTTGGCACCATACGGAGTAAAATCTAGAGACTGTTTTGTCTGAAAACCCAGGAGATCAGCAGTTACAGAAATACTCAAACCAGTTTGTCTGCAAAGGGTGAATATCATTTACAAATCACTCCTTATTGTTTTTATTAGCATTTTTCATTCTGTCTCAACCTTTTCAGAATTGGGGTTGTAATGTACTGTATGAATTGCTTCTATTTAGTGGTGGTGCCTCCATTTAGTAGTATATTTACTCAATTGAATGAATTGAGGAATATTTACATTTACAACATAATTTATTCACTGTGTATAGCACATGTAAAGTAAAGAATTTACTATGCAAAGCAGAACCCCTACATCAGGGGTCGGCAGCCTTTTGACATGGAGTGCCCCCCCACACACACACACACACAAATACCAACAACAGGTAAGCTCATCAGTCATTTCATTTAAAGAACATCGATATGCACATAAATCCAGCTCCTGATGGCATGCCGGTCAGTCATATTACTTGAAACACAGCGGGGCACTTGAGCACCAAGAAATATTAGACAACTTTCACGATAGAGCTGATGTTTTTTGTGGTGCCAATGTTTGAGTCATTTTTCAAAAGTTGCTCCAAATAAATTTTAAAAGTAGCTTAATTTGTTGCTAGGTGCTTTTAAAAAAAAAAAAGTTTCCAGGGTAGAATGAAAAGTTGCTAAATCTAGCAACAATTGCCAAGTGTGCATCACTGGCAGCTATTACATCTTGTGCTTCTTCATGAAAACAACAGCTAAACTGTGAGTGTTATCACCTGATGGACCAACTAATTAGTGCAAATAATTTCAGGCACATGCGCATTCTGTGCATTCAGAGTAAACGCGGTTCGAAATATTGGGCTGAGCATATTCAGTGCTCGAGCACTCTGCTGATGTATGAAATATATGTAAAAACAGAAATCTAGACATTCGCATCTTGCCAAAGTATACTTTGGGCTTTAAGGTGCAGTCACATTTACCCACCCACTCAAAGTGCACCAAAATTTAACTCCATGAGAAATGCATGAGGGGAAGTTCTTTGCCACCTGAAGTCTATTGCATGAAATTCCCAGTTGTGCAGATTCCAACTGAGTTACATTTATCGAATATCGACTGCGCTTTTACGCTCTATCCCAGAATTCTGCAACCTTTTTGACATGGAGTGCCATTTTATTTTTCCTGGTCAATGGCTGTGCTAATCCAACCCCACCTTTCATTTTTCCTAATTTAATCATTTATTTTTCATTGCAAATTATATTATCAGCATAACTGTTTGATTGAAAGGTTATGCAAAAACCTGTGTTTTCACAGAGCCTGTCCTTTTGTACAAAATTAGTGAACACAGTTAATGTCACAAATTTGCTTATTTGATTACAGATCACAAAAATGTAAGAAGGGAGAAGAATATTTAAATTTCTCAACTGCATTGCAATCTACATCTTGATGCAATCCTTCCTCATCACGCAACATGTTTTCAACAGCTGAATGGGAGATTAAATACTATTAAAATGTGATGAGACTCGTGCTGCACTTGCAAGCCATTTGTGTATCGCATGGGTAACTCGCAAATCTCTGAGAACACCATGAATGCAGACAAATATGTAAAAATTTTGAAACAGTATATACTGCCATCTAGCACAGTCTTTTCCATGCATATTCCATCAGGATACCTTCAAAACTACTGCCCGGATTTCAAGTGAATGACTGTGTAAGCAGAGAGTTTGGGTGCTAGATTGGCCTGCCTGCAGTCCGGACCTGTCTCCAATTGAGAATGTATGGCGCAATATGAAGCACACCATACGGCAACGAAGACCCCATACAACTGTGCAGCTAAAGACTTACATAATGGATGATTGGGGGAAAACTTAATTTTCTAAACTTAACAAACTTGTGTCTTCAGAGCCCAAATGCTTAATAAGTGTTATTAGAAGAAATGGTGATGTTTCACAGTTGTAAACACTCGACTCACAACTATTTTGGAGCATATTGCAATAATCTAATTTGAAATTACTGTACATTTTCAAAAAACAATTAAATTCCCAAGGGAAAACATCATATTATGTGTAGTTGTAGTGTTTTCAATACAGCAATGGGTGAATACAATGTACAAATTGCTCCTTTTTATTTTTATTAGCATTTTTTCATACTGTCCCAACTTTTTCGGAATTGGGGTTGTATTACAAAATGACTATTTTACATGTAATACAAAAAGAAACATCTTACACCTGAGTTAGTGCCAAATTAACTTTATATACCCAGGAGCCCCCTCCGTTGTTACATAGTATGACTCTTTGTGGAACACATAATATTGGGACAGGGGTTACATGTGTGTTAGATGTCTGCATAGGTAAGTTGAGGAACTAACCCAGTCTGTACACAAGACCCTGTGACCTGAGCCAACCTGAGTCAAGTTGACAAGCACATTTAAGACTTAAAATGATTACATTTTAAGACCTAACCTAACCTGAATCCTACATGTAACAAAAATGACGAACAGATCTCTTTAAAATCTGAATTGTTTCCACTGGAAAAAAATCAGTAAATAAAATTACAAGTTTTGTCTGGTAACCTAAAAAAATGTACTTCATGTGCTGACATCCTAATAAATCAAGTACATTTTTTTTATTTAATTTGACAAAATTAAACTGTAAAAATTAGGTTACAACAAGTGTAGACAGCACTTTGAGTGGGATTTGAGTACTGCATGCACCGCAAAATTTACAAAAAAGACCAAATCATATGAGCTGTGCTACCCACATAGCTCTATACTCTTATTGTATGTCAACAACTATCTCATGTCTATTTATATTTCTCCTAAGAAATTTAAGCAGAAACATCTGAGACAAACTTGATTCTGAAATTAAACATAACTGAGAACTCAATTAAGAATCCTAAGCTATGAAATAACAACCCCTGATCTATTAAACTTTTCTTTGGGATTTGTTATTATATTTGTATTTCCTTTCTGAGTGAGAACACCCAAAAAAACATTCTCAGCACAAAATAAGTAATGTTAAATCTAATCAAAATGTAAATAAAAAATTTAATCAGATACCTATAATACAAATTTACATTTTCATTATTTACAAACCTGAATCCGACATAAATTGAAGTTTACAAAAATGACCTAAACATGGCCTGATACGCATACATTTGGAAGTTGCAGACGTCTAGTGTGTTTGAATTAGTGTGTGTTTGTGTTGAATCCGTTGTGCATGTAAAGAACATAATGAGAGACGGGAGCTGCATCACTCAATTAGGCCAGAGCAACAGATGGAGAACATTCTGGTGGCACTGCATGCCTGGACCCTCAGTCCTCCTTCAGCTGCCAGGGCCACCAGGAACCTGGCAAAACTATGACACAATTTCAAGGGTACGTGATTCCGAGAACCTGCAAACCTGGGCCAACCCAGGCCAAAATGTTCAGATTTACTTTATTTTTTTTTTATTATATATATATTTTTTTTTTAAATGAGAAGTGGAATTGTAGTCTGCGTGCCAGTGCCCAGCTTCACCTCACCGACTGTTCCAGCCCCTAATGAGCCAGAGCGAATATTCTTCGAATGGCTGTTTGTATTGCTCATATTCCACCTTTCCATATTCCCATGTTTCTATTCACATCCCAAAGTTCTCATTCATAGAGCTCAGATTCCCACTCATATTCCTCTGTCATATGGAGAGCGGTACAACACTACATCCACATTTTCCATTGGTGTACTGCTGCTCTGGGAACACTGTCCAATCCAGACAGAATCTCAGAGTTCGTGAGCTGTTAGGGAAATAATGATGGTTTGATGAGGGCTCAGGATCATTGGGCTGATGTGCTCTATTAAGAGTATTCACTATTCCCTTTTCAGCAGGGTTGCTGTACTCTGGTCTTAGAGGGGGTGCGGTGCAGTCGACATGCACTTGCTGCCCTCATCGTGGGTCGAAAAAATACATCCAGATTTTAGAATCCCATGAAAGGTAATATGCATGGAAATGGGGAGTTAGGAAAAAAAGAAAAGAGTGAGGCTTTAGGGGTATGAGAGGTTCTGAGGTACTACTTTGAAAGTAAGACGAAGCTATGGCTCGACATCTGCACTTCTCACCAGAGTTCCCACCAGACCAGTGGTGAAGAAAGAAAAAGAGAAGTGCTCTCTGATTCTCAGTGTACATCTCAGAGAACAAAATTTGGAACCAGGGGAACCTGTTTCTGGGGAGAAACCTTTCTGGAAATAAAAAACTCTCACTCTGAAAAAATATATTTGCAGGCGGAAGCGTTTTGCCCCTTCAAACAGAGGGGGCACCGTTTTTTAGCCAAGAAGATTTTGAATTCAGCTTCCAAAAAAAGCATCTTTGAAAAATGTACACAATTTTGTTGGTAAACGTTTTCATCTACAAAACTGGGTCAGAAATCACTCATTCATATGTCTAAAGTTCATCAGTCCATTCAATTCACACCATCAGCAGATCATGTGCAGTGTGTAAACCTAACTCTCCAGGCCTTAAGAGAAGCACTAGTGACTGAGGCTAGGGGCCATGGCTTTTATAGGCTTCTTGCTAGCACATCCGACTCCCATGCCTGGGATCATCGTTTCGAATCCCGCTCAAGATGGGTCGAGGACAACCAGTGACACTGTTGGTATGACCCGGATGGGAGTGAGGTTTAGGGGGGTGAGTGTAATGGTAGCCAGCAAGTATGTGGTAGCTGTGAGCTGTGAAAAGCAGTGGTTCCCAACCCTGTTCCTGTAGGCCCCCCAACACTGCACATTTTGTATATATCCCAGTTCTGACACACACAATTCAGGTCTTTGTGTCTCCACTAATTTGCTGATGAGTTGAATCCGGTGTGTTTGATTAGGGAGATATACAAATAAGATATAGTGTTGGGGGGGCCTCCAGGAACAGGGATCTACTGGTGTAAACCTCACTCTCCTGGCCTTATGAGATGCACTAGCGACCGAGGCTAGCAGCATGGCTTTTATAGCCTCTTTGCTAGTATGTCCGGCTCCCATACCAGGGATTGCCGCTCGGGGCGACTCGAGTAGTACTCAGGACCCTGGGATGTCTGCATCATTGGAATTCATGAATTCCAGTGCGGGACAAACTCAAGGCTTATTTATATTCCAGTTTGCTGTGTTTGAGCCTGTTCAACTCCCCCAATGATTGCCGCTAGAGTTTGCTGTCATACAAATGGAATAAAAAAATCAGTTGTCATTGGCATAAAGAATCTCGGGGCAGAACTGAACAATGTTATCCAGATGATGCCCAGTTCTTAACTCTGTTAATTCCAGTGCTGAGCAATCAGTTATAATGGGGTCTGAAACAAGGCCAAAGCCAAGGTCGTTGGTGCTGCTCGGATCAGATCATCACAGCCAGTGAAAACACGATGAGAGTCTTAGGAATGCGATTAGGCAGACAAGACGTCAATATGCAGCACACACACACACACACACACACATAGACTTAATAGTCTGCTTCACATCTGCGGTTTATGATGGACTGAGATAGAATGCACAGCGGACTCTTTGAAAGAAGTAATTTCAGTGGTGCCTTTGGCTTCCCCTGCAAATCCCAATTTCCAAAAGAATAATATCATCTATTACTTCAATGTCCCAAGATTTCCATCTAATGCTCCATCTCCAGTGTGGTCAGCTGTCAATCTTTCCACCTGATACCACGTTTCTGTAAAAAAAACAAAAAAGGGGTTTTGATTAACATGGGAAAGAGTATTGTCATTAACCCATTATAATTAGAAATTCACCCCTAAAAGCCTATTCACCCATATATGTTCACTCTCTCCCACCTCTGCACATGCTCTAAGATAACCCCTTGGTCACTCTTTAGTGTATGGTGCAATAGGGGGTTTGGTCTGCATGGGCAATTAACCTATCTTAGAGGAACAGCAGGTTCCTGTTCTCCATTGTTTATGTCCAATGTTCCTCCTTGTCAACAGTAAATAATGCTCTTTGTTCTGAGCAGAGGACGTTTAAAGGGGATTTCTGCTCCATGTGACCCCAAGGGACTTACTGAATGTATATGCTTGTGAGGAGAGGGAGAAAGAGTAAAATTCCTCAATCAAGGATTGAATGGACTCTATTTAAACAATATGGTACATTTGTGGAGTCTCCCCAAAACTACATCTGAATGGCAAACAGAAAAAAGATGATAAAGCCAGGTGGAGGAGGAACATAATCAGTTTAAAAATTCCTCTGTTGGGTAAAAGGTTTCAGTTCCATTAGTGTTGTTGTCCAGTTTTTACTTAAGATCAAAGGTTTTGATCTGTGCAAAAAATGTCATCAGCATAAAGATCTAAATCAAATCTAAATATGTGACTGCTTGGAGAACAAAAAACAAAAATCACTGAACTACATTTCATTCCCATTTTTGTGAGGTTTTCATTATGTTGGTATCCAAGCCAGCATACATACATGGCTTAGCGTTTTTCAAAAATAACCAAAATCCCTAAACCAAGACCAAAATTATCAACAGTTACTGACAGGAATTATGGTTTTCACAAAGCAGATGATGATTATCCATCTGTCCAGATAATATTGTGGATGGTGTTGTGAAACAACATTGCATTACAGTAATTAATAGTTTTTTTAGTCAAGTCATTTTATTTGTATAGTCCTTTTCACAACACACATAGTTTCAAAGCAGCTTTACAGAAAATTGTGCTATAACAGAAAATAAACCCATAATGTCTGTAATGCCTAAGTCATTGTGCGGTTTGAAAACGTGATTGCAGATTGTGCCTTAAAAAATTCTTAGCAAGAAAACAAACATGATTTAAGTTTCAAGTTTGATGCAAAAGAGAGGCACAGTTTCTGCTACAATAATGAGAAATGTCATGCAATGTTTTATCCAGAAGCCTCTAACCAAAGCTGAAATGTAGCACTTCTTTTGTTTTAATTCAGAAGAAAGCAAACTGCCACCATGAGTTTGTGTGTGTCTCTTATGTACTCAAGCTCTCTGGCATTATTAGGACCACCATGGTTGTAGTCCTAACATCCATCCCCTTTTTCATGAGAGTTTTACACTTTCTGTTCTGTGGTTTTTCTCTTTTGAATGGATCTCCCTCCTTCTTTAAGGTGGAATGGAAGTGGCTTAACAAGTATGTGCGTATGTGTTCTTGTTATTATTATACAGTTAATAGCCTTTATCATTGTGTCTGTAATGTAAGTCTTTGCATTGTTTGGAAGAAAACAATCTTTAGAGATTTTTCGTGGGTTGGTTTTGGAGGAGATCTCTGGATTAGCTGGTCAACAATCACTCTGCATATTGAATCTCACCTTTGTTTCAACACAAGCAGATAATGCATAGCTTTCTCTCCCTCTCATCATTATGTCTCTCCCTCTCTCTTCTGAAGAGCTGTTGTCAGTACATTGACACATTTCCATATGTGTGTGTGTGTCTGTGTGTGTGTGTGTGTGGGAGGGAGATTGGGCCTTGTACTCTGAACTGTAAGTGTGTGTGGGAAGAGAAGGTTTGGGAAGGTGTGGAGCCGGTCACAAACTGGATGTGAACAGGTTCAGTTCGCACAGGCTGAACCGAGATTAGAGCAGTGATATGTTACTTAAATATATGGCCCATTAATATCCATCAGTGTGTGAAATCATGGCAGGCCTCACTTTATATATCTTCAGCCGTGCAATACAAATAACTAAAGCACATAATCTATGACAATAGATTAAACCAGCTTTTTACATTCTCTGAATAAAAAGTGAGTTTTGCTTGCCCATGCAAAACTTGCCGGCATGATGCTTGTTTTGCTGGACTTGTTGCTGAGGATGGTTGCCTGATTGTTTCTATGCATTGGTGTGGTGCTCTGAATGGGTTTTAAGGCCATTTCACAATGCCTCAACAAATGCCAAGAAACGGCAATGAAAACCAGCATCTAACAGTTGTTGGGTTTTGTCGGATCAGTGTGTTCACCCTGTTGGTATTTGTTGGCTTTCGTTGTCATCTGTTTTCACCATTTAACATATTCAATATGTGTTTGTAGGGTCTTGGAATGTTTTAGCAGTCTGGTATGACTTTCTAACAAATCCCAACAAACTGTGACATAATCTGACTTTATTGCAAACTGTTGCCATGACAATGAGTTAAGCTTCCCTGCCAATACAAAGAAAATCAAGATTAATAAAAAAAATTTAGCGAACTTGTTAAAGGGTCCCACTCCTTTCTAAAGAAAACTAAATTATATGAGTGTTGGGTTCATCAGTTTGTGTGGATGACACAATTTGTACAAATAGACTATATCAAGATGTGGACAGAGATGGATTAGTGCTGAAGCACTCTTCTCACACACAGAAAAACACAGATTCTTTATTTCTCTGATGGCATCAAAGAAAATGCAAACACTGAAATAAAACACTGAACACTGAATTCACTTTTCTCACATTTTATGGACACAATTTCATGTGTAAAATATTTTTGTCACTGGATTGCTGTCCTAAGACGGAACTCCCAAAATAAGCAAGTTATAGCATTATGTCACATTGAATACATGCTAAACATATTTACAGTAATCAATCGTGCATATATATTATATATTAAATTGTGCATGTTTGGCTTCATCCACAGGTGAACAATGACACACAAAGATGCAAGTTGTTGGATCAATATGAGCATAACATTCTAAATTCAACATCCAACTTTAGAATGTTTGAAATGTTTGCATCGGTTGGCATTTGTTGGGCAATGAGAACTGGCTATGAATTGCTGAAGTGTTGAATGGTTGAAGTGCATTCCTTTATGGTTGCAAATGTGTCATGAATGGTTTCTAGGGCATTGCAATGCATTGCTAAGGTGTTCTAAAATCATTCTTGGTGTGTTCCTTTTATGGTTGTTAGAGTATTGTGGATGGTTGTCAAGATGTTGCTATTTGCATTTACATTTATGCATTTGGCAGACGCTTTTATCCAAAGCGACTTACAGTGCAATTATTACAGGGACAATCCCCCCGGAACAACCTGGAGTTAAGTGCCTTGCTCAAGAACACAATGGTGGTGGCCGTGGGGTTCGAACCAGCGACTTTCTGATTAACAGCCCTGTGCTTTAGCCACTACGCCACCACCACTCTCCCAAATAAAATTGACAAGATGTTCTGTATGGTTTAGTTAATTCCTGGATGGTTGCCATGGTGTTGCTATGCATTGATAAGCTGTTTAAATGATATTTGTGCATTCCTGTATGGTTGCTAGAGTGTTTTGGATGATTGCCAGGGTAATGCTATGCATTGCTATGGTGTTCTGTCGGTTTTTTGTGTGTTCCTTTATGGTTGCCAGGGTAATGCTATGCATTGCTAGTGTTTTGAATGATTGTAGTGCAATCCTTTACTGTTGCTAAAGTGCTGTGAATGGTTACCAGGGTGTTGCTATGCTGCATTGCTTCGGTGTTCCGAATGATTCTTAGTATGTTCCTTTATTGCTGCTTGAGTGCTGTAGACGGTTGCCAGGTTGTTGCAATGAATTGCTAAGGTGTTATGTATGGTTTAACTGTTTTAAGTGTTTAACTTGTTTTGTGTGTGTGTGTGTGTGTGTGTGTGGCTGTTTTATTATCCACCAGGCAAAATTCCACACCTTTTCTCAAAAAGCCCCAGAATTTGAGGTATGATTCATGTCTGTAGCACAAATTATGTGGAGAAGTTGGGCAATTAATTTTAATACTTAAGAATGATCATTAGTGAAATGCTTGCCTTAGTGCACAGCAATAATTATTGGCAGAGCTGTTTTAATGTATTCATTTTGATGATAATAGATGTCATAGTTGTGTTTACAGTAGTCTCAACACCTGCATTCTTGCATGTGTTTGCGTTTATGTGTGTGTGTGCTTGTAGAGGTGACTGGCCCTCATTAGTGGATAAATGGCATCAGCAGAAACCACATCAGCATTCATCAGCGTGCACATCAAGCAGCTGACTGGACCAGGTCAGTGCGCATGTCTCCCTCACACAATAAAACCTTCACTCTGTCTCTCTCTCTCTCATTTGCTCACTCTGTGTCTCTTGCTCCAAGCTCTAAAGCTTTGCTTAAAAATATATCAGCCCTTACATCAAACGACTTCAAAGAACAACTCCTGTTTGTCTCTTAGCTCTATATGGGTGTTTCATCCTTCCACTTTCTCCTATAGAAGCCCTCTCGTTCTCTCTTGCTTTCTTTCTCCCTCTCATCCTGTGTCCTCCTCTTGATGTCAGTCATGAATAAGGGACGTGTCTGGGTATTTTGAGTGGAATATGAAAAGCTGGTTTTGATGCGTGGACTCTGACTCTCTGCGACTTCTTCATAGTGAGTCTCAGTGGAGTGGGTCTGGACTGCATTAAGACATAAATAGAGATAGAGAAAAACTGATGGGAGGAGGATGTTGTGTTCTCTGGCAATGACAATTTCATGTCTACCTTGCAGATGTCTCACTAGCTTTGTCAAGCCTCCAATGAATTTCCTTAACTCTATAGCTATTTTTAAAAGATGTGAAAAGAGGGTAAAACCAAGAAAGGTGCTGCCCTCCATTATGTGTTGGGCATTTTAGTGTATACATTTCCGAAAAAAGAAAAAAAAAAAAGCTTAAAGGCATCATGACATTTTCTTTTCCACTTATAATTTTAGTAAAGTTTTTTTTTTTTTTTTTTTTGCACCAAAACATATTTTAATAATAAAGGAGGGTTCGGCCGATTGTCGAACCTCGGATTGAAGAGGAACAATGCGGGTTCCGTCCTGGCCGTGGAACGACGACCAGATCTTTACTCTCGCAAGGATCCTGGAGGGGGCCTGGGAGTATGCCCATCCGGTCTACATGTGTTTTGTGGATCTGGAGAAGGCGTATGACCGTGTCCTGACTGTGTGCAGATGGTGTTGTCTTCATGTCATCATCAGTCCATGACCTTCAGCTCTCAATGGATCACTTGGCAGTCGAGTGTGAAGCGGCTAGGATGAGGATTAGCACCTCTAAATCTGAGGCCATGGTCCACTGTTTTGATAGGCTAACTTCATGCAGCCCCACAAATACAGCCAAATTTAAAACTCAATTGCAAGAAAATGAACAAGCTTCACATTAGAATTAATAAAACTACATTTCAGGGTTAACACTTAATGTAGACCCATCACATTTCATCTGAATGTATCAAACTGTTCACGAACATTGGACTGTTTATTTATCACAAGTCCTGGCTGAATCCTGGCAAACAAATGGCCCTGGGAGTTCGAATACCGCCAGGCTGTGACTTTTTAAATTCCCCACGAACTTCAGGGCGAGGAGGAAGTATTGCTACTATTTTTAGAAACTCTATGCAGAATTCTACCAACAGACATGTATTCCAATTTTGAGGTCCAACTATTAAAGTTTGATGCATGAGGGGAGTCGTGACGTGAAACCATGTGAGGATTGGACATGTGAACGGCGAGCTCTGCCACTTTGCTAGTTTTAACACCTTTTATGACAAACCGATATCCAGAGAGCAGGGTGTCCGATAGGCCAATACAATGTCAATATGTCACACAATATAATATAGTAAATAACATAAACATAAAATTGCTAAAATTAAGAACCTCTTATTTAGCAATATATTTACTATATTTCACACAAAACTAACTTTGTAAAAAAAAAAAAAAAACATTTTTATATTGTATTTCAATTGTTAGATAGCAGTTTCTTCTGATTTCTGTATAGTCATCAAATATTAGTAATTCATTTGCACATGAAGAAATTGTTAATATATTAGGAAGAAGGAAACAACAGAACACTCAGTAGTCCAACAACCATGGATCGCATGTCCACGTTAACTATCGCATTTTCTTAACAAATACCAAATCAAACCAATTGCACTTACTATGCATATTGAAGAAGACATTTACTCATCGTGCACGTGAAGCACCTTTACTTTTAAGTTGCAATCATGCGCTCATGCAGATCCAGCGCGAGCAGCAACCACCTGACAGTTTAAACGGACTGGATCGACTGTTTGGACTGTCATAGACTGACCGTCATGATTTGTGAATCAGACAAACTTTCGATCCTGATCCTAAAATTTAGATTCCAGCTGATAGAATACGCATTTCAGAGGAAGATATTAGATGAGCACTCAATGGGAAGAAAACACTGGATTTTTGTAAGGTTTGTGAATGACAAGATATCTACATATTTGCAAACGATATATCATAGAAGTTTTATTGATATTTGCCTTTTATCATTAGAAAAGAAAGTTAAAAGTGACAGTGAACTGCAGATGAGAGGCCGATAGAATACGTGATTTAGAGGTAAATAAATGAGTGCTCCACAGGATGCTGCATCTTAAGTTTTTTTGAGGTTTGTTTATTACATCTGTTTAAACAAGATATGTGCATATTTGCAGACAGTATATTATATTAGGTTTTATCATTAGAGAAGACTGTTAAAAGTTACAGGGAACTGTTGAGGAGAGAGGGAGAATGAAACAGGCAAGCACTTTAACATAATATGAGCTCAAACACATCTGCAGCGGCTCTGATATGGAGACCATTTAATTGAGACTGTGTTGCACACCGGTCTACTATTGTAGTAGTAACATGATGGCACATACCAACAAAATCATGACTGGTCGATACAGGTCACAGTCGCTTCACAAGCAAGCAAGCAGATTTTCATGCCCTCAAGAAACAAATTGGCCAAACAGGAAAATGTATCGTTCTTGACGATATATCAGTTGACCACTAGTTTAAACGTCAGTGAACATCCCTAGTTTAACCTGGTTGACCATTTTAGTTTAGTTGGAAAGAGCCAGAACACCACCTTGAATCAGCAACAAACCAGCTGCCATGTTCCAACAACAAGCTTGACCTCATAGCAGGGATGGTAAACACCAATGGCGGCTTGAACCATAGGGCTGGGAGGGAAACATGGGGCAGGTGGTTGTTATGGCAACGCTTCCTGTTGGTGTCTAAGCGACACTGAGGCTTCAAAGTGACAAAGCGTGTCTGAAAGAACTACCACCCACTCATCTAATTTAATTGAAGTACAATGGTCTTAATAGACATCGTCATAGTCATAATGAAAAAGTGGCTGCCAAAAAGCCTCGTAGCATGACTAAATCTTATCCATTACATTAACAATAAACATCCCTCACACAACGACATTCAAACCCAACCTGACAGGAACTGCAACAGCCCAGCGGTGAGAAATATAAAGTGACCATTAGAGGTGGTCACCAGAGGTGTGCTGTAGCACCCATAAAATGTACAGGTGAAACTCGAAAAATTAGAATATCGTGCAAAAGTTCATTAATTTCAGTAATTCAACTTAAAAGGTGAAACTAATATATTATATAGACTCATTACAAGCAAAGTAAGATATTTCAAGCCTTTATTTGATATAATTTTGATGATTATGGCTTACAGCTTATGAAAACCCCAAATTCAGAATCTCAGAAAATTAGAATATTGTGAAAAGGTTCAGTATTGTAGGCTCAAAGTGTCACACTCTAATCAGCTAAACACCTGCAAAGGGTTCCTGAGCCTTTAAATGGTCTCTCAGTCTGGTTCAGTTGAATTCACAATCATGGGGAAGACTGCTGACCTGACAGTTGTGCAGAAAACCATCATTGACACCCTCCACAAGGAGGGAAAGCCTCAAAAGGTAATTGCAAAAGAAGTTGGATGTTCTCAAAGTGCTGTATCAAAGCACATTAATAGAAAGTTAAGTGGAAGGGAAAATGTGGAAGAAAAAGGTGCACAAGCAGCAGGGATGACCGTAGCCTGGAGAGGATTGTCAGGAAAAGGCCATTCAAATGTGTGGGGAGCTTCACAAGGAGTGGACTGAGACTGGAGTTACTGCATCAAGAGCCACCACACACAGACGGGTCCTGGACATGGGCTTCAAATGTCAAACGTCTTACCTGGGCTAAAGAAAAAAGAACTGGTCTGTTGCTCAGTGATCCAAAGTCCTCTTTTCTGATGAGAGCAAATTTTGCATCTCATTTGGAAACCAAGGTCCCAGAGTCTGGAGGAAGAATGGAGAGGCACACAATCCAAGATGCTTGAAGTCCAGTGTGAAGTTTCCACAGTCTGTGTTGGTTTGGGGAGCCATGTCATCGGCTGGTGTTGGTCCACTGTGCTTTATTAAGTCCAGAGTCAACGCAGCCGCTTATCGGGACATTTTAGAGCACTTCATGCTTCCTTCAGCAGACAAGCTTTATGGAGATGCTGACTTCATTTTCCAGCAGGACTTGGCACCTGCCCACACTGCCAAAAGTACCAAAACCTGGTTCAATGACCATGGTATTACTGTGCTTGATTGGCCAGCAAACTCGCCTGACCTGAACCCCATAGAGAATCTATGGGGCATTGCTAAGAGAAAGATGAGAGACATGAGACCAAACAATGCAGAAGAGCTGAAGGCCGCTATTGAAGCATCTTGGTCTTCCATAACACCTCAGCAGTGCCACAGGCTGATAGCATCCATGCCACGCCGCATTGAGGCAGTAATTACTGCAAAGGGGCCCAAACCAAGTACTGAGTACATATGCATGATTATACTTTTCAGAGGGCCGACATTTCTGTATTTAAAATCCTTTTTTTTTATTGATTTCATGTAATATTCTAATTTTCTGAGATTCTGAATTTGGGGTTTTCATAAGCTGTAAGCCATAATCATCAAAATTATATCAAATAAAGGCTTGAAATATCTTACTTTGCTTGTAATGAGTCTATATAATATATTAGTTTCACCTTTTAAGTTGAATTACTGAAATTAATGAACTTCTGCACGATATTCTAATTTTTCGAGTTTCACCTGTATGCAAGATTTTGCAGAGACATTGTAGGGAGGATACAGGTAATACAGTTGAACAGTATTCAAGAGAATTTGCAACATGTCACCGATAAGAAAGTTATTTCTACCTTTCAATTAAAATAGCCAAACATTTTATTGGCAAAGGCATAATTTCTGTTCATTACAGCAATCCTTACTTTCGAATGTGCATTCTGATTGTATTATATTATGATATATAGTACATGTTTTAGATTTTTGCAGGGTTACATGGTCATGGAACACCCTGAACATATCAGAGCATTTATAAACAGTATTTTCATGGTCTGGAAGAGTCATGAAATTTTTTAGCATTTTAAAAATCATGGAACATTCTATAGTGAATAGTGATTTTTTTTTCTTTTCTCGCTATGTTCTGCTTTTTATTATTTTATAGACTAGATTTAGCTTTTAAGCTTTCCAATTTGTGAGCAAATCTTTTAATTGATTCTTTTTAATGAATTGGTCAAATCACTTCACAAATCCACCTGAATTATTCATTGGCAAGTCGGTCTGAATCAACAGAATGATCACACTGAGAATTTTGGCAACATTAGGTGAAAAGTTTTGCTGCTAAAATCTGTGCTCACAAAAATTTGTCACTGCCAAAGCAGGAAGTGTTCTTGGACATATGGACACATGAGAGCTCCAGTTTCCAGGTGAAATGACCACAGAGTGTCACCAAAGCAAGCAAACTTAAACCCTAAACCTTACCATCACTGCAGTAAGGTTGCTCAGAGGTCACTCAGAGGTTGCTTGCGCTATCAGTAGCTTTTGGGAGAAATGTGTTTATACTCAAATTGATGCAACAAATTATAATTGGGGATGGGGTTCATCATTGGGGTTGATTTCAGGCTACATGAACTTTCGTAAGCAACATTTTTCCATGTGATCGTGTTGGCATCAAAATGATCCCTAATCCGAAATCAAAATTAACCTAGTAATCTCCTACCAAATTCATGAGACTTGACTCCCCTCTCTTAAAACTCAGTATGGTGCTGTGGCAAGATGAAAGTCTTGTGTTCACGTGTCCTCGATTACTCTGTCCCATCAGGAGCTGTGAGAGCACCCTAGTCTTCTGGTCTCAGCTGATTAGCACCTGTGTATCTGATTCCTTGACCTTGACTGGGATTTCCTGGAGACAAGCTTGCGGTGTCTGCTCTAGTACTGTTATTTTGATGTCAGCTAGAGTAATTGAAGTTTCTTCTGGTAATCAGAGGGTAGCCAAGCCACTGTATTTCTTTTTTCTTTCTTTTTTTTTTTAAAAGAAGAAGCATCAGAGTACATGTGGACAACCTTGGCTGTTGAGGGAGCTTGCCAAGGGCACTCGCGGCTACACATGCTGTCATTACACCCAATCAAGGTGAAGTCCATGGAGGGAAACATTCCAGACCTATTTGAATCATGTCTATAGAAAGAGAGAATATGAAAAGAAAGAATAGACAGTGAAGAGACAGGAATGTGTCATGTTTATTAGTAGGGAAAAGAAGAATTCGAAAATCTCTGCACTAAAAATGTCAAAGTTATCCTGGAAAAGTGTTGTTTATATTATATAAATTCTCATGACCCAAATTCATAACCTCATCTTTCTTTTTCATCCCTCTCTTGCCCAATCTTTCTCTCTCTCTCACACACACAAGCAGTAATTAATTTATTTTGTATCTCGTTTATAGGTGTAGGCTATATTATTTTATTTGTTGTCTCATTAGCAATGCTTGCTATCACTAATGCTATTGCTCACTTGTTATGAACATGAATTGTACCTCAAATTGTGTGGCTTGTTGAGGAGATGTGCACTATTACTTTTTAACTGTTTGTACTAACGATTATCACCTGGTGGATGATAAAACAGGCCAAAAAAATCCTATCCATCTTATTTTGCAATTCAGAAGCAAGCAAGCAGCTGCGAGAGTTCTGCTGTCATTGACCACAATGTAAATAACAAGAAGGAAAAAATGACCAGAATTTGGTGACACAAAACCACAGGATGTACAGCAGACTAATATCCAAATGTCAGATACTTTTCTAATGTCAGCATTTATATTAAAGGGCACCTGTAATTATCAACTTGTTGCTGTGTGTTGTTACTGAAGAGATGTTAATAAAATCTGCTTCTTAAATTTACAGAGTGCAGGACGAAGCAGTTTTTTAATATCTCCATGTAAAACCTCCAATGTTACCTTTATTAATTTCAAATGGCAATCAGCACCTGATTTCTCATTCATTCTGCCTGTGCAACAGCGTGGGATAACACGATGGCAAAATGCGATAAATGGTAAACTATTTGCACTTAAAACCAATTTGTTTATAAAATAATTATTGATAATAATATGTTGACATATTGTCAGCCTGTAATAAAAAGCAACATAATGTAGTATTTTTGAGTCTCTAAAATAGCTGGAGGTGGCTTATTCTGAAGGAGGTACACATTCAAAGAGTATAATACTGGCGCTCTAATCATGCTGAAAATTAAGGTGGATAGACTTACATTGAAGGAGGACTGCGAACCATGCTATTTCTAGGGATCAGAGTCTTTGGAGTGGGCTCTGTTCACTTGGCCCATTAAGCATCCACCTAGTAATGCCAAAGCAACCCAGAACACCCTAACAAACAGTCAGAACACCTTAGCAACTGTATAGTGACACTCCAGCAACCACTCACTATTCTCTAGTACCATGGTGGCAAGTTTTGTACTCATTCAGAAAATGTAAAAATCTAGTTGTTTATGTTCCATCCTTGGGACAAACAGCCATCTCTTTGTATGTTTCTGAGACAGTGTTCTTGTGGTTCTTTAAGATTTTCAGTCACTGTCCAGTCCATCTTCTGCTGGGCCACCATTCTCTAGGGTGTGCAAACATCTCCAATCCAATCATGCAGTCATACCTCCTGCTAGAAGACACACTCAAGTAGCGCAGGAATCAGACCATGTATTTGTGTGTAACTGTCTAGAAACTTTTCGCACTGCAAGAGTAAAGAATGCATCCCAGATCTGGTGGGAGGTTGCCAAGCAAAGATTAACATGCAAACATGTAAATAACTGTGCATATTATCACCCTGCTGGCTTCCACTGCAACTCAAGTTTATTGCCATTTTGTCCCCTGGTTGCAAACAGTCACAATGATAAGCATTAGAGTGATTTCTCTCTCTCTTTCCTGTGAGACCTCTTTGCCTCATGGGATCACTGTATGCCCTTATTTTAAAAAGCTGCATACTTATTAACTGGTGACTGGAAGGAGGGACTACAGATTAGCAGAAACATAATGATCATCACTCTGTCTGTTTGTCCAAGGAGCTGTTGGATGACTGTGCAAGAGAGGATAATATGTGTGTCTGGGGGTGGCATGGTTGTTAGCAGTTAACGCTGCGCTCAAGATTACTGACGTCAGAGTGTGCGGACCCCCTTGAGGGAGTCTGATTAGTCAGTTACATGTAGGCTGCTGCAGTGTGGCTGATCCAGATTCCAGATCTGCTGAAATAACACATCCTGATGAGGTGTCTGGACAGTCACATCAGCATTTTATACCATATCTTTGATTAGCTAAGCTTAAATGTTTAGTATGGACAAAAAACACAAGTGAAAGGGTAAAAATAATTAGAACAATAAAAATAATTAAATGGGTCTCATAATACTTGCATGATAATTATATAAGCATGCCCATTTTATGTAAATGTGTTGTTGGACATTTATTATACTTTGTGTCATCAAATGCCTTTTAATCACAAATTAAAACATTTATGTAATTTAGCAACAAATGTATTCATCTGCTTTGATGTTCAAATGTTACAGACGTCATCTATTCACTTTTACATTCTATTGAGATCACAATATATTTTAATAAAAATGTTTCTGTAAATGGTACATTGTTCTAAAGAAAACATCTTAAATGGCAGAGAAGTTTAGTTCACAAAGTAAATCCATTCCAAAAGTAATTGTTTGGATGATTCTGCAGTATAGACCATTACAGACCAGTCTGGCCATTCTCCTTTGAACTCTCTCATTAACAAGGCATTTCTTTCCACAGAACTGCTGCCCACTGGATGTTTTTAGTTTTTTGCCACCATTCTGAGTAAACTCTAGAGACTGTTGTGCTTGAAATTCCAAGAGATCAGCAGTTACTGAAATACTAAAATGTAATAGATTATCCAGTTAATCCAGATAAATAAGTAGGTGTGCAAGTGTACCTAATAAAGTGGTCACTGAACGTGTATACTGTGTATGTATGTATGTATGTATGTGTATGTGTGTGTATATATATATATATATATATATATTACTTGAAAGGGATTTGTTTTTATTCACATACACTATATCAAGTTTTACTGACCTGAACTAAATGGGCATTTTTATAAAAATGTCAAGAAATACATAAATAGAAAATAAATAAATTAATAATAATAATAACATAAATATCTTCACCCACAGTCTAAAGGGGTGCGTTCTGTTTTTTCCCTTAATTTTTTTTTGTCATACGACAACAGAATTACTACCTGGATGTTGGTTACACCACCTGACTTTGATATATATATATATTAGGGCTATCGATTTTACGTGTTAATTAAGTGCGGTTAATTTGACAAAAAATAAAGCGTTAAAAAAATTTACGCAATTAATCACAATAATCACACTGATATGGAAGATTGTAGTACCAACTGTTTACTCCAGAGGGCAGTAAGTGAAACTTCAGCTTTTTGTATTGTCTTATTAATGATGAACTCTTCAGCCACAAGAATGTAATGCATTTTATTTATCTGAATATTTTAAAATTTTTATATATAATATATACACTCACCTAAAGGATTATTAGGAACACCATACTAATACTGTGTTTGACCCCCTTTCGCCTTCAGAACCGCATTAATTCTACGTGGCATTGATTCAACAAGGTGCTGAAAGCATTCTTTAGAAATGTTGGCCCATATTGATAGGATAGCATCTTGCAGTTGATGGAGATTTGTGGGATGCACATCCAGGGCACGAAGCTCCCGTTCCACCACATCCCAAAGATGCTGTATTGGGTTGAGATCTGGTGACTGTGGGGGCCATTTTAGTACAGTGAACTCATTGTCATGTTCAAGAAACCAATTTGAAATGATTTGAGCTTTGTGACATGGTGCATTATCCTGCTGGAAGTAGCCATCAGAGGATGGGTACATGGTGGCCAAAAAGGGATGGACATGGTCAGAAACAATGCTCAGGTAGGCCGTGGCATTTAAACGATGCCCAATTGGCACAAAGGGGCCTAAAGTGTGCCAAGAAAACAACCCCCACATCATTACACCACCACCACCAGCCTGCACAGTGGTAACAAGGCATGATGGATCCATGTTCTCATTCTGTTCACGCCAAATTCTGACTCTACCATCTGAATATCTCAACAGAAATCGAGACTCATCAGACCAGGCAACATTTTTCCAGTCTTCAGCTGTCCAATTTTGGTGAGCTCTTGCAAATTGTAGCCTCTTTTTCCTATTTGTTGTGGAGATGAGTGGTACCCGGTGGGGTCTTCTGCTGTTGTAGCCCATCCGCCTCAAGGTTGTGCGTGCTGTGGCTTCACAAATGCTTCGCTGCATACCTCGGTTGTAACGAGTGGTTATTTCAGGCAAAGTTGCTCTTCTGTCAGCTTGAATCAGTCGGCCCATTCTCCTCTGACCTCTAGCATCAACAAGGCATTTTCGCCCACAGGACTGCCGCACACTGGATGTTTTTCCCTTTTCGCACCATTCTTTGTAAACCCTAGAAATGGTTGTGCGTAAAAATCCCAGTAACTGAGCAGATTGTGAAATACTCAGACCGGCCCGTCTGGCACCAACAACCATGCCACGCTCAAAATTGCTTAAAATCACTTCTTTCCCATTCTGACATTCAGTTTGGAGTTCAGGAGATTGTCTTGACCAGGACCACACCCCTAAATGCATTGAAGCAACTGCCATGTGATTGGTTGATTAGATAATTGCATTAATGAGAAATTGAACAGGTGTTCATAATAATCCTTTAGGTGAGTGTATATATACAATATCATTTTTTTAAAAATATATAAAGAGAACTATGTATCATTATTTCATCATTATATATTGAATTATATTTATATGAGGGGCTTTCTCAGCAAATATTTGTATATGCGATTAATCGTGATTAATGAACCGGGACACCATGTAATTAATTTGATAAAAATTTTTTATAGATTGACAGCCCTAATATATATATATATATATTTATTTATTTTTTCAAAATAGTAATATTCTGAAACAAAAATGTTCACTGCTCATTTATTGGGATAAATAATGGTTAAAAAGTATTCCAAACTCATGACAACATTTCTTTCTTTAAAAAAAAAAAAAAAAAAAAATTATATAAGTCTTGGATCAGGCTTCAACATTATTTAAAAGACTTCAGTAGTTACTAGTAAAAGCTTTTTTTTTATATTCAATTACCTCATGCTATATGTGCAGGAATATTGTGTGTCTTATTTGTATGTTTGTGAGTGCCATATATTTTTGACAGTGTCTTTATATAAAACCTCTAAAAACACAGCCCTAATAAGGTTTGTATGTAAAATGTGGTCATTAAATCTAAAAATATTAAAAGGGTCTAGGGGTGGGATTCAGAATAGGGCTTGGGTGTAGTAATTAGCATTCGCTTATGTTAAGCAAAATATAAGTCTATTGGAGGCCCTTATAAGTAAAAGTGTAGGCTACAACTTTGAGAGTGTGTGTATGTTTAGTTCACCTGCAGTGCAGTCAAAGCTCAGACACACCTGTGCTAAAGTATTCTGCCAAGTCGCTGCCACAAAGGCTTACCATGCAGCCCCTATGCTAATACCTGCTGTTACTCTTACACACAAACACCTTTTCACTCTTTTTCTGACACCTGTGGCGCAGGCCTTCCCCCTCTAAACGTGCTGACATGGGGATTTGACAATGATCACACAATGACGCTATGCCTGCTGTCAGGATGAAGCACTCCGTTAAGATGCTATCACATTCGTAGCATTGCGTTCATTCCCTCGCAATAGCAATTAAAAACTTTGTTGTTCGCTTCCTTTTGTAGCCCCACTGATGTGCCATTAGTCTAGTGTTGTCAGATTATTAGATTCAAAGGCAGACTGCAGTTCTGTGATACGCAGCATTCCAGCAGGACTAATGGATTTCACTGGCGACCAGGAACATATTTGAAATGTCTGAAAAGACGACGCCAACATCAAAAAGCTATAAGCACATTGCAGTGATCTTCCATTTTGTCATTCTTTTCCACTGAATGCATGTTTAGGGAATGTTTTGAAAAGTTAGGAGTTGAGGACTAAGTGGACTGTGTACCTAAAGCCTACTGCATCTCTCTCTCAATGACTATCTATCATTCCACAATTTATAAAAAAGTATGGAGTTGTTTTCTATCTGTTTAGCCACGTCCTTGAAAACCAGAGGGTGGAACAAGCCAGTGATCAAAATGTAGCTTATATATCTATCTTTCTTTCTTTCTATCTTTCTATGCATTGTGTGATGAGTACAGTTTAATGGATTTTGAATGCTTCACTGCATGAGAAGTGAGAGTATGAAAGAGTGAAGTGTACAGGGGTGTCAGAAAAGCCCAGCAGACGAATTTGTCTGATCAACAGTACAGGAATGTTATTACCCGTAATAAAAGTGCAGAAACATTCCAGATGAACTTTTCTAGCTTTTTCTCTCTTTTTTCTGTCTGTTGTTCTTTATCATTCTCTCTCCCTCCCTTCTGAGCTCTTTAATATTCTTTCTTTCTCTCTTTCGTTAGTTAGATTTCAAACATGCTGATTTCAATTGAAGCAAAGCAGAGCTCACCGCTGGAGTGAAATGCCCTCCTCTCACATCCGTTCACACTCCGGGGACTGTACACAAAGAGCGTCCTTGCCAAACAATGCCACATGACAAACAACTCCCTCCGTATCAATGCAGGATGCTGCAAGAGTGTAAGCTGATCACCTGATTTCAAAGGGAAGATCCCCAGTTGTGTACAGTTTCTGCTCAGCTTGATATAAAAATTCTAAGCCCTGCTATAAGATGACATTTCAAGCAGTCTACCAGTTCTTAACCCCAGTTGTGTAAAGTTACTGGCCAACTCAACATAAATATTCTAACCCATGCTATAAAATGACACTTCAAGCAGTCCACCTGTTCTAAACTGTTTTGACTTAACCTGTGTGTGCATTCTCTCACACATTCCTTCTCATACACTTTCATGCAAATGCACACACAAATCCAGGCGTAATTGTGGATGGCAGTAAACAGATGGCCCAAATGACTGAAATGACACATCATAACAAGTAGGGAGGGGTGTTTACAGGGACATACTCAGGAGACAGACCTGCAGTGATAGTGACAAGAAGATAGACAGACCTGCAGAAAGTGTGTATTGAGTTTAAAGACAAAGTTTGTAATTCCTATGCCAATATAGCATTATCAAATGGAATTGCAAAAAAATGACTAGTTCTTGACCACTCTCCCTCTCTGCCAGGGGGATGCTCAAACAAACAGAGCAATGTTTTGATAGTGCAAGTGCCTCTCTGTTAACAATTTTAAGGGTAACATGCCTAATGAAAGTCTTTTTTGTAGTTGTCCTTTGCATCCAACACACAAACTACAATGACACTAAAACTAAACAACCACATTTTCATGGAAAAATAGATATAATATATCACATGATATATAAATCAAAGTACCAACAAATACAACAGCACCAGAGAAAAAACAGTAATAAATGGTTAATAATAAAACATTAATTCCAAATTTGACATCAATTCCCACCCGATATCACATGTACATCTGATTATGGGCAATGATTTTCATGTTGACCCAACGGCAAAGGATTACATTTTTTTTTAAAGTCTTTTTACAAATTTAAAATCATTTTGACAAAAATTTGCAAATTATGATGAACTACATTAAAAAAGGAATACATTTTTGATATGGCCGGACCGTTCTACGCTGAACATGCACTTCGTGGACGCCTTTCGCAGGTGCACACCGTCTCAGTGACGACAGCTGTGTCTCTCGCAGAAAGTGTTTAGACGTGCTCGATAGGAAGTGCATTTACAATTTACTAATATTTTCTATATTTTATGATGTATACCGTACATGTTATGAATTCAAAATCAGGTGCATATTTCCGTGCATTTTGCAAAACTGTTTTTACCACAAGCGTGTCTCTGTTAAACCTCACTAAACAAACGAACAGGCACATCCACATCAATCAAACCGTTCACAATGGAGAACAGGTCCAATTGTGCCCGGTTTTGAATGTGTTTCATATGGTTTCTCCTCATCCTGTCAGCACATGTATTACATTAGGAAAAGATGCTATTTTCAGCGCAAGATTGAATCTGATGATTGCACTGTATTAAACTGTATATAATGCTAAATATTATGTATAATAATGCTAAGGGTCCTGATATTTGATGAAATGTCTGATTTCACTTGTAAATTTAAACCATGACAAGCATTATATTACTGAATAAGCAGACACATATAAAAAAAAATAGTTTAGAAACATCTAATCAGTAACAATACTATTTTATTAAAACCTACAATATTAATTTAAGATACTTAAAATGTATGTAATCTCAAGCATGTGCACAAGCATATATATCTAAATAATTATGTATTTTTCAGATGGGCAAAATTATTTATATTTCTTTTCTGGTGTTACCATTGCTCTATGCTGGGCTGATTTTTTTTGTCCCACACCATCCCCGATGGTTCTGTTTACTCTTTAATGAACAGAACTTTTTGTTAAGTTTTTACATGTAAAGGAAAGGAACTGTTTTTCATATGTACTGAAAGTACTAATAATAATAAATTCTAACTTTTCATGATTCAGACATTGTTAAAAATTTAGTGAGAGTACAGAATCATGAATTCAGTATACAGTAAATCAGACCAAATCCTTATGCCCTTTATCCAGGGGCGGAGCCAGGAGTTTTTCCACAGGGGTGGCCAGGCAGGGGCCAGCGATCAGTCAGTGGTGGCACAGAAATGTTCAGGCAGCACATGTTAAGTCTTGTGCTCAAAAATGGCAATTGCGAGTGGGGTGGCCAATGGAGTCCATGGTTGCCACGGCCACCCCTGGCCACCCCCTAGCTCCGCCACTGCCTTTATCATTTTTGTTTGAAAAAAATAAATCATATTTTAATAAAATACAGGAAATACAATTTCAGTATTTATCCAATTAATCGAAGAAATAATAAAAAATGTATCGATTATCAAAATAATTGTTAGTTGCAGCCCTAGTCCTATACCACCCTCCTGATTGTAAGTAAATGAATTCAGTTACAGGAAAACAGACAAAAAGGGCAGGGAGAAAGGAGGTCAGTAATGACACCCACCTCCCCCTCAGTTATTGTACTTTGCTTAAATTAGTTATCAGTCTAAGCTTGATGAAGATACTGAGTGACGGGGAAAAAAAACTGATCAAAAGGGAGTGAAAAAAGACTAGCTGTATGCTTCAAAAGCACAGGAAGGCAAGAAAGACTCTAAAATACATAATGTAAATAATAACTGTTCATTTTCAGCTACCTGCACGGAGGAACGGTCACATTTCAGCAGCTGTGTGAAGCATCTTTCACAATAGTAATCAGCCTTTCACAGACATGAAAACTGGGTGAAAATTCTCCTCAGGACTCACTATCACTTTAGTTCCAAGCAATCAGACTCAGGAGGAAAACAAGATAATAGGCCTGCTCCAATCAAAGAGAAGGAAACGCTATTTACTATTTTGAATAAAGTGTACAGTTCAGATTCTAGCAATATCGGTAATGACCCTTGAGAATGGCTGTGCGATCTTGGAAGGTATCAAAGTAAATATGAGACGACCAGACACATGGGGGATAGAAACAAATTGATTCCTAATGGAAGGTTGTTTTCACATAAGTGATATTGTGAATAAAAGAGGAATATACCTTCATTCACCTTGTGAGAGAAGTCACAGTGTTTTATTTGTCACATTCACATACACGTAGTGCATAGACAGTCAAATGCATTTGTTGTGTCATTTCAATTCCAGTATATGATAGATACTGTAGATAGACAGACAGGAAGTGATATAGGAGTCTCGATTGTCAGATAAAAGTCAGACAGACAGACAGACAGCTAGCTAGCTAGCTAGCTAGCTAGATAGATAGATAGATAGATAGATAGATAGATACTGCTGGTATCTTGTCACAGTGACCCATGACTTTTCCCACAGGCATGCACAGATACACACAAATACACACACTCTCAGCACCTCTTAAGTGCCATCAATCTGTCAATTACTACTCAGGTGGAGCCATTCATCCATACAAATCATTCCTTTGGACACTGTCTCAGTGAACCACCTACACACACTCAAGGGGAAAGGGGATGTTCCACACGATTGGGTTTCCTAATGTTGGGCCATTCCATTGTGCATTGAAACACAACTGAACTGGTATATTGTTCTGAACCAAGAAAAGGGAAAAATCCCCAGGAATTACAAAGTTTCTCTCTGTGAGCTGACCTGAGTGTCGTACACCCATCCAGTGCCAAGCTTAATCCACAAGGCCTGAATAAGCTAGTGTGTGTTTATGGCTTTATTTTGTACCTTTAACATCTTCAGTTTGTGTGTGTGTGTGTGTATTTATCACTTTGTGGGGACCAAATGTCCCCATAAGGATAGTAAAACCCGAAATGTTTGACGTTGAGGGGACAATTTTTTAGTCTCCATGAAGAAAACATACTAAATTATGTTTTTTGAAAATGTAAAAATGCAGAAAGTTTTCTGTGAGGGTTAGGTTTAGGGGTAGGGTTAGGTTTAGGGGATAGAATATAAAGTTTGTACAGTATAAAAACCATTATGTCTATGGAAAGTCCCCATAAAACATGGAAACCCAACATGTGTGTTAAGGAGCATCCAAGAAGCACAATACTTTCAACTGCCAGCACATAGAATAACTACTTTGCTTATTGCATGTGATGTGTTTGAGATGATCTTAATGGTGAGATAGAGTATGCGTTTCCATGTGTGCAGTGTTGGGTAACATTACATAATTAATGTCTTACATGACTGCATTATTCTTGAAAAACAGGCTGTAACTATTTTACATTATTTGTTTTTTATAGGACGTAATGTCTTAGTTATCTACTGTAGCTTTTACATTCTATTTTTCGTCATTGGTTGGCAAAGACTTAAACACATTTTTTTTATACATTGTGATCTGTTGAATGCCACTTTGGTTACATAGTTCACTTTACATAAGAGCAATATCTGTACATTATTCCAAACTATTGGCCACCAGTGTGTGTGTGTGTGTATATATATATATATATATATATATATATATATATATATATATATATATATATATATATATATATATATATATATATATATATCTAGGGTATTTTTGTCTTTCCCAGTGGCCTTTTGGTCCTGGTTAATTTCTGAACCTGTTGCATGCACATGTGTGTGTGTGTGTGGGGTGTGTGTGGGTGTGGGGGGATGAGCAGGTTTAAGTGGTTTACAAGGACTATATTTTAGGTTACAAACTGGTAATTACAATGGTATTATGCTATACACGTGGTTTATGAGAACATTTCTAGTGTCTCCATAATTAAAATCACTTAAAAAAAACATTCTAAATGTTAGTTGCTTTATTGAAAATGTAAAAATGCAGAAATGTTTTTGTGAGGTGTAGGTTTAGGGGTATGATTAGGAGATAGATGTACAGACATCACTCTCATCACATTGCTGGTTAGTTGTCAGCAGAGATAACAGCAGTAGAAGTAATAACATGCGTCAGTTATAGACGATGGGCCCTTCTGAAATACACACGAAAGGTAGGGCTGGGTACTGATACAGATTTCCCGATTCAATTAGATACTGATTCACAAGCTCTCGATTCGATTCACTATCGATTCAAATAGGTTTATTTAAGGTATAATCCCTTTTGCTTACATGTAAAAGAAATTAGCTCCCAAAGCTAATGCTTTAAATTCTTTAATTTATGAGGAAATTTCAACTTATTAAATAAGAATTTTACTAATTATATTTTATTACTTTCACATTTTGCTTTTTAATAATGAACAATAAATGTATTCAATCAATAAATAAGATATTATATTTTGTTTCATATTTATTGTTAAACTGCATAATTTGTACTTTTTACAAGGATTTGTTGAGCATGTGCTAAAACCGGTACTGTCTCTTTAACAAACCAAAAAAAAAGAATTTCTGTAAACCACACCTTTAAATGAGCGCATATTAACTAGAGAGGACATGAAGGGCTTTACCTCATCTGTGCTATGCATGATTAGAATTAAATGGTTTTTTTTTTAGTTTTTGGTCAACAACTGACTTTAAAGAACAGAAAGGGTATTAAAAGAGACAGTATTCAATGACAAATGGGTTGCGTGGTCTCGTCTTGGACACACATTACACGGAACAAATTTTACTCTTAACACGGTGTGAAAGGATCTTGCTGCTGAACACTTAGTGACTAAACTAGACAATCACTTGTGAGTGAAGTGTAAACATTTACCAGCCAGTTGCCAAATATATTCACTTAAGTTGCGTAGCATGAAATTTGGTTGCAAATGCGAGTGATTTCCACTCATTGTAGTGTAAAAGATCGATCTTGGGATTTAAGAATCAATATCGAGATCGTTCAAATGAAGATTAAAAAACAATGTTTTTACCCACCCCTACTGAAAGGCTCCACTTTTCAGCCTCATCTGTAGTCAGTATCCCTGGAGCTTGCCATGAGCTCATTGAGTTGTCAAAATCATAAACCACCCCAACTGGGAAGAAAAGAACAACTGCATAAATTCCTTCATCCTGGGATTCAAAATCTCTTCCTTTGTCATCGCTTCGTACAGCTCGGAATCGGAGTTGCTGTGGGAACCCCATAAAGCTAGGCCCTGGTTGGAGCAGTGGGCATTTCAATGGAAATGGGGCTGTAGAGGCAGCTTTTTAAAGCCATCTCCCTACTCTCTCCTTTAGCTCGTCAACACACATTTGGGCATGGATGGCCGTGCAGCAAAGACACCCCACCAGCACACAGCGAAAGTTCAGGCACAGAAGATTAGGAGATCCTTTTACAGAAGCTAATCTGGTGATATAAAGGGGACAATGTGAGGAAAAAGAGGGAGGAGAGAGGGGCTGCTTCTAGGGTTTCCACTTACGAAGTTTTAAAATAAAGGACACTTAAATTGGGGTGGGGGTGGGGGGGGTGATCACGGCCCCTAACCACATCCTCCACAGATTTAGCAATGAATATGTGTTATTAATAAAAATTGTATATCCATTCTTATTAGTAAAAAGAGAACTTCCCTGACCCATGACTTATTAAAAATAAAATTAAAAAAAATACATAATTTATATGTTAAAAATATATTTATTTAAATGTTTTCGATTATTTGTCTTCTTTATCTTATGTACACATTTTGGATGGTTTATACATATTTTTAATTTTTTTTATAATTTGTATTATTTTGTTTGTTTAATTTTTTCTTAACCTGTACTTTTCTTTATGATTGTATTCATCCATGGTTTGATCTTATTGAATATTTATATGTTTTACCACCATTTGTGGACTTTTCAGATGGTCCCTAACCACACCCTTCTCAGTATTACCACGTTTTAGCATATTGATTTGATATGGGATGCATCATTTTATTTTTAAATACGGGAAGATAATGTATTTTACGGGAAGGTTGGCAACCTGCTTAATTTCTGTCCGGTTCCCTCTGCAGTCCAAGTGATTCCATTTGCCCACCCTAAAATATGCTGGTAATGAAATATGGACTGCTCTTCTCTGGCTGATTGTACAATATGTCATTCTTGCATGTTACAATCCATAAGGATCAACAGCAGCAAGAATCTGGCACGCTTGGATCACATGCTGTGCGAGGAGTGAGTGACATACAGAATTGCCACCGTTTTCCAGTTCAGCAGAAACACATCAAATGCAGGTGTTACCTGAGTGATAAAGATAAAGAGAGAGAGAGGATGATTGTGCCTGGATGTCATAATAAAATGGGCAGAATGAAAGAGTGCTGTATCTAATGTGGTTAAAGAGATCAGCTCTTCAAAGCTGCCGCCCCCTTCGTATGTCTCTGAAGCACCCCGCACCCAAAGGGCTGTCTTTCAGCAGTCGTGTCCAGCCTCATATGGGGCAGATGTTTCTTAATGTCTCAGTTTAAAGGGATAGTTCACCCTAAAATTTAAATTCCATAATTTACTCACCTTTATTTTGTTCCAAATGTGTATGACTATCTTTCTTCTGTGGAATCCAAAAGGAGATTTTTTTGGTAGAACATTCAAAAGAAAGAAAAGCCTTTTGTGCTCCACGGAAGAAAGTCATACAGGTTTGGAACAACCATGAGGGTGAGTAAATGATGATAGAAGATACATTTTTGGTTGAACTATTCCTTTAAGTGTATTTGTATGTGTGTTTGTTTGCACAAAGCCCAGGGCTGGGATGGTATGCAAAAAGCTGCATTGCATAAGATTGTGAATCACAAATTTGTGTGCAAAGAACGATTTGCTTGTCTCTTTGTTTCCAGGAATATTGATTCCACTTGATGCAAATGATTGGAAAAGGATGGTGATTTGAATGCTTGTGACAGAGATGTGGTGGCTGTCATTGCCGTGACAGTGAGGTTTTTGGGTGAATGGTACAACCTTCACAAACTAATCATTTCTGATATTCCGCCTTATGTGGCAACAACAAAAACAAAAAATTGTCTCATTCAACATTCTGCAGTCGACTGCAAATCTCAAACCATATGGTTTGGATTATCAACGTTCCAAAAATCTGCTCTGAATTTCACTACTGTTTTATCAGCTTCTTTTTTTTTGTGCCTGCGCCTGCTATTCATCCATTTAAGCACCCTCTTTCCCTCCGATCTGTCTCTGAAACATTCATTCATTCATTGGTTCATTCAGAGAGCTGCAATCAGGCAGAAAATCAAGCTTAAGGAGAGGGAGTGCCTGTACAGACAGGGTTAACTTCCCAAACCTAATCCAATTTTGTTGAAGACAACTAAATTGCATTCCTACAGACGAGGAGAATGGAGTGGGACTTTGGATTGGGCAATTCAAGGGCTGAAAAGACAGAGATATGAGAGTTGTTAGCTGCTGGTGGTGGGAGATGTCTCCTGACAGCGGCTGTTAAGATATGCCAGCTCAGTAATGCTGTTTGATTTACTGTAGTTTAAACCTTACTTTTCGTGACATGAAAAAAAGGGATTTGTCATGAGAGCACTAAACTGAAAGAAACTAGATAGATAGATGGACGGACGGATGGATGGAAAGCGACAGATAGACAATACTTAATTCTGTATGCATTCTGTATGCATTCATTTCTAAAGAAAATGCATTTGGGACAGGACCGGCTCTTATCGTTATTGTCACAACTCTCTTTTCCATTAGTCAACACTTACGTCCACACACGCATCACATACATAGACACTGGGCCACGCAAGACTGATTGAAGCTAGGCACACCACGTTAATGAATGTATGCACAGTGAATACAAATAAGGTTCCAGCTAAAGTGGATTTATGCAACAAACAAACAAAGTAGATATACAGCAGTCCTTTGTTTAGGATAAAATCACAGCAGTGGTGAAATTCTTCAGATATTTAAAAAGAAACACCACAGTCTGAGAGATAGTGGCCTAGCGGTTGTCCCAGAGGACAATTTAACCACTCAAAAGCTGCTTTTACAGAGCTCTGGAGAATTAATAGAGTTATGTTATGCAACATATGAGCACAGTACGAGATATTTTTATATTTCTGTTTGATATAATTTTCTACACTGCAGCACAAAAGAACAAAATCTTGTCAAAGTCATCATGGATAGGTGAATTTTTGAGTCATAGTCTGAGGGACAGTGAGTCATTGGTGAGTTAGATGTCACAGCACAGATGACCTTCTACATTGGGCCAGTGAGATGCTGTTTCCGGCTACCAAACACGAAGCGAATCTCAACACAAAAAGACTATCCATGGTGACCCATGAGCCAAACTCATCAACTCTCAGTTACAAGCACAGGATGAATGAAATCAGACCCCTGCAGACCACGGCAGTGTACTAATGTACATATTTTGCTCTTATGGAAAGAAATTGGTACTTTTATTCACAAAAGTGGCATTCAACTGATCACAATGTATAGTCAGGACATTAATATAGTGAAAATGTACTAATACAATTTGAAAATAAATGTTCAGAACGTCTTAAACTACTTCAAAGTGTTCTCCACGTGCAGCAATGGCAGCTTTGCAGATTCTTGGCATTCTAGCTGTCAGTTTGTCCAGATACTCAGGTGACATTTCATCCCATGCGTCCTTATGTGTCTTCTCTTTACTGTTGTATATGAAACTGGTGTTGAGCATTCAATGAAGCTGCCAGCTGAGGACATGTGTCTATTTCTCAAACTTGAGACTCTGATGTACTTATCCTCTTGTTTAGTTGTGTCTGGGCCTTCCACATCTCTTTCTGTCCTTGTTAGAGCCAGTTGTCATTTGTTTTTGAAGACTGTAGTGTACGCCTTTGTATGAAATCTTCAGTTTTTTGGCCATTTCAAGCATTGTATGGCCTTCATACTGCAATTTGTTATCTAATATTGACCTTAAGACATGCCAGTCTATTGCATACTGTGGCATCTCAAAAACAAAAGCAAAGACAATGTTAAGCTTAATTTAATGAACCAAATAGCTTTCAACTTTGTTTGATATACTGGCAAGTGATTTTCTTGTACCAAATCAATATTTCATTTTGGTCCCCACAGTGTAAGCAAAACCTAACCCATGCACAAACATAAATGTTCCTTAACTATCTAGATGGGAAAATTCAATAGACTTCAGTTGTTTTTACATAGGGCATATTATAATTACTACACATACTTTAATAAACCTAACCTTAACCATAAATAAAACATTTTGCATTTAAATAAAATAGAATTAGCTTTATTTATTAATGCATTTTCCAATTAAATATGCCCATGAATGGCCCCCAAGGGAGGTTTTGTCCGATTAAGCTCACTTTAGGGGGCAAAATCCCCAAACTATAGTAAAATAGGTCCACACACTCCCACGCACATGCATACATACATGTACACTGATCAGCCACAACATTAAAATCGACTGGCTGATATTGTATTGTGTCGGTCCCCATCGTGCCGCCAAAACAGCACCAACCTACATCTCAGAATAGCATTCCGAGTTGCTATTCTTCTCACCACGATTGAGTTACCGTAGTCTTTGTCAGTTCAAACCAGTCTGACCATTCTCTATTGACCTCTCCCATCAACAAGTCATTTCCATCCACAGAACTGCCGCTCACTGGATTTTTGTTTTGTTTTTGGTAAATTCTAGAGACTGTTGTGTGTGAAAATTCCAGGATATCAGCAGTTACAGACATATTCAAACCAGCCCATCTGGCAATGCCTTGGAAATGCCTTTTTGATATGAGAGGTCAACAGAGAATGGCCAGACTGGTTCGGACTGACAAAGTCTACGGTAACTCAGATAACTGCTCTGTACAATTGTGGTGAGAAGAATAGCATCTCGGAATGCTATGCCCAAGGCTGGTTATTTTGTTCCACCAACTACATCCTCTTATTCATTGCCATTTTTTTTGGCACCACTCTCTTTTGTGAAACAGCCATTCATTTTAGCCTCACCTTTTTTACTTGTCTCTTTTTTCTCTGTCACTTTCTCTGGGTCTCAATTCAATTCATTTCCATGCCCTTCTCTTTTTACATTCCTCTTTTCTTTTCTCACCCCATCCTTTTTTCCCTGCATGTTGGTCTGGTTTGCATCGCAGCATGTTATTTTGTGTCCCACTGAGGTCAAGTATGTGTCAATAGGTATGATTTTACCTCTGATAGCACAGGAGAAGTAATTATGGCAGACAGAGGCAAAGAAAAAGAGACAGGGATTGAGGTCGGTAATCTGTTTGCCTTGAATAATAAGTTTGTGAATACTAACAGTGCAGAGTGAGTTGGTGAGATGCATAGTGCAGCTACTTCCTGCTGTCCCCAGACCAGACCGCCCGCAGGCTAGAAAACCCTCTCTGATTCACACATAAAAAAACTCTGGCTCACAACGCAACTGCTCCCCTAAAATTCCTTTGACTTCCTCCTTCACAGAATCAGATCAGCTAAGTGTTTGGGTAGTATGAGAGATCTGTGCCTGTTGACAAGCTTATTCAAATACAACAAAGCAAATTTTTGATGTTACTGCAAAATTATCTTCTGATTAAAGTAGTGGTTATACACTAACATAAAAATTCTGTATTTACCTCAGTGTTATCCCAAACCCATGTGACTTTCTTTCTTCCTTGGAAGAAAAGAGAAATTTAGCTTTTTAGCTAATAAATCTGGTATCCAAAGTTTAGCACTGTCGAGCTCAGAAAATAACAAAAATGCACCACAGGGTATATGCAGGAATCTTGAAGTTAATTTTAATACCTTTTCAAGACTTTTTCAAGAACTTCTCAATATTTTTTAATACCTCACCGCCACTTCAAGCTGTAACCATTTACATCAGTGATACTTTTAACTTAACAGTTTTAGTTTGTGATAAAGACTATAGACCACTCTGATACAAAAAAAAAAAATCAAATAGGCTGGGATAGTAAATCAAAGCAAAGTTTATTAAAAAACAAAACAAAACTTTGCTCCACCCTCAACAACAATCATGCTGACATGTGCCTCAGTTCTTCTGATTTTGTTCCCAGCAGCTTCTCAGTTTGGACCAATTCGTTCCGTTTTTCTTTACTACGTCTTCTGAGGATGTTGGACTTCGTGATCAGTTGTGCCATTAATGTCCCAGATTTCCCCTCTGCCATTTGAGTTCAGTGAATGGTGTTTCTCCGTTGTGTGGAGACACCACAACACCTCAGCACGCAGTGTTGCTGTGCCGCCCAGAGCCACTCTGATGTCGGCTGCAGAAGATGAGGAAGCAGAGACAGCCCGGGTCGTAGCTGTAGCTTCAGGTGCGACTGCCGGTGGTGTAACGACGTTGGCACTAGGTTGTGGTGGTGCAACGCGATTACCACAGAAGCTAGCGATGGAGAGCTGCCGCCTCGGCGGCTAGCAGCGGCTTTGTGGCTAGCACAACACATGTGGGACTTTAACGAGTTAATGCCCATTGACACAATACTTATTTTTTTCTTGCATAATGTACAATATGCCTCCCTGACATTCCCCTCGACTGGCTGCAGCCACTCTTTGAAGTCCGGCATTTCCATCCAGGACGCTGCAAATTTGCACTTCCCCATTCTGTTCATGAGTTCACCAACCTTCTCTTAAAACATTTCGGTGCGTTGTAATACGCACTGGGAACGCCAGAGCGTACATTGTACTTTTGAACTTCTGCCCGCTCTGGTGCTCTCAGAGGCAATTTACGAACACACCCACAATAGCCTAGTTTTTTATGTACCTGTTCGTTTTTTTTATAAAAATGACTAAATTCACACTCTAACTCACTCTAAATGACTAGACTCAAACTGTTGGACAGCTAATTCAGAAAAAATACTTTCAAAATTTAAGACTTTATAAAGCCGTGATAAGACTTTTTAATACTTTTTAAGGGTCTTAATTTTCCTAAAATTGATTTATCACCTTTTAATACTTTTCAAGACCCCGCGGATACCCTGCACCAACAAATTTCAGCCGCACGCACGCACGCACACGAATGCAGTTTGGTATTACTGAGGTCAAACATGACAAACCTGGCTGCGTTTCCACATGCAATATTTTATTTGAACACAAGCTTTCAAGCTCTGAAAATAACAAAACAGTGCCATAAAAGTTACGACATTTGCAAGAACTAATACTGTTTGCGCAACTCGCATCAAATCTGGCACAACGCATTTTTGCTTGCCATATTTAAATTGAAGATGAGCTGTCAAGCTCTGAAAATAAGAAAAAGTGCCATAAAAGATACGACATGCACAGAAAATAATGCAGTTTGCACAACTGAAGTTAAACCTGGTACGACACGTTTTCATGTGCCATATTTAAATTAAGCACGAGCACAAATTGCATTTGAGAGCTATGGCAGGAAAAAAAAGAACATCATATGGGTTTGCAAAACACAAGGGTGAGTAAATTATGACAGATACATTTGAAGTTTTTGAATAATCAGTTTAAGCACTACAGGACTCTGAATCGATGATTATCAAGCTGTTGTGATATGCTGAGAATCCAAATTAAGTGGCTTGTTTGAGCAGCAAAATTGTCAAGCCCCTTGTCTCTGTTACTATGGGTGACCTTTATGACCATGAGGCTACTTTAAAAGATTTGAGGCTATGTGATTTGATTTGCATCAATCTTGGTCTCCCTTAACACTCTCACTCTCTATCAGCTGACAACAGGGGCACTGATTAGCCCCGGAAAGTAGCTGCAGAAGGTCACATGTCCAAGTGCGGCTTCCTGTTTCTCTCGGCTGCTCACAGATGGTGGTGATTAGGGCAAGCAGTAGCGTGTGTGACAGCGGAGATGGATCCGGGACAGAACGGGAGATAAATAAACCGGGCTGTCTATGTGCTGATCCTGTCAGCAAAGCCACAACTACCAATCTATCAGCAAAGAGAGACAGAGAGAGGTGAAGATAAATGCAGAAAGAGAGAGAGAGAGAGAGAAAGTAAGAGATATTGAAAGGTGGAGGAGAAACATTAGTAAAAGCTGATTGGAAAGAAAAATCACAAATGAGATTTCCTTAATATCTCAATTGTTTCTCCTTGGCAGCAATGAGATTACTTGGATAGCAAATGGAGACAAATTAAGCCTCCAGCCCCTGGACCCTAGCAAGGATGTACCAGCATGTTCAAGACTGTTTCAAGACTTAAAGGTGTTTTATTTGTATTATTTAATTTTTATTTTATTTTTATTTTTTTTTGCTTTTTCCTAAAATTATAACAAGAAGTAATTTAATACCCAAGTTGATAAATTACTTAATGTTCCTTTAGCTCAACTGGTAGAGTAGTGTGCATCAGTGTCATTGGTTTGATTAAGAGTTAGATTAGGTTAGTGTTAGTGTTTTGGCTTAATATTTGGAGCAAAACCACAGTAACCACAAAATTAACCATGCTACTACAATCATAGTAAATGTAAGTGTTACACTAATGACAGGTGACAACATTAAATTTAACAATTTTATACTTCATTACACTTAAGAAACTAGAAAACACCCTATTTCATATAACTCAATTGAAATATTGGATTTGTCCAAAACCAGGAAAATGCTGACTCCGGAGGCTGTATACGGAGGTAGAAAGGGATGAGTGGTTGTCCGAATGCAAAGTTCGTGTCACATTCTGTCTACTGAGATACCTTCATCTGATCGATTTTTTAAGGCAGCACAGATATAGCCTTCACTGCCTGTGAAATCCCACAATACTGTGCGTGCGGATCCACAGTGGTTGAGCTGAAGAAAAAAATGGCGGCCGAAGAAGCAGTTGACAGCCAATTTATGTATAATGCACATTTTTTTCTCCACTTTTTCCAACTTTTGATTTAATTTCTAGTCAGAAATTAGTTTTGTAGTTATGAATTATACACTTGGTTATCACCAAAACTCTTGATTTTGTTCTTGATAATTAGATAATTTTGGTTCAGTTAAATGAATGAGGCAAACACATTACCTTTAGTGGACACCATTAATGGCACTACGGCATTAATCAGTTGCTGGTATCCTAGCAACGAGGCAACATTACACTGCCCCAGTAGCCTGTCGAAAACCAGTTCTGGAGGTATCTTCGTACGCAAATGCTGTCTGTTGAGTCATTGACTGATAGGGCAGCGAGGCTACCTTTGGTTTCGGATGCAGCCATAGTGTTAAACAGCAGCAATTAACTAAATATGTAATTTAAAAAAACAAGGCAAAGTCCTGTTAAGGCTGTACGAGTCTCATGTGAATCAGTGAATCGTTAATGTGAACGTTCATTTACATGAGCCGTCCGATAGAACTGACTCACTAAAAGGTATGGGAGATACCAATACTAAATATGAGCAAATCATTTATTTTAACTGGTTCATTTAATCAGTTTTAAGGAACTCTCTGAAAGAACCGATTAATTTAAATGATTTGGCTTCCCCAGTGCTACATATAGAGAGGATGGTTTAGGTGAGCATGTTTGATTACTCCCGTGGCTCCATTGCTGCGTTTGCAATACAATGGGACAAATTTAGCTTTTTGTGTCACTACAGCACTACTCATTGGGAAATGTAGCTAGTTACTGGAAAAGTTACTTGATTTCGACTTTTAACATAATAGTCCGGGTTCTATGCCTGGGTTCAATTCAAGTCTAGCTCAATCGACAGCATTTGTGGCATAATGTTAATTATCACAAAAAAATTATAATAATAAAAAAGAAAAAAAAAAAAAGAAGGCGAAATAAGGGTTAGAGTGAAGCACTTACAATCAAAAGTAAATGGGGCAAGTCCGTAATGACTAAAATACGTACTATTTTTAAAGTATAGCCACAAGATTAGGGCTGGGATAAACGATTATTTTTTAAATGATTAATCTAGCGATTTATTTTTTCGATGCATTGATTAATCTAATGATTCATTTTTTTCAGTTCGATTCGATTTCGATTCGATTAATCGACTTGTGACAACACCGGTAATACCGGTTTCATCGGGGGTGGGGGTGTATAAAATGTTTGATTGACTGGCGATCTGATCAATCAATCATAATACGCCATTTTTGTCCGACAAAGTAGTCAGGAGAGAGAAGATTTACGTCGGTGGATTTGAATTTGAATAATGGATTGTATGCTACTGTACTGACATCTTTCCGCGGATAAAACGACAGTCCTTCTGATGTAGGCTACATTCATGTTTAGCCTATTTGATGCTATAAATTAACCAAGGAAAAGATGATCGGTTCACGAGGAGCTTTAACTGAGGCAATCTGTCACGACACATTAAAGAGCCACAAAATAGTAGGCCTATTTATGGTTTAATTTTCTTTGAATGACCAAATTTGAAAGTTGAGACTTCATTAAATGTTACCTGCCTGTCCTGTCTGTCAGCGCGTTGTCAGTGTCCTCTATGTATTTTTCACGACATTCATTCATAGCTATAAGCGCATTATTAATAGCTATAAGCGAAAACTTTAGGTGTCGACAACGTATTATAGCCTACTCCAACATCGAGTGCAAAGTGGGGAGTTGAAAAAAAACTTACGGTGCTCTGTCATCTGCAGCTGCAACCGGGTGGCGCCTCTTCAGATGCTGGTGCATTGCCATGGTGCTAGAATGGAAGGCCATCTCCATTTTGCAAAGACGACATATCACGGAATTGTTTCCTTTTAAATTAAAGAATTCCCATACTTTAGAGGAACGAGTGCATGCCGCCTGCACTTCTGATAGTCTGAGGAGCCACTCGTGTTACTACTACTCGCCGGCGCTGCCATCTTGTTTTGGATCCGACGAATCGACGCGCATATTTTGCGTCGACGTGTTTTTTGATGACGTCGACGCATTGTCCCAGCCCTTCACAAGATGTAAACAATATACATGTTAACATGATTTTAATGTTCAAAATTTGCTTACTAATTTTTACTGTGCAAAGTTATATACGATTTTACAATGCTGTTGCCATGACAACATAATGCAGTAAACCCTAAAAAGACTATAAATACAACAAATTGAAACAACTCAACAGCTCAAATATTATAAGTTTAACAGAATAATTAATTGTTATTAATTATAAGGTTCACATTGGCCCCATTTACTTCCATTGTAAGTGCCTCACTCAAACCGTGATTTTTGCTTTTTTTGTTAAAAGAAAAGGATGGGCATACCCAGATTATTCCTTTTACAACTCCTCAAAACTGCTATACATATTAAAGCTCTTACTGTATGTCAACAATGGTCTATTTTTGTTTTTCTGTTTTTTATTTCTTCTAGGGCATTTTAGGGGAAACATCTGAGTCAAAGATGATGATTAAATAAAACATACCTGGGAAACATATTAAACAAAACTGAGAACCATTAAGTTGCCTGAGCTATGAAAGAGCGACCTTTGAGTGTTTACATTTTCCTCTGGGAAAACTTATGAGACCCAGATATGCACCAGAAACACATGCGAAAGCTAAAACAGCACACAATGTGTCTCGAAAGCTGTTTTGCAGTCCTGCAGCCAGTTGTGAGTGGATCAAGCTGCGGTCTCTAGGTGGATGGGAAAAACATGGGAGAACCGAAGAAGCAAAGAGAAGCCTCAGGCCATGAAGAAGACTCTGAGAGCATAGAGATTTAATGGTGAGTATATTTATATCTCATATTGGAGTTAGTTTGAGCCCGAGGGACACCTACTCGAGCGCAGAAGTCTGGAGCAAAGCGGGATAGACGAAACGGGGGAGGGGCAGAACTGAACATTCCAAACTAGTACATTTTAAAGTGAGATAGCTGTGTTATAAAATGGTCAGGAAAAAGAATGTAGGAAAAATAAGAGAGAAAAACATGTAGACAAAGAAAGGGAACGCCTTCAGTCTTCAAACATCGAGGCAAATTATGCATCATTTTGTATGCATAATCTGCTTCTTTTCTAAAATGGAGAGCAGCACTCCTCAGCAAGTTTCATTTGATGATGGAAAGTATTAGAACTCCGCCGACTCAATTGGACCATTCATCATTCAACAACAGAAGATGTGCAGAATCCCCCCCACAACCAAAGTCAGCCCCAGTTCGTCTGTGCCTCAGTCAATGGGAGGTAGATTGGTATTCACTCACGTGTGTTATCTTATCAGTAACCTTGAATGTGGAATCAATTTGTTTTGTGCGGGCAGGGCTGGTGAATATTTATGGCAATTTTGCGGCATGGCAATTGGCTACATGTTAGCTCTGTTCCTGCATTGAATGGGAATGCCATTGATGTACTCCAAATAAAGTGTTCCCCTTGTAAACAATGGCCTTATCTCTGCATTTTTCATGGTCAATTGTGCCGTAGGTGCCATACCATTGTGATACTGCTGATACGGGTGCTATGCTGGGATATGGGTGGCTGTGAACCGAATGACAAATCTTTTCATTGTGAAGTTCTCTATCAGCATTAATAAGTGAAAAGCTTTGTGAATGTAATTAGCAGCCAAATACTATAGATAGCCTAATACATTTTTCATTTAGATGCATTGATTGTTTTTCCACAGGACAATCATCATTTACTAACCATCCGAACCCGTATGACTCTGTTTGACTCTTTATGTTCTTCCATGGAACACAAAAGGAGAAATATTCAAGAATTTACTGACCACTCTTTTTGAGCTCTGAAAAGACAATAAAGCAGCATAAAATCATCATAAATGCAGTTGATACAACTCGTGCACTATATTCCAAGTCTTTTAAAATCATACAGTTGCTTTCTGAGTAATAGCCTGAAATTGAAGTTGTTATTGTCTGATAATTTTCACCCCTGGGGAAGCTCTAAAACAGATGACAAAAGTCAAATGTACTACAGCAGTGGTCCTACAACAAGTGTGAGGCAAATTATTGTAAGGGGGGTGCGGAAAACTGCCTCATTCTCAAATTTCTTTCACTTTCACACATTCAAATTTGCTGCAGCAACAATATACACAATTTATTTTGTCTGCCTGATTCTCCTCATGTGGGGTCAAATGCACTCACTGCACTATGCTTATGTAAACAAATATGTTCTCATGTTCACACCAGATTCGATTGGGTGAAAAGGTGAATTTAGCATTTAAATATTGGTGTGTTTCTCACACAACATTGTTTTATGGCTTCAGAAGAACTAAAACATAATGAACAATGTAAGTGATATGGATGATTTTCAAAAGTTTTTCTTGTTTCAATGGAGGGCAAGACCAAATTTGGACTACAGCATGTGATGCCATTGGTTCCAAACTTGTTGACGTCAAATCTGAAGTAGCGCAACTAATGGTGTCAAATTTGATTTCAAAGCTGCAAGAGATGGGAAGATTTTCAGGGAATAATGACTTACATAAAGTTAAGGCTTATGTAAATTATTACATTTAATTATGGGGTGAACTATTCCTTTAAGTAAAAGTTTCCATTGCCTTCCATTTAAACTCACTGCTGTCTAAGAGATTCTTTTTCCTATGGAATAATAATCTATGCATCAAAATTATAACCTAACATACCAGTCAAAAACCAGATTGAGATTTCAATATAAACTTGTATCATCAAATTCAATCAAGACCAAATTTCTGAGCTATGCTATTTAAAAAAAAAATTAAGATTTACAATTGCATGTTACGGTTTAGTTGTATTATGAATTTTAATTAAATTGAAATGAGGAACCTTTAAATAGTGTATTTCAGAATAAATGTAAAGTAATTAAATAATAATGAGGAGAATGAATTATTTAAACTTGGCTCATAAATTGTAAAGAAAGCAGTTTGGTAAATGGCATAGCAACTTTATTTGCTTTGGCATAAATTGAGTTTTGCTTTGGCAAATTTAAGCATAGCCTATTTACAGTAAATAAACTAATTGAATTAATTTGTTTAAATCTTACGTGTATGGAATTTTGACAAAGTTAATATTTAAACGAAACATAACTATAAACGATATTGAGCCTGCTGAGCTCAGAAAAAGCAACCTGCAAGTAATAAACTAGTCCTCTAAGAAGCGGTCATTTTTCAGTCAGAGTGTGTGCGTACTGTTTTGGCTGCATTTTTTTCACCTGTTCATAACTGTCGTAGCAGGTTGAAGTCACTGTAGCAGAATACTGTGTACATTTGTTTCAGTCCAACCTGGGTGAGATTATTACCTGAGGCTCTGCACTACCGCCTTCACCTCTCTCTCTCCTGCAGGTTGCTGTAATGCAGCAGATGGCCACCCTCCACTGCTGAACGTTTCAACAGAATGGCTCACAGCATCCCTCTCCAACGCACTCTCACTCACACGCTTTCCCTCTCTCTCTCTCTCCCTCCCTCCGTTTGCACCCTGTTCCTGCAGTCAGTCATGGACAACGTCCAGACCACTGCAGAACAGCGCAGTGTCTCTTCCAATCGTCCTCTCTCCCTCTCCCCCATGCATTGGAAGACAGATTTGAACTAAAACATGGGATGGAAATGTCATTTCATTGTTGTGTTTATGTTTTGATTGAGTGGTGTTTTGCATGCTGGAGAAGATGAGGATGGTCTGTGGATTACTTGTTCCATGTTACATGTAATTTATACATATTTGTCCTGTTGTGTAGGATTTGGCAATAAATTCCATTTTTATAACCTCCACTCGCCGAAGACTCTAGAAGTTGACAAAGATGTAGGGTTTTGTAGAAATACTAAAGCTCGCTCCAGTATTGGTCTTGGACCATGGCGAACCTGAAAAAGCCTCAAAATGAAATGTGTTTGCACTCGGCGCAGGGGACTTTTGGCATGGAAATCTGTATGAATTGTCCTGTGGCGCACATACAAACCTAGGCACTAAGCTCAGGGCCTTGTCCAAACATTTCCTTCTCCCCCTCTCTGTCTTTCTATCATTTTCTATATCCCTCATTTCTGATGAATCACACCAATGTTCTTTATATCACACTTTGTGGTTGAAAAGGTTCCAGGGCTTTGTTATATTATAGAGATGGATCTGTTGAACTTTTCCTAAGTTGAGCATTTCAAGATTGCTGGCACAGCCCGAAACCGTGCACAAGTCTTATTTATACTTCTGGGTTTTTCTTACACAATCTCATAAATACTTATCAAGTGGGAGAAAAAAAGTAAGCTGACTGCTTTTTGGCTGCAGTGGTGTCTGCAGTGTTTTAGGCTGATAGAAAGACCAAACTCCTCCTTGTTTATTGACGAAGAACGCTGCATATTCAATGCTGTGGGAAATGGCTGGATATCAGAACTTACAGACTAGCAATGTTTTGCTGAGACTGTGTCTGGATTCGTCCTGTTAACACCATTGACCAATTCATCACCTTTGTCTCCTTGGATTTCCTCTGTTGTGTGGAACTAGAAACCTAGCTCCAAAAGTTATTGAGCTGCCTACTTAGACAGCAATTTAAGGCATCATATATGTGCTCCTGATGGTTGGTTTAAAGAGTAGACGGCATAGCATAATTCCTTTTCTTTTGGCCAAATTCTTAGGCAGTATTGCGTGCAATCTTCACGGTGAAGACAATCCCAAAATTCCAGCATGGCAATGACTTAATTGATAAGTGCTGCATTTTTGTCATATCAGTATTATGGTAATTACAAGTTCCAAACCAGTGTTGGGTGTAATGTGATTACATGGTAATCAATTGATCTAATTGTTTTTCCTTTTTATTTTTTTTCCAAAAAGTAATTTAATAGCTTACATTTTAAATGATTGTAATCAGATTACTTACTGACTTTCAAATAACTTTCCATTACATTACTTGTGTTACAAATATTATTAATTATTTGCATGCAACACATTTCAAACATGAATTACACATGTGTACGACTATTTGCTATTCTGTGACAGCTAACCTGCGTACTCCCTATAACAAGTCATTGTAAGGTAGAAACAAGTGGTGCTAAGCATATGACTTGCATATGTCAATGGACAAAGAGGAAATATATACATTATTTATCATTATTTTGTAAGTAGGAGTTTTAGATTAAAATGTTTTAGATTTAAAAGTAAAGTAATTAGTAATGTTATTACTTATTTCATTAAGTATTTTGATTGCAATATTAGAGGAGCAATTAATAATCTCTAATTGATTACGTTTTTGAGTGATTTTACTGTTCCCAAGTAGTAAACATTTTCATGTCTTAGTTGAACTTGTCATTACAAGTTGGAAACTCTGACTTCTCCCACCTAACCATCAATCCACTTGTGAGGGTTCAAATCGTTCTGTTAGAAATCAAATTATATCCAGTTGTAGTATTATACATGCAGAATAATTGAAACAACATGATTTGAATCTAGGAAATACCGAACCTTTGCAATCCTGGATTTCTTCACTGTCATAAATTAAATGGCCCCGGCATCAACATTGCTCAGAAAAGGCCCTCAGCACGACCTTCTGAACTTCCACACAGAGTTAAAGCAGACTTCTCTTTGAAAGGTTTCCAAAAGACCATCAGATTTGCACGACTCGAATACTAACACATTCTTAAATCTTAATCCAGAAACATTCTACACACAGTCACAGTACTTTACCGATTTAATCTTCTAAAATGTACAGAATGAATTTATATCCACAATTTATACAATACCTAGGCTTGCTTCAAAGTGCTGGTGTATTTGTTAAATACTTTGGGTAATCCGATAGCAAATCGATGTACTCTCAAATAAAGTTCAATGGTTCTTAAGGTATTGTCAACAGACTCCATAAAGTTCATGTTTACTGTATTGATCATTTATTTCACATTCTGTCACTCTTCTCACCAACCTGTCTTATGTATATATGTTTTAGATTAGATTTATGTTTAGAATAGCAATAAAGTTAGTCTGTATTCTAAAGATGAATGACTGTGGTATATTTAGATAAATAATCTCATCCCTGTTTCTAAAAGATTTAACTTCATAGCTGTATCTAAATACGTGTGATATTATTTTCAATAAGCCATTAGAATAATATCACTCCAATAAGTGAATTAATTAATTCCATTTAATCATAATTAAAGCTAATTCCTTACAGTAGAAATTGTGAGCGGATACAATGAGACGTTTTATTATGATTTTAATGGTGGAGAATTTATTCAGACAGATAATCTAGTTATTTGTAATTTATCTAATTTATAATGGTTGTCGAACTTGACTAATTCCATTATACATTTCATTACCTAATAATGTACAATAAGGACAGTTTAATTTAGTTCATCACTCACATATTTCAAGACCCTAAATTCTCTTACATATATTGGTGTTAGAAGACGGGCACGTTATTGTTTTCCATCTAAATTCATCAGTACCAAATATCCTACACAGTGTTAGCCGTGTTTACTTTGTGTGTAATAATTTTGCAAGGTGTATTAATGTAGTTTTTGAATATTTTGCTGTCAACAGTTTTGCTGTTATGGCTTTGGCTTTATTAACACCATCATAGAAATGGATAATAATAATAACTCTGTGAGATTTTGAGGACATGAAAAGCTCAGAGTAGAATCTCCAAGTTGTCATCTCGTAATCCGTAATATTAGTAATACATACAATGTGAACTAGGGATGGGGAGTCGACTCCATCGGCTCTTTTGTTCTATCGACTCTGTATCTTTTTGAACAGGTTGTTGTGATTGGCTCAAATTAGTGAATTGGCTTTCTTAAGATCCAATCATATACCTTACAAATATCTGCCGGTGGGACACTTATTCATCATGTACTTTTGTGAGAGATGATGTGATGCATGTGTTAAAGAGAGACAGGATGCGTGACAGACTTCAAAAGATGAAACTTTCTGAACTTTCTAGCATTACATCAATGCATGGCGCAGAGGTTAGGAAGTAAATGGATGCTGGTTTTATCAGTGTGTATGTGAGTGCGTGTTATTTTTGCTCTCCATTATATACTTTGATTCAGAAAATTCGTACCCTGCCCCTCTTTTTCAATTTGTCTAGTTTCTGTATAAAAATGAAATAAATAATTTTCGGCCCAGCCAAAATTTAATTTTCCACCTTTAAATGTGGTTATAGGTAGAAACCAGGGAACGTTGTCAACAGGCATTATAAAATACTGTACAATGCAAAATGTCTCTTAACTTAATTCATTCGAACAGTTATACTAGTGCGCTGTTATATTGTATGTTTAATTTAATTTCATGTATTCATCTTTTAGTTTATGTCTTCGGTAAGCACATTTTTTAGAAACAAATCAAACACTGCATTGAGTTTGTGATAATGACTGTAAACTTGTCAGGTACATTGCCAGAACATCAGCTATTGAATAGGGAACACTTTATGATCTGAAGCAATAATTTTAAAACTATAAACACACCAAAATATGTGAATTAAACCCCTGCTGTTTGATATATTGTGGTCAAGGAAAATTAAAAAAATGTATCCTTCAAAACAACTGTCAAAATTAAGTTTATTTGTTCATGATAATGTTCACTACTTTTATTTAAAATTAGTTTTACATGTATAATTATATAATAATAATAATAAAAATAAAAAAGATGACATTTCCTCTGCAGATACACACAGCAAGCAATGTGGTTTCTGTTGACCGCAGCCGCTGATTTAGAGTCAGCTTTTCCTGCCCCACAAATAGTTTGGGTGAGAAAAACTGATCAGCAGTTTCAGAAAAACTGCAGAATTATTACGGAGCAGTTTATTATGGAACGGTTAATAACGTTCTTTTTAAAATGACAGCATTCTGCGCTAAGGGGTGGGTGAACTACCAATTGAAGCATTTCCAGATCTCACAAGAGAAGGAAGCAATCTGGTCTAGAAAAACAAGCTCAAAATAAGCCACTTGCCTGCAAATAAACAAAAATGTGCGATTTATCAGAAATAGTAACAAACTGTTAATTAACATCAAATCTATATTAATGCATCATATCTAACAATAATTCAGTGAAAACTTGGAAACAACTGAAAAAAATAATTTGACATCTAATAATTATTGTTTTTCCTTGATAAATACCTAACCTTCCTTCGAAAGAGCACCGGTGGAGGCCATAATTACATACCCTTGATGTAATTTTTTGTATTTTTTTATATGTATACTTATATATTTTATCTAGATTAAACTGGACTGTTTACCCAACATGTGTGTGTGTGTGTGTTAAGTGCTATGTATTTTTTTGCTTCTTAGAGTATAACATCATTAGCTTAGCAACACGCTAACACCAAACTGAGAGTCGAGTCTCCTGTGCGTTTTTAGATGAGGTTCACTTACAGTTAGTATGTAAGCTCTAGGCAATAGACAGCAAACAACTCACTAGATTTTGGAACAGAGATTATATGTGTGTTAATCCAGGAGAGAGTTTGTAAAAAAGAATCACAGAGTGTGTGAGGAAGGAGGTAAATGAGAAGTAGAAGTAAAGGAAATGAGCAAAGAAAAGACTCACTGACTAAATAAGATTCAATGACAGTAGTGGGGAGACAGTGGGAATGGAAAATAAATTAAAGATTTTAATTGCATTGAACCCCCTCTGCTCTCTCTCTCTCCATTAGATTTGTGGTTCCAGTAAAAGCATGTGGGTGAGTATGACACTGTTAAGCAAACCTCATTACCTTTGTCATCTCTTTCTCATTAATCAAGCAAGGCTGTTTGGAGCTACACACAGCCATAGTCAATCACTCACACTTATAAACCTCACATATTAATAGGCTTGAAATGTCGATAATGTATTGATCGTAATCCAGTATCAAATGATTAGTTCAAATCAGCTTCATACATTCGGAAGGGGCTAGGGGATAAGCGAAGGTCACATATGAAATGTCTGGCACCAAAAAGAGACTATCTTCAGGAATGTAGTGGTTCTAATTCCGGTTCCACTTAAAGGAATATTCCAGGTTCAATAAAAGTTAAGCTCAATCAACAGCATTTGTGGTATAATGTTGATTACCACAAAATTATTTTCGACTTGTTGCTCCTTTTGTTTAAAAGAAGCAAAAAAGCTGGGTTACACTTTTAATAGTTGTGCCTCATTTAAAGGGATTTCTTTAACCATTCCTACTGATTCAGTGAGTGGGTTAGCCGTTTTAGACAGATGAGTTCAAGAATAATTTGTTCATTGTTTTGATTCATTAAAAAGAACCAGCTCATATGAGTCATTTGGACAGCACTGGTCTATGAAATGATATAACAAGACTAAATTAAATAAATATATCATGAAATAATTATATCCTTCCATACTTGTCTCACTTGTATATTTGATGCAACCAGTGAGGACAACTCAATAGAAATGCATTTAATGATTTCACAGTACACAGTCTTTCTCTGTTATCGCTGTAGAATCAATGGTGCTGGAAACACTTATTTTAGTACGCTGCTCGATCTGCAATAGCAAAAGACTGCAGATGTCCAAGAACCGTTAATGGAACCAAACATCATGAAAATCGTTCGGTTCCAGTATATTTCATTTTTCATTTTTTTTTGTGGAATAAGATTCGGTTCTTGATTGCCAACCCTACTCATGTCTTATTTCCCTCTTGTTATTCTCCTTTTGGCTTGACAAAAATAGAACATCTCTCAAGGACATCTAATGACTTTGTGTTTTGATCTGAATTATTAATGTACAGTTTATCTCTGAAATGTTGTCTTGATCTACAGGCTTCCTTTGGTTCAGAAGGGGGTTGAGACAACAATCTTAACAAACAGCAGTAAAGCTGTTTGAATGGGGATTAATAGACCAGAGGACTCACATAGCTTATACAAATGCAGAAGTCAGGGCATGTCCCCCAAAATATTCAGAACAATTGTCACTCAATATGATTTTCCCCATATAGAATGACATTCTTAAAGGGGTCATCATGAGGAATCAGATTTTACTGGATAAGCACTTTTGCTCATTTCACATTAAAAGGGGATGTTCTTAAAAGCTCAGCAGGAAAAAATCTCAGAAAGAGGAATGAAAATGGCCATGAAACACTATATTAGGACAGTTTGAACAGATAAACATTATATGAATTTATGATACAAAATGACCATTTTAAAATTGTTTCTTTGGTCCCCTCCAATCTGGAATATTGGATTACATCATGCTAGCAGTAACTTGAGACATTTTCCAAGCTTGCTATGGATAGGACAAGATGAAAGACAGCGAATGAGTTCCTTTGCTGCTGCTGCTCCATATTTCGATTGTTAATCTTTCCCTTGTTTGACTGTTTCTTACTTTTTGTTAATCCATGTGGTGAAAGCTGCTGAAAATAACTGCTAACGTGGCTATTGAAAAAGACTGATATCTAACTGATAACAGATGACAGCTCTACAATACACAGAGATAACAGAGGACTGATACAGGTCACTAGAACAGATCCATATAAATATAAGACCTGGTTTATGTCCCTATGGCTCCTGAGGATGCTTGTGCTATTCCAGGGTTAAAATTAAGGATTAAAAGTAGGATTTTTAGGGCTGGTTTTGAGGCAGAACTCTCTCAGACTGCAGTTGTAAGCCATTTCTGGGTTTTCAGCCATGTGCTGTCCTTCACCACCCTCTTAAAGACTGAATAGCGGTCCACACCATTCCTGTTAAACCTCATGGAAAGCTATCAAAACACTATTGCCTGCTCTCTCCACTCCCCTTTTGTAAAGGGCTCAACAATAGCCAATGTGAAAGAGTTTTGGCCAGTTGACAAGACTGTCACATCCTATTGGGCCTCTGTTGTGTTGTCACTGTGTCTTATATTTGTTGATCATGTACATGTGTTTTTATGCCCTTGGTTTTCTGCAAAGTATTGAATGTTGTTTGGTTTGGATTTTGTTGATTAAAATGTCGCCAAGGTAACATTATCTAGCTGGTTAACATTAAGTCCTTTTCCACCATCGGGCTGAACAGTTCTGAATATGTAAGGAACAGTTCCAGTAACATTTCCACTTGAATATGGTTAGGTATGGTTCAATTACAAACCGTTCCTGGCCCAGAATTCTCAGCACGGTAGCCCAAATTTTTCAGGACAGAGAACATGGAACCACTTTAGTGACATATTGACTCACGATTGGTCACTTGCCAAGTCAGTTCATTCTAATTCTGATTTAGAAGCACCACATTTGAAAAAGGAACGTGGCCCTGATCGTAACGGAAAGGTACAGTTCCACAATGAGAACAGTGGAAAATGGCTAATTGTGAGAATTGCAATAGTCCAGGTAGCATCACTTGGGTTGAAAGTTATAAATACATTTTTTATTATAAAAATATAGTCTCACACAAATATATGCTGCTATAAAATTACATTTAGATTTTATTAAAAAAAAATATTGTGAGGCCAGTGAAACTAGTGGCAGGGCAAGTACAAATCTTTAATCCCTGCCTTGTTGTAGGAATGCTGCTTCGCTTCCTCATTAGATATCAACTAAATGCAGTCTGGTAGTCTTTCCTGTGCAAAGTTTAATTCCTCTAACTTTTTTCTCCACCCTTCCTTTTTACCATGGTGACTGGTGTCTAAATACATGCATAATGAATGCATCTCTCATTAGAATGATTGCCAGAGGAAAAACATTGCTTGGCTCACGGCGGGGTTTTCTTGGATTCTAAAATTACGGTTTATCCTCCTTTATTTATCAAAGGCTTTCCACAATCAGCCCTCATCGTGACTGGGACGTCTGTGGGAAACAGATGTTTACTGATTAAGCAGGCGTACCATGCCAAAGCGGCTGTATTACGGCCCATTCATAGTGCAGAAAGGACAGGAAAAAAAGCTTTAAAAAAAGGAAGGGAGGAAAAAAGAAAGGCTGACGAAACGCAGGCGCTGAGCGAGAGAGTCGCCTCCTCTTCTGCCGCCGCTTCATCATAATATGGTTTGATTGTTGAAATCGTTCTTCGGGGGAGAATTTTCCCATTTCTGCTCTTTTTATTTTTTTTGTTTATGTTATATTATGTTTTAATGTGTTGGTTCTCCCTGCCAAGCTGCTTTTACTCACAATCAGCGATAGCGTTTACACAAAACACTGACTTCATGCTTTGACTGAAAGAGGCGAGGAGTTCAGGGTAGAGAAAATCTAAATAATCTGAATGCTGCTGGAAAGACAGACAAACCTGTTTATACCACAAGCCATCATTTCATTTCAACAGCTGCCAAAATGTAATATGTAACCAGCGTCACACAAAGCCAACTGTCCCCTCTCACTCTTAGCTGGCACTTTATGTGGATACATTTCTCTCCATGTTAGAATACCTCTTTAGACGGTCTCATCCACCTAACCGACAGACGGCTAACCTTTCTAGCATTTAGCATGCTCAAGTGAATTACTCACATAAATAATGTTAGATGTTAATTACAATGCACTTGGCAATCATTTATTTCTCTCATAGCTCTATTTTACAATTTACAAACTAGATAAAAAAGACCATAAATAAATGACAGGTTTCATGTACCTAAATTCATAAAATAAAAAATGGAAGACAACAATGAAAGTATTGACACAATTATGCACAATGTTAAACTTAAATGCCTAGATCAGCTGAGAAAAATTACTTGTTAGTGTGTTTCTCCAAAATAAACTTCATTAAGAGACTTGGCACAGTACATTCTATTGAATTCCTCTCCTCTCACATTCATTGCATATTCCAAACAGGTCCTATAAGGCTGACACCAAATATTGAGGAGGGAATATAGAAGGATAAACAAAGAATGACAAAAAGAAACATATTCAAGGTCTAAACAGAGGATTTTCATATGAGAATGCATTGCATTAACAGAACCCCCTCAGATAAAAGAGTCTCTGGACGGAATGAGTCAGGTTGACGTGAAACAGAGAACACTTGAAATGTTAAGAGTTTTTTCCCCTTTGTTATAAACATTCCTGTAATAAGTTTATTTTATGTACAAATAATGTGTCTCTTCTTGCAGTCCACTTCATCTTGCAGACCATTCAAATTAGCTTAACTCATTCATATTTGAGTCAAAAGGCCCAAACATTTTTGCATGTTTTAGTGACAATCCCCAGTCTTGGCGTAAGAAGCAGAGAACAGCAGTGGATTGCCGTAAATAGCAAACTACTCCAGTATGCTTATCTCCAACGTTTAGCCACAACTCAAGAGTTCTGTTTTAGCACACATCATGAGTTTTTCTCAAACAAACTCATCCTTTTTAGAGAAAACAAACACTGCTCTGAGAATGAAGAGTTTGAAGATATTTTGTCAAAATGTGTACAAACTGTGCACAAGTGAGACCAAAAAAAAAAAAAAAAAATAATGTATCATTGTTATCTCTCATTGAATCTCTTAGGAGACAACCGAAGGGCCCTTGCATGCTCCTCTGGCTGTTCGTCATTTGTTCTCGGACTCCCATTTCTGAATCGTTTGGCATTCGGCAGGCATTATGGAATTAAAGTCCTTTGTCCTAGTGTTGGATAAATGTAGTTATTGCAACTGTCATTGATTTGAGGCTGCGCTGGAGTTTCATGGAGGATATCGCTATGGAGCAGATGTATGAAGGTGACACTGTAGAGAGACAGAGAGAGAGAAGAGAAGAGAAAATTATTAGGATTTGGGATTCAAAGCTCATACAGTATACAGACCAGGACTCGTACAGATATACAGCATTAATTGAAGTAATCCTAGAAGTATGAAAACAAAAATTGTTCTGTTTGCTCTGTTGCTGGGGAGCATGAGAAAAACAAATTGCACATTTTTGGCTCCGTTTTCATTTTGAGCTCATCCCATCAAATGGCACAAAGCTCTGCCAATATACCCCCCACCCCCTACATATTCATTGGAGCTGGTTCTAATCCCACCTAATGAGTAGATAAATAACTGCAGGGAACTGAGGGGAAGTAGAGCAGAACTCATAAACATTGGGTCAGACTTGTTACTTTGTGCTTACCTTAGATCAGCTATGATGGAACTTCCAGTAAGTGAGACGTGTTGATTTCACGGCCCGCCGAAAGTCTCCCGAGACAAGGAGACAAGGGCAGGAGTGAGGAAGACGTAGATGGAGCGGGAGAGTGAGAAAAGGGGGACTGTGGAGACCGAGGTGGAGAGAGATGTAAACCGAAGGCAGAATTTTCTATTCCAACCGGTGCGCATGAGATCCCAGCCAAGTGGAGAAGTATGAGACAGATATTCCATTCGGGAGGGTGGGGAGACCTGAAGACCTTCCAGAACTGGCCCGGAGGTGTCTTCCATTGTGGACGTCGGGAAGATGAATGCCTCTCCGAATTCACCAGAACAAGTGCACTAAATAGTGCATAATATCTGCCATGTGCCGCTGACTCTAGTAACTGTGAAATGGCAGTATCGGACGAGAAAATCCAGTACTATTTATACACATACTTACAGACACATACATACAAAATAAAACAATCGAAAGAACCAGATAAACCCCTTCGTAGTGTCATTGAAATGAAGGAACCCATGTAAAGCTTCCTAAAATTGTATCCAGAGCATCAGTACAGCATGGGACAATCCTCTCAATTCTCTCAAAGTGCAAAGATGGCGTTATTGAAGGAAAGGACTGTATCGTTCCTCTGAAATACTTTGCTATTTTGCTTTTTCTTTCATTTTCCAAATTTTTTTTTTTCAAGTGCATGGATGAGGTAAGTGGATTTTCTTAGAAACCAAAATAAAAAAAATTAAGTCCAAAGTATGTTTTGAGTTTCTGTTCCGATCCCATGGGTTCAGACAGGAACCATCCTGTCTTGCATTTGTTGCATCTGGGACAGCATTCCATGCGCGCTGCTGAGGATCTTATCCTGATGTACGGCAGAGGAGATCCCTATCCGTGCCATGTCTCTGTTTCAATAAAACACAAGATAGAGGGAATGAGAACAGGCAGTCACTTTATTCTAATTTGCTCTCTGCAAACAGAAAAGTGACACAAAATCTAAGAATTTTGGCTGTACATTTGCATGCCAAAGTAATATTGTCTCATGGATTGACATCTACAGGGGTTTTGCACGGAAATGTGTCTACAGAACCCATATGTCAAGACCGTGTATCCCTGAGTGCTGATTTAATAGCTGTTTTTCCTTGTCTTGTATTAATCAAAAGCATGCTCAAATCTCTTTATGTCCAATATACACATATACAAAGTCTCCTAACATCTAGAAGGTATAGTTAAAATTAAGCTTCTGTCATTATTTATTTCCCCTCATCTTGTTCCAAACCCATATGACTGCAAATGTATGGAACTAAAATACTATAAAAGTGAATGGTGACAGAAACTAACATTCTGCCTAATATCTCCTTTTGTATTCCTTGCAAAAAAGAAAGTCAAATGGGTTTGGAACAGCATGAAGGTGAATGAATGATAATTTCTCACTGAACTAACCCTTTAAGAGAGCCCAGTATTTGCTCATGTGACTCACTCTTGTGTCATATGGACCACAGCTTCTGGGGTGGTGTAACCAGCAGCTGTGAAGTTGTCTCTGTAACGCTCCATGTTGATGGTCTGTAGCCAATCGGCAACTGAGCCCAGGGTAGAAGTAAATTCTGGGCTGCTGGGCTCCAGGAGGGTGGTGTTGGGTCTACAAAAGAAAGAGAGACTTACAGTGAGCTAAGAGTCCCAAGAGATTGGGCTGGATCTCTGTTGCCCATTTTTTAACAACTTATGAAGTAACTATAAAAGACATTATAGGTGTATGAATCACTTTAGTGGAACATGTTTATATACCAGCGCCAGTCATGCATGTAACATGCACTTATGTGCCACAGCTCAAAATGCTTTTACTCCAATCCATCACCTGTAAAAATGAGACTTACAGTAAAGTGGGGTCTTAAAGTTTGAGAATATAAGTCAAAATGCATCTACAGGTATTTAGCATGTTTCAGGAATTTTCCGGTTTAAAGGAATATTCCGGGTTCAATACAAGTTGCCTTTGCCTTAAAAACAATTTTTTATTACAATTTTAGTGTAATAAAATCACTTTCTAACCTTTTCAGTGTAAAATTGCAGCCAGTTTTACAACTTTTTTACCATGATGATGTAAGGTCAACAACCCTAAAACCTTAAACTGTCACACAAATGACAATTTAAACAACTTTGCAGCTCAGATATTACATGAGTTTTAACAGAACAATTAATGCAAGTGCTTTATAAAATGATAAGCTTCACATTTCTGTGTTTAAACCCTCCAAAAATTGGCCCTATTCACTCCCATTGTAAGTGTCTCACTGTAACCTCAAAAAAATTTTTTAAGAAAACGAGGAACGAGTCTAAATACATTTTTGCCGTAATCAACATTATGCCACAAATGCTGTCAATTGAGCTGAACTTGTATTGATCCCGGAATATACCTTTAACAAAAAATTTTTATTATAAATTATATTATCAGGACAGAAATAAACATACATTTCTTCCAGTATTTGGTCAAAATGTTTGGTATGTCCCCCTTTTGCTTAAATTATTAATGTAAAATGCTAGTATGGACTGCACTATCAGTTTATAAATAATCAGTTTATTTTATTTTCAATCCTACATTTTCAGTGTAATCTCAGACTTTTGGACCCCACTGCATATGACAGAGGATATACCTTGCAATCTCTCCCCCCGTTCTTTTCAAGCTGTTGGGGTTCCGGATCAGTTTGTCCAGCATGTTGACTATTTGACTAAACTTCGGCCTCTCGGCTCGCTCTTTCTGCCAGCAATCCAGCATCAACTGGTGCAAAGAAACTGGGCAGTCCATTGGTGGTGGCAGCCTGTAACCTTCCTCAATTGCCTTTATCACCTTAGACACACAGGAATACATCAAAAACAGGAAGTTAAACAAAAACGTAGTCTTCTTTCAGTTCTGAAATAACCTTGTTTGATGGGACACTTACATCCTGGTTACTCATGTCCCAGTACGGCCGCTCTCCGTATGACATCACCTCCCACATGACGATGCCGTAACTCCACACGTCGGAAGAAGAGGTGAACTTCCTGTACGTAATAGCTTCGGGTGCGGTCCATCGAATGGGAATCTTGCCACCCTGCGATTGATAGGTTCCTGTTAATTCCTTCCAAAAGAGATAGCAAACACATGCATGGAGGTTAATCACACACGCACACGCATGCACATACACTCAGCACACAATACTGGGGTTAGTATCTATATCTAAACTACTTGAAAAGATAATGGCATTCCCTATAAGCAAAGCAGCCACATGCATGCAGGTTAAACGCTTCAGTGTCAATGGTTGTTATGCTTACCCTGGTTGTATAAGCAGCATCTGGGTCTTCCTCGAGAACTCGAGACATGCCAAAGTCAGACACCTTACACACCAGGTTGCTGTTGACAAGGATGTTGCGTGCAGCCAGATCACGGTGGACGTAGCTCATGTCAGACAAATACTTCATCCCTGAAGCAATACCACGGAGGATGCCAACCAGTTGAATTACCGTAAACCGTCCATCGTTCTTCTACAGAAAGAAGAGCAAAGAATCATTTTTAAATTATGTTTAAATCAATACTTTAAACCAAAAGACTGGCACAAAGGAAAAGTGGATGGGCTCACCCTGAGAAAAGCATCCAGGGATCCGTTTTCCATGTACTCAGTGATGATCATAACTGGCTTGCCTGCACAGAGAAATAAAAAGTTTACATATGTATAACTTCCAGTTCAAATGCCGTTTCCTCTTAGGCCACTATATTAATTTATGCTAATCCTTTTCCTTTGAAAACTACATTTTCAGTCTCCTAACATCATTGTTTTCCAAAGTGTAGGGTGACCAGATTCCAGCTTGTGGAAAATGGGACAGCTAACTCAAAGGAAAAATTATTGTATCCTTTCCTAGGCACAGATCAATGCGAATTAGAGGGTGCATCAGCATCTGTAACTGTTGTCACCTTGAACTTTTCCCTGGCAGCAATTTTTCTCAGTGCGCTTGCAGAGCAGTCTAGTCCAAAATTAAGATGTACAAAAAGTATTGCCTTCACTCTAGGATGTCTCTCAGTAGGGCCCACACAAGTTTTTCTGTGTTCTCAAATGAGCGGCTCCAATTTTGGAGGTAATCCACCAATGCTGAATAAAAGTTTCTCACTACACAAAAGAAATCATCCGCTCGTATGTCACCAGCTTCAACCAGGGCATCCAACTGCTTTTTAATGTCAGAGGGTATGAATGATTCCTCCAGCCTGGCCTACAAGAATTTTCTCATGTCATGAATGTGAAAAGCTATGGCCGTGCACAAGAAAATTATAAGAAAAGTCTTTCCCTTGCATGCACTTTATCAGATTCGGAACTTTGCTTCTCAAAAAAAAATTGCTACAACTTGGTGTGGCACACTTAATTTTAGCAGCATCCACATACTTTTTTGTATGAACAAGTAGCGCGATGTCGTGCGCCTCCATGGGCGATGGAAAAGCGAGCTCCACAAATCTCACACCTCACTTTACTAGGCTCTGTCAGTGACTCAATGTTTAGAAATGTAAACTCTTTTTGAAGTTCCTCATTAAATGTACATGCACGCTTCCTTGACATTTTTCCAGCCACTGTGTGCTCTTCAATCAGTTCACTAACTGGACGTCTATTGATACGGGATTGTGATTGGATTGTTTAATCCAATCATGTACTTCAAATAACACGGTGTGATTTTATTGGTTTTACTAGCTTTATCCTTGGCTACTTTTGATTAGAATACTCAAGTGACCGAGAAAGCTGCATAGGCGATAAAGACATTTTAGGAGTTAAAGACATAGGAGAGGGGAAATAAAGGAAAAAACTTTTTTTTTCAGAATAAGTCGGTACACTAGAAAAAGTACTTCAATACGGGACTGTCCTGGGAAAAACGGGACGTTTTGCATACTTTGAACACCCTACCAAAGTATGCAGGTATGGAAAGCGTTGTATTCGGTGGAGGCAAAGACGTTGCAAAATCAATATGTTTTCAAACAAAAACCTATTAGTGTGGATGTGGACATACTCTGAACCAATCAGGGTTCAGAACCAATTTTCTGCTTTAGAAACTAAATTTTTACATGGTTTGACTCTATAAATGATTTTATTCAACAAAGGCAAAAGTACAGACTTGTCAAATACTGATTTATTACCTATAGTGCATCAATGTATAGAAGATAATTCGTTTTTTAGTTGTATACATTCAGGCAAGGATGTTACCAAATATTCAATATAAGGTGGAACCAAATCTAAACCTCCAGAATCAGTCATTGAAAACCCCATTTTAAGCAACCAGTATTATAAATATTGGGGGGACACATCCCCCCTCAATGTCTTTGGTGGTTGCATACCTGCACACATTGGTCTGTTTGAATGACACTTCCTAATCACGCACTAAAAGAACCAGTTTTCTAGCCCCTCCCCTTTTCTCACACACCCCCATCACGTACTTTCCGCTCCTGTTTGCAAGTGGGATTTTTGTGTGGGTTTGTTTACTGAATGCGGCCGTTGCTGGAGGCTATCAGGGCTGGATTCCCACATTACCTGCCAGTCACTACAGAGACAAGGCATCTCTATGGCAATGCAGGCCCCTCATATAAAGCCGAAAGAAAAGAGCCCAGGGACTTTACAATAGAGGACAATGGCACACGCACACCCACACACCTACACAGAGCCGCTCATAAATGCGTACACACATACGCACTTCACCTCAGAGGAATCATTTCAATGTTCGAGCGGTGCCTTCATTATGCAAATACAATCTTGCATTTAGTGCCAGCGCGTAAAAGACTGCGCCCACCATGCCCGTCTGTGTATGCTTTCTGCATAGATGGCTGCCATCCTCTCTCACTCACTCTCTCCGAGGCTTAGGGGCATTTCGTCTTTATATATTTAGGACAATATCTACATCATTAGTAATTTATTTAACAGGTTTAATTGGCCCTGTTGGAGGCATAGGCTGCGAGGAGAGGGCTGCCATTGTCTGTTTGTACAACAGTTATCCTGGAGACACTTCAACCATGCTGAGGATTATGGAAAGGGCTGCTACTAATAAACAACACTATAATAGTGTTCACTGAGCTACCTACAGTATAAGACTGTTAAAAGTGATTCTTCAGTATGCTGGAGGTTGTGTAGTCATAACTATGAGCATGTTAATACATTTTGAATTTGCCCTAACGTATCAATTTTCTGGAATAATGTTCAATTAAAGATTAAAAATATTTTACATCCCAATGCAATTTTTTAAGATGTTCCTTGGTATTTCAAATGCTGTATTACCTTAAAGATGGATGTAATCTTTAATATTACTTCACTAGCATGTAAATAGACCAATAACTTTGTTGAAAAAAAAAGGCAAAAACTATTAATTAAATAAATGACTAATCTATGAAAGAAATTACTTAAAATTGTGTGGTATTTAATCCATGTGTGTATGCTAACTTTGAGGTTTGTGTAATCCTAAATATTCACAAAGTTCCCTTTTAGTGTATACGTACAACGATAGGCCACAACCTTAAAACCACCTGCCTAATATTGTGTAGGTCCCCCTCATGCCGCCAAAACAGTGCCAATCCACATTCTGAGATGCTATTCTTATTACCACAATTGTACAGAGCGGTTATCTGAGTTACCGTAGACTTTGTCAGTTCGAACCAGTCTGGCTATTCTCTGTTGACCTCATAATCAATAAGGCATTTCTGTCCACAGAACTGCCGCTCACTGGATGTTTTTTGTTTTTGGCACCATTTGGAGTAAATTCTAGAGATTGTTGTGTGTGAAAATCCCAGGAGATCAACAGTTACAAAAATACTCAAACCAGCCCATCTGGCACCAACAATCATTCATGCGATTATCTAATCAGCCAATTAAGTGGCAGCAGTGAAGTGCAAAAAATCATGCAGATACGGGTCAGGAGCTTCAGTTAATGTTCACATCTTACCATCAGAATGGGGAAAAATGTGATCTCAGTGATTTAGACCACGGTATGATTGTTGGTGCCAGACGGGCTGGTTTGGGTATTTCTGTAACTGCTGATCTCCTGGGATTTTCACACATAGTCTTTAGAGTTTGCTCAGAATAGTGCCAAAAACAAAAAAAATCTGGTGAGAGGCAGTTCTGTGGATGGAAATGCCTTGTTGATGAGGGAGGTTAACAGCGAATGGCCAGACTGGTTCGAAATAATAAAGTCTACGATAACTCACATAACAGCTCTGTACAATTGTGGTGAGAAGAATAACATCTCAGAATGCTATTCTGCTATGCAGGTTGGAGCTATTTTGGTGGCACTAGGTGTACCTACACAATATTAGGCAGGTTGTTTTAATGTTGTGGCTGATCGCCGTATATGTATTTAAATTTAAATTCCTTCCCTTTCGTGAAAACAGACCAAACATATTGATGACTCATCTTGCACTACATCGATTTTGTCCTATCAAATGCTCTCTAAAATGAGAAAATAACTTCCTTAGGACATTTTTAACTTTCTGTTCACTACTGCTCTCTCTCTAACCCATCTGTTGGCATTGTCTTCACTAATACATGAAAGAAAGGACAGAAATTTGCCAGGGCTGTCTGGAGGTAAGATGTCACTCAGTGGTATGGTCACATGTAAGAAGAATCCCCATCATATGAAAGAAACCCTCACCCACCAAAACAACTCAAAAAACATATTCATCATTGTGCTTCTGTGGCTGAGTTTCTCCCCAGGGATCCTGAGTTGGTTGACAGTGAATGAGCCATCACCATGAGGAGACACTAAGGGTGTTCTTCAGTCCAGCTGTCGAATGCAAAGCCTACAAATGCAAATCGCAGCTCTGGGTTCTCCACTAACACACACACACACACACATATGTACAGTACCAGTTTCTCAGAATATTATAAGCTGTTATGCCGGCTGAGAGCCAGATACAACTGCACCGTCGAGGGTTTCTCAACTATACATAAGAGAGAGTCAACTTTCAATCAATAATGGCATATTAAAAGGTTTGATGTTGGGTCTGACTAGCAGCCAAGAATCCTTTCTGTAATGGTAAGGGTGACTTTCAATAGGCATGTTTGATTTCCATAAAATTTGAAAAAATGGGGAGTGCGTCATTTCTTGAACACGGTTCCAAAAGGCATTAAGATGCAAACAGGAGGCAGGCATCAATGGTAAAAAATGTAGGAGCAAAGTGCTCCAATTCCCAAGCAAAGGATTTTAGTGTGCTGCAAAGCAAAAAGTTTAAATGAAAACCATTAGTTTGTGAAATGAATTTCATGAAAAACAAAAGCAGATGGTAAAACACACCTTAATTGTGAGATCAACAAAACCATGATTTGCAAAAGACATGCAAATGTAAGAAAAAATCAGGATGAAAGGCTGTGGTTACCAGGGCTGTGAATACACATTGAGATGGACACATCTTTCCAATAATGAGATTACTAGTGGATCAAAATGGGATTTTCAACAGAAGATTAATATATTTTACATTTGGTTCCACCAATCTTGAACATTTTTATTACATCCTACATTACCATAGAAGCATATGTAATACGTGTATATTTATCCATATGTTTTTAACTCTACCAAATGGTAGAATGGCATTAAAATAGGATAGAATGTATATATATATTTTTCTGGCAGCAAAGGTATGGAATAATGTACAGATTTTGCAGTTTTGGAAGGAAATTGGTACTTTACATTTAGTTACGACTCCCTCCAGTCTGATGATGTTGGGGTGGTCGAATTGGCCCATGATACTGGCCTCGCTCAGGAAGTCCCGCCTCTGTTTGTCAGTGTATCCTGCTTTGAGGGTTTTTATGGCCACACAGATCTCTCGCTTTCCAGGCATCTTAAGCCGCCCGCTGCACACCTCCCCAAATTCTCCTTTAAACAGAAAAATCATAGTTTGAATAAAAAATGTCTGCAGTACGTAATGACCCTTGTGACCTGTCTGGAACAGTACGCTTACATTTTAGTCTAACAGTTGTGGTCTGGCTAAATTTACTCTGACAGACAGAAACAGCAGGTCTTTTGCTCACCGATGCCGATGACCTTTTCAATCTTGATGCAGGAGGCGTCGATTTCTTTGGCAAATTCACGTACGGCTTGGTTGGGGTCCTCATAGGTGAAGGGGTCCACATAGATCCGGACTCCTGTGGGGAGAAGGAGAGAGAGGTTATTACATGTTAGCTGGAGAGAGGAGAGAAGGAGAATAGCTGGCAGACAGACAACATGATAAATATATAACATCTGTTTTTCATTCTCCTCCCTCTCTCTTGTTGGCTTCTGTCTGTCCTTCAAAGTATATAAATAACATCATATACAGTACATCTCTCTGCTTTAACGGAAACTATATAGACATGTAGGAGAATACATCATTGTGTGTTTTTATTGCTGCGTTACCTGGATGCAAATGCCTCTCCTCATCTGAGTCCTGTTTGGCTTTGCTGTATTTGCTTCTCCTGTAAACACATAGAGATGAGAGGCATCACAAAATGTGCTCAGATTTACCAAAGATTGTAATCAAAAGTCTCAATTAACTATTAATTATTCTTAAAATACCAAATAATCTGGGCTATCCCATCCAAATTATGCTACCATTTCATAGCTCTTACTGTATGTCTCATTTGCTTCCATTTACATTTTCCCCAAGAAATTTCAGTAGAAACATCTAAGATAAAGTTGAGTACTCCAAAAAGTCTCTGAGATCTGAAAGAGCAACCTTTGAGAAATACATTTTCTCTCTGGGATTACAGCTGAAGTATTTCTTCACCCAGACTATCTGGTATATCTGTGATACACGGTGGGCTGACACATGAAGGCATATACCGTTCCAAGCCACTGTAGATGGTCAAACTTTTGAATGACCTTTCAGCCTTATCCATAAAATTAGGGCAGTAAAATTAGTCAGGCTGCAAAGAGAGTAGACCTTCAAAGTGGAGAGAAGGTTTGTTCATGATCCAAGACTGCTGGCATTATATCTGAAATCAGGAATGTAGCAATATGTAACTGGAGGGACTTTTATAAAGTTAAGGTAAGTTTAGAGTTTTGTTTTGCCTGGCTGCAGTGCGAAGAAAATGAAACTGTAGCTGGCGTGTAAAACAAAGAATGTAAGTCCAACCAGTTGCATTGGTAGTGGACTGAAAAAGGACTATGCACAGGTAAGCGGTAATTATACTATGGCTAGTGCCCACTTTCCAAAGTCTATAGGCAAATAGGACTATTGAACGAATGAGACATCAATTAATTAATATTCATTGCAAAATTTTATGTTTTAATTATGCTCCCTGCCCCCACTTTTCAGATCGTTCAAACAAACCTGTTTAAAATATTTGATGAAGATGAAGAAAAAGCAAAAAAGAGAGAGAAAAAATAAGGTAAAGGAATTGAGCGCGAAAGATTACAACTCATCAAGTGGCCAAAACAGCAACAAAATCTGGACTAAAACTACCTCCTCCACTTAAAACATTCCTCTTTGACTGTCTACAGTAGTATAAATGTGCTAGTATGTGCAATCTTCAAAGTTCCCTTTTCACCCAATCACCAGCTGACCCCTTGGGGCCAACTGGTGACCTTTTTGCATGGACACAGAGGGCAAAACAAAAGCAAAGGAACAGATAACAATCCTGCCTGGGACGCTGCCCTAACAAACACTCCCTGCTGTGTATGGGGTCACCTGCCTTTATATAGAGATGGGGGCTGTGTTAGTAAAAAAAAAACCTGGAATGCACAACTGCTGTTATTGTTTTTCTAGTTCATTCTGGCATTGAAAAAGGCCCCAAAGGTTCAGGGTTAGTGAAGGAAGAAAAAGGAGAGACGGAGGGAGAGGGGCATATCCACAGGTAGAACAGGAGGAGGGAGGCTTTAACGCCAGAGTGCTCCGCTCACGCTAGAAATAGCTATGCCTGCAGGGGGCCATGCCTTCATGGGATGAGGCCCTGCCATCAGCCAGAGCACCCAGTGCACGTTATTTTAGGAACAAGACGATTAGCTGGTGTTCTATCCAAGTACTAAATCGAGGAACCTGTGGCTTTGTTCAAGGCTGTACTCCCTTTACCCCTCTACGATTGAGCGGTTGGTGCCCCTCAAGGTAAGAAGAACAGGGCAAAGGTGAGAGCAACTGAGGAGGTGTAGTCTTGTCTCCTGCTGAAGGGATCCAGTGAGGATGTGCTTAATGGCTGCTTGGCCAAAACAAAAGTGTCATTCATTAGCTTTGATTGTTATTTTCACTGTGAAAGAGGCCGATGCGGCTCTTCAGCGACTTTGAGAAAGCGAAGATGATTATCACCGCTGATAATGATACAATGACAACCATTGCTAGAGCTGTCTCTAAAATCGGTCTGGGAAAGTGCAATGTTGTTTAAAAGAAGGGTTTCCACACCTTTTGACCAAATAATTTCTATTATTTTTCAAGTTGCTCATGATTATCCAGTACCCTTGTGATTAGTAAGGATTTCTGACATTTAAATGTAGTTTTTTAAATATAATTTAATAGAGATTGCACTCAGAAACAGCAGGTTAAAATCAATTAAATATTTTACAGCCGAGCATAAATAGTAAAATGTATATTCACTATAAAATAATTCCATGAATTTCCATTACGTTTTAAGATTTTATCAATTTCCATGATTTTTTTCAGGCCTGGATATCATTTTTTATAATTGTATCATTATCATAGTAACATTCTAGGCCTGTATATCACAATTGTATCTTTTTTTAATTATTTATAATTAGGGCCCAAGCCTTGAAAAGGCAAGGCCCTATTGTTTTCGTTAGGATGACTATGATTATAATTTTTTTTACGACTATTGGGGCACTTTTGGGGCTCTTAACGTGCTCGAAAACTCTTGAAACTTTGCACACGGGTCAGAACCCGCGGCCATTAGGGCCGGGCTGAAGCTGGTACCGGGGCGTGGCAGGGGGGCTCGACGGCGCCCCCTGGAACGAGGTCCGAAAACTTGGTCCATAAATCAAACACGCTTGCATGTAATAATATGAAACTCGGTACACATATAGATCTCATCGTTTCATATATCCTTCATACTTTTACTTTTTACCTCAGCCCAACAGGAAATCGTCTATTTAGGGTTGTTTGGAAAAGGCATGCAATGGAATTTGAAATACTCCTCCTAGAGAATTCCACCAATCGCCACGAAACTCGGTCAGCATGAAGTCAAGACATTGAGGATGAAAAATTGCCGGCGGATTTTTGATATCTCGAACGGTTTGGCCGTGGCGAGGAAACGAAATGATGGCGCGAAAAGAGAAACAGGAAGTGTGTTATAACTTCTGCATACATTAATTGATCTCGATGAAACTTCAGCAGTTTGTTCGCTGTAAGAGCCCGATTGCATGGATGTGACTATTGTGAGTCAAAGTTATAGCGCCACCAACTGGCAGAAGGAAGTGTGTCACTTTCAAAATGCTTTGAAATCACCCTCTTATTTTTACCCGATTTACTTAAAACTTTTGGTGTGTAATGTAAACACACGGCAGATGTAGACATGTGAAAGGATTATTGATATCTTGGATACTGTTGCAGCGGCAATGCTTCAAACTCGAATATTCTTTTTTGATGCTTTTTAGACTCTTAGCATACTTGAAATTGCATGAAACTCGACAGACACATCACATTTATTAGCCAGTAGACATGTGCAAAGTTTCAGAAACGGGCATGGTGCAGGGGCTCAGTAGCGCCACCTTTTGACAAAAGTGAGGGGGTTGGTTTTATACTTTAACTCACAGTCACAAAACTCAGTAATTATATTGTTCTGATCGAGCCGGACAACTTTCTAATTTACAGTCATTAGCTCAGACCAACAGAAAGTCAGATATTTTGGTTTGAATGTGGATTTTTTGGAGAATTTTCTCTGCCTCTCCCACTGACCCTACGTCTCTCTGTGTCTGGGGGGAGGGGGCTGATTTTGCTGATGAGTGAAATGCTTTTATTTTTGTTTTTCAAGGTTTTGGGGCCCTTAACGTGCTCAAAAACTCTTGAAACTTTGCACACGGGTCGGAACCCGCGGCCATCAGGGCCGGGCCGAAGATGGTACCCGAGCGTGGCAGGGGGCTCGACAGCGCCCCTGGAATGGGATTCAAACACTTGTCCAGTATATCAAACATGCTTGCATGTAATAATATGAAACTCGGTACACTTGTAGATCACATCGGGCCGAACAACTTTCGTGCTCTAAGTTTTACGCCAGCCCAACAGGAAGTCGGCTATTATGGGTTGTTTGGAAACACATGCTCTGGAATTATATATATTTCTCCTAGAGAATGAATCCAATCGCCACCAAACTCGGTCGGCATGAAGTCAAGACATTGAGGATGCTACATTCCGGACGGATTTTTGATATCTCGAACGGTTTGGCCGTGGCGAGGAAATTGATTTAGGACTAAAAAGGACACATGAAGTGTGTTATAACTTAGTTAGTTCTATCTACAGTTACAAAACTCGGCGTGTATATTGTTCTCGTCGAGCCGAACAACTTTCTAATTTACAGTCATTAGCTCCGACCAACAGAAAGTCAGATATTGTGGTTTGAATGTGGATTTCTCTGAATTTTTCTCTCTCTGACAGACAGACCTGCGATGCTGTGTGTGTGTGTGTGTGTGTGTGTGGGGAGGGAGGGGAGGGAGGGGAGGGAGGAGAGGGTTTTCTGTTGGGTGAGATTTGCATTAAGATATTGTTTTTCAAGGTTTCCGGGACTTTTGGGGCCCTTAACGTGCTCAAAAACTCTTGAAACTTTGCACACGGGTCAGAACCCGCAGCCATCGGGGCCGGGCTGAAGCTGGTACCGGGCGTGGCAGGGGGCTCGACAGCGCCCCTTGAACGGGGTCTGAAAACTTGGTCCATATATCAAACATGCTTGCATGTAATAATATGAAACTTGGAACACTTCTAGATCTCATCGGGCCGAACAACTTTCGTGCTCTAAGTTTTACGCCAGCCCAACAGGAAGTCGGCTATTATAGGTTGTTTGGAAACACATGCTCTGGAATTATATATATTCCTCCTAGAGAATTAATCCAATCACCACCAAACTCGGTCAGCATGAAGTCAAGACATTGAGGATGCTACATTGCGGATGGATTTTTGATATCTCCAACGTTTTGGCCGTGGCGAGGAAATTAATTTATGAATAAAAAGGACAGCATAATAATGGGAGCATAAAAGCAATCCATACGACTCCATTGGTATAATTCATAATGCCCACAGTGTACTTGCTTGTTATATTAGCTACTACAAAATATATAAATACATTTACTATCTTAACTTTAATGATCTACTTAACATAATGATAAATAATCGTAAAATATGATATCGTATGCTATGTATTGTGAATACACCCATGTTAAACATAAAAATGTACTTCCATTGCATATCATAGGAACACATAAGCGTAAATTATAATTACATTAATAAACCTGTACAAAGACCTCCAGATAAATACTGGCCTTCTGGATTAACACATTTAAGTGCTGCAAAAGATATTGGCCTATGACATCCTATGACATTAAAAATTATTCTACATTTGAATTACCTCATAGATGTGACTATTGTGGTTCACGGTCATAGGCCCTGTCCCAAATGGCACACTTCATATGAATTTTCAGTCTTGTGTACTTATTTCATGTGTCCATTAACTCCATGAGACCGTAGGGTGTCTCATTTTTCATTTTAGGTATCAGAAGGGTGCTCACGCATACTTTGTGGTTGATATGTGCCCTCGATGCGCACTTTTGTAGAGCCCACACTGATGCAAGGTCTACAGCACACATCTTCTCGACAGTCAAAGCGAGGTTACGTTATTGCCCATCGTGCACAGCAACCCTAAAGGCACGGGGGTGGCGGTGCCACCGGCTTGGGCCCGCCATCGCTGCTTGCAGCTATATTTGTATTATTATCATCATTATATTATTTTATAATCGCAGGCCTGGATATGACAAATGTATTATTTTAGAGAGATTGCCTAGTCGCTATTGACATTTGTATAACTTTTTAAAGACTTTTCAGGATTTTATCTACTTCCAGGACTTTATCAGGCCTGGATATCATCATTTTATAATTTTTTAAATACTTTTATCATTTTCATTATCTCATTTGATCAGTCCAGGCCTGGATATTACAACTTTATAATTTTATAGAGAATACACTCACAAACAGCAGTTTTTAATCAGTTCAATATTTTAGAACTTGGCATAACTCGAAAAATATATATTCACTATTACAAATTTCATGACTTCTTAAGATTTTATCCATTTCAAAGACTTTTCAAGGCATGAATGTAATGATTTTGAAATACCCTGACAATTTCCATTGTTTTTTTGTTTTTTTTTTGACAATGGGTACTCTTTAAAGGAGGCTCACACAAAAACAGGAGGCAGTCGATCAGCCAAATATATCTGTGGTCTGTTGAGAGCAGATAATAACTGCAGTAGGTGTGTGGCTGGCCGAGAGTGAGTTTGACACAAGAAAAAGTTGTTTGATTAAGGTAAATCAACCGTGACATTTCGCCTGTGGGAGTATGACAACTGCTCTGATTGAGTGCGGTACACACAAGTACAAGTATGCACACATGAGGACGCACACACGACCGTTCTCCTGCGTGTCCCTGACTCCCTTGAGAAGGCGAGCAGAGGACACGTTTCCTATGAATTCCAGCACACACGGCACAGAGACCCATAGCAGCACAGCAGAGACTAATCAGGCTGAGCTGCCAACGGCATGTCACAATACCACCAGCTACACCACAGGGAAAAAGAGAGAGAGAGGGGGAAAAGATGGAGGAAGAGCTGTGAGAACCAGCAAAAAGAGATTGATTGACAGGTAGGGAGAGAGAAAGACAGCAGGGGCATGACAGATAGATAAAGAGATAGAGAGAGACTGATAGAGGATGACAGATAGGGTGAGGTGACGGAGACGCCCACAGGGACAGAGGGAGGAATGCTTCCTGTTGCAGAGTATCTGTGAGATTACTGACGCACAGCTGAGCTAGGTGGCCTACCTGCGGCTAATGATGAAGACTCCGATGAAGATGAACAACAGAATCACGCTGCCAATTACAGACACCAGCAGGACGGTGGAGTTTGCACCATCTCCGATTATAGGAGAGGGAACTGAGAGGAAAAAGATTCATAAACTAAAGTTAGCTGTCTGAAATGTGTGTAATTTAGGTTCCCCAAAATGTTTGATCAAGGAATCTCCATGACCTTTCCTAGTCCTTTCCAATGGTTTGGAATTACTGACCAATTTGTGTCAGTTCAACCAATTTATTAACAAAAATCCTCACTAACAATTAATTTGGTGAAATCACAATGGTTTGCAATCCAGTTTTACTCTACACAAGAGGATTTGGCAATTAAATATTTTAGAGCAGAGCATAACCTGAAAAATTTTGTATTTATTATATACATTTTCCCTGTATATTCCATGACTTTTGTAATTTTACACATTTCTATGACATTTCAAGGCCTCGAAAACACAATTTTTAAATTATCTAAAAGTTTCAGGTTTTCCATGACCATGGGAAACCTAAAAATTCTCATAACGATGTCCATTTAAATTCGTCTGCCTTTCTTAAATCTTAAAATTCACCCTCTTAAAGGGATATTTCACCCAAAAATTTAAAGTTCTCTCATCATTTACTCACCCTCATGCCATCCCAGATGTATATGACTTTCTTTCTTGAGCAAAACACAAATAAAGATTTTTTAAATTATATTTCATCTCTGTTGGTCCTCACAATGCAAGTGAATGATGACCAGAACTCAAAATGTTAAAAAATGACATAAAGTGAAAGTCACTTTAACACCAGAATGCGGAAGTGAAATTGAAAGTGTAGAGTTTTAGTAAAAAGGACTTAAATGTTGATCTGTTTCTCACCCATACCATCACTTCTGAAGATATGGATTTAACCACTGGAGTCTTATGGACTATTTTTATTCTGCCTTTTAGGCCTTCAAAGATCTAATCACCATTCACTTGCATTGTGGGGACCAAGAGAGCTCTTGGATTCTTTTAAAAATCTTTAAAAAGTTTGCAGAAGAAAGAAAGTCTTGCACGTCTGGGGTGGCATGAGGGTGAGTAAATGATGAAAGAATTTTCATTTTTGGGTTGAAATTAATGCCATTTAATGCAGCAAAAATAAAAAAAGGTAAAATATATGATTTTGTTTTCATCAAGAATTTTATCATTATGGAGTTACACATGCCGTTTCATCAACAATACCCAAATCCTGCCTCTTTTAAGTTACTGTTTTGAAACAGCCTGTATCAAAGCTCCAAAACATTCCAACCTTTTAAGAGTTTACTTTAAAGTGCCTTTAAAAATACCAGTGACTTTGTACTGAACAAACAAAGTAACTATCATAAAGAAAAAAGAAAAACATACACGGAGGCTATAATTATGTTACTTTGGAGAAATAGTTTCCGGATGAGTGAGTGATCCACCCAAAAACTCACACTCCAGTCTCTAATTGTGTGAACAAAGACTTGCCATTGTCGGTTCGCAATGCCGTATCAGTAACACACATACATGTGAACTTACCTGAGTTGGTCATGAACTCGAAGGGGGCGCTAAAGTCTCCATATCCAGCGGCTGTGCGAGCACGTACGTGAAACACGTAGGAAGTGAGTGGGCTCAGGCCTTTTATCTCAGCGATGCGGGACGAGGTCTTCATTATACGATAGCTCCGCTCATTTTGATCCTGATTGGATGAGAGAAACAAGAAATGTTGAACAAACCACTGGGATTGGTCGTTAGGGTTTGTTTTATTTGAAATCAAAGCCTGATCAAACAAAAACGGAAGAGGGATTTGTTTAAGGTCTGACAAAGAAAAGACAGCCAGGCTTTTGTAGGAAAACAGCTGCTTTATTGTTCAAAAACAAGGCTGCCATCTTTGTTTTCACTCTCTCCCTTGGGTGTAACCTGAATTTGCTTGTTCAAAATTCCCCTGTTTCATCACTACATCCAAACCACTTAAACGCTGTCGAATTAAACCAAAACAAGCAAAGAAAACTACGTTTAATTGTTTTTTCTTCGATGTCCCCTAATGTTTGCCTTGTAATTGTTGGAGCACAGAACAAGAAACTTTGCGTCTTGGTTTTGTGTGTATGTCAAAGCGTTTAAGTGTGTGCTAATGTGTGTTTTTTATGGAAAACCTCAGAGCATGAGGGAAAGGAATCTGACCACGGCTGCAATCTGTAATCAGTCAGCCAGAGGAAGACACAGCAGGAGAAGAGAGAGGAGAACGCTGTTATCCTCTCTCTATCCAAAAGCCTACATGCTCCAACCCAGCCCTGTCATCCACCCCATACTGTTCAGACTCGCCAGTTGACTGGACTCCAGCCGAGCGAGTGAGTGAGTCTGGTCTGGCTATGAACTAAAATGCAGCTCTCTGGGTTGCACCTGACCTCATACTGCTCATATTAAGGACTTAAGTAAAGGCTGCATGTTGATTGCTACATCTTAGACTACAGTGTCCAGTGAGCATCTCACCCGATACATGACTTCATGCTGTTAGTGTGTGATGTCACCACGGCTAATCTCAAACTATATTCGAAGGTGCATATCAACAACTAATACGGCCTGATCACATGCTGCCAGTTTGAGATCACTGCTAAAAGACCAGTATGAATTTCTACTTAAATTCAAGCTTAAACTATCCTACAATTTGCTGGTTTAAGTTGATCTTAGCTGGTTTAGGCTGGTCTCGCAGCCTGATCAGCTTAAAAGTACCTAACAGCTGACAGACCAGTCTGACCAGGCTGGGAGACCAAATAAGACCGGTGTAAGATGATGTAAGCAGTTTTTTTTTTTCAGCAGGACAAAATAATACTATTTAAAAGCAAAAACTGAAGCTAAAGGTGAAGCTAGTCAACCGACATCGTTTTTCTGGTGATCTTGTTGGTAGTCTTGCTGGTTAATCTAGTAATAAGCCTATTTAGGACACCAGCACACCAGCATCCAATGCTGCTAACCTTAGTCTAAAACATAGCATACAGGTGACTACATTTCCCACGACTCATCTCACCTTTTCATAGTATTTGACCTCGTACTCAAGGATGACACCATTGGGTCTCTCTGGCTGTTGCCAAGCCAAAGACACAGCATGTCTGGTGATGTCCTTGGCCTGGATGGTGGTAACCGGAGAGGGAGCTGGAGAAGGAACAGGGCAAAGAGAAGGAGCTTAGTGTTGCTAGGAGGACCCCAATCCCCCAATACAGCTGTTACAGAGAAACATAAACACATTAGTTCCGTAAAGCAATAAAGGACTATGAGAGGGGAGATATTTGTGTTGTCACACAGAGAAAAACTGAAAAACAACTATACGTTGAAAGCTACACAGGTTAGTGCCCAAAGACGAATGCAGCAGTTATTGCAAACAACTGCCCCACAACCTCCCATAGAACTGTTGTATTGGCAAAGTGATGTAACCTATATGTATGTGCCATTATATTATAATTTTCGATACACAATTGGGCCAGTGCTTCCAATACTCTCATAATTCCACATTGTTTCTACAAAATGTCTACTAATGTAGCCATCTAGCAAGTACATGCTTATCTGTCATCTTCAGGGCTTTATCAATGACACTTTACACTTGCCAAGGGAAATTTAAGTCAGGCCCAAGAACATTTCTGGCTTAATTCCTCGTTGCTGAAGAACATTATGATTAGAAGCAGATAAGTATTTAATATACTGGTACTGTACTTCTAAATTAACTAGATTTTTACATTAAGAATTGCACCACTAATGATTGGTTGAATTACGCTGATCTTAGCTGATCTGGAAACAGTGCTGTTGGGTAAGGTCTGCTTGATATATACTGGGCCATATAGAAAGACCAAGAACAGACATTCAAGAGTGAAAGTCTGTTTGAAGGTGTGACAGCTATCTAAACCAGAGTTCACCAAGACAATGATGGTGAGAAAGACACTTAGAAGGCCAAAGGAATTGTTACTGAGGGCCTACATGCACTCACTCCCAAAAGTCAGACAAAAAGACCCTTCCTGTCTCACACTTTCTCACCTGAAATTAAACACCTTGTAAAAGTTAATAGTGCACTCAGCACAAACAAATGAGAACAGCCAACAAATACACATATGCACAGTTTGATCCAGATATATGCTTGGTTACTGTCACAAAAACCTATTCTGACACATATGGGCCAGAAAGAATTAGGGGAAGTTGATTACAGAGTCTGAAGACTTTAAGAACAAATTCTACACATCAGCCTTACACCAGATCACATGAGAACATCATTCTGGTATTTAAATACAACATTAACAAAAAAAAGTATTTTTGTGGAATTTATGCCAGTGTTTTGTGGCTTTTATCTTCTGCTATATTATATATATATATATATATATATATATATATATATATATATATATATATATATATATATATATATAAATGTAATAGTATTTTTACTATTACATTTAATCACATTTAAAATGTGTACATTTTCTTCTGCAAAAACAGATAAAAAAATAGATGAATCCTCCTGTACTCAGGGGTGAATAGAAAATAAAATGTTGTTAAGAATGAATAGCAAGTAGAATATCATGGTCCATGGCTGTGACATGAACTACAGGCCTCTGGCTTTAAATTTTTTTTTGAAATTTTGGTTTCAATAGAAAATATTTCAGCACAGGAAAGTAAACTGGGAATTTGATGTCATTTATGGGTCTTTAATGATGCAATAATTGTGTGACCATAATTTTCAGCAGATGGGAAGTGCTTTATTACCATCACAGACAGTTGTTTAGTATTATTAAAATGTGAACACACACATATAAACATACTTACCCGCCTGGTTGGTGGTAACAGTCACAGAAACTGCTTGTTCTGGTCCGGGGCTCTGTTTAGAGACCCCGTTTACGGCCCAGATCTCAAAGGTGTAGTTAGTGTGAGCCTGCAGGTCGTTTATAGAAACCCGGGTGGCTCGCAGGCCCAGCTGCTGCGGGGAAAAATGGATACTATTGCTGCAGGGCTGACATCGCTGATCATCTGAGCTGCACCTCTTGCATATAACATTATAATTGAGGTCCTGTCTGCCGCCGGACGAGGCTGGGATCGTCCACTCCAGATTTACAGAAGTCTCGTTCACATTGGAAATCAGGTGCTGAGGAGCGGAGGGGGGCTCTGAGATAAAAGAAAGTTAAGAAATATGAGAAAAACCACAGCTCTGAGATATTATGAGCAAATACACACATGATTTATGCTTTACTTTTGTTACAGTGAAGTTTGGAACAAACAAAACAGGATTATGAGTGCAGCAGAGATTGCTCTCCAACTACACCCTTGGCAAGAGAAACTTTAGTTACATTGAAATGACAAAAAAATACACAACCTTACACACCCTTTAATTGCCACTGCAGGCGGATGATGATACAGGCTATGACGCATTCAAGTCTGTTTATGTGTATGTGTATTTGTGTATGTTAGCGTTGTTTTTCTCTGTGGTTTTTTTCCCTGCTGAATTTAAAGATAATTACATTTACGACAAGCCAGCACCACAGGTGACATGCAGTGCTAGCTGTGCAAAAAGGAAATACAACCAACCCGTGAGAGTGTGGAAGAGAGAGAGAAATGATTACATCTCCATAACGGAGCACCTTGCTGATAGGAATCTCATAAATGCTAATTTGGCTGCTCTCACTGCCATCTCTGGTATAAGCAAACCGTGATGTTTTCCTGACAAATATGGTTCTCTGAATCAGCGGTCCCAGGTTGACTTTCTCACAAAGCTGGTCCAGAAAATATTTGTTCAAAGGTTGATGATTCACAGATTGGGAGACATAATGTAGTCCCCAGTTATGTTAATTTAAATATTATAGACGAAGAGTTTATTTTCTTTGCCACTAGCATCAATGAATGATTTTTTTTTTTTTTATTAATTTGAATAAAACTTTTAAACAAATACATTACATGAGATGCAGATTAATTAATTACAAATTAATTAAATATATTAATATTTGCTGTGAGAAGTCCCCAAATTAAGTTAATAAAATTTATATTAGAACAATCATCAATATAATTCTGTATAATTCTATTTATAAATATAATTCTAATAATGATATATATTTATTATTATGGAATTTCTGCATGCTCAGGAGGCATAATTCATTGTGTAGATTTTTATAAACCTTATTTTTGTATTAATTACATTGAATTAACACATTAAATCAACAGCCTTAGAAAAAAATTACTTATTTTTTAAATCATTAAAAATAATGATTTTAAAAATAATGACTAAAGTTTTCTCAAAGACTCACCCATCTAAAATTGGTCAGTCAAATAGATAGCCCCACTCTTAACTTATGCCATTGGTTGAGCCAGTGTTGCTGTATCGGGTTGGTTTGGATGCTCAAACAAATATACCAATGCTTTGATACATGCACAGAGACAGTGATTACACTTTTCTGATTTCCCACACCCGCCATGTCCAAATTGAAAGCGAGGCTCAGGTGGGAAGAAACCAGAAGTACCGTCTAACTATCGTCTGGATCACTGGAGCTGCGATGTTGTAACAACCTACCAAAAGATAGAGTGTGATAAAGATTTATCCTTCCATTGCTTTGCGAGTGACCCAAAAGCACGTTGTGAATGGGTTGTCAAAATAAGAAGGGGTATTGGACCTTTTTTTCAGGTAAGCAACATAACGCTAGCACGCTAGTATGTGAACTGTTGATTCCTTGGGTTGAAAGTTTGACCAGATAAGCTGTTCAGAATGGAACATACAGCAGCTCTCAAGTCACCTTAGTTAACCGTTTCTCTCTTTAGATTACAGACAACACATAGGTGTGCTCAAAACATTTTACTAAGGACTGCATAGTTCAATCGCTCACAGGTTTACATCGACTGAGATGGGGAAGTGTGCCGACTTTGTTCAAGTGGTGCTGTGATCTCAAACCCAGGAGACAACTCAGCAAAATTTCAGGTGCGTTAACTACTTTGTCATTATAGGAATACATTATTTTTCAAACTCGATAGCACAAAAGTGTAACAACTCTTCAGAGATCATGTTGTTTTTAACAGGCTAAATGCATCAGTGTTAGAAAAAAAACCTCAGTGAGAACTTATTTGCACTCATTTTATATATTTTTTGTCATTAAAGAGGCCCCATTATACTTTTGGGGATTTTAACTTTCCTTTAGTTTGTAATATAGCTGTTTGTGCATGTAAAAGTTCTGCAAAGTTACAAAGCACAAAGTCCACGCCAAAGGGATTTACTCTCTCCCACAGAAAACACTGCTTCTTAACTGCCTGAAATGCCTGGTTTGCAGTCCAGCCATTAATTCCGTAATACAGCTAGGACACATTTGCATAATGCCCGCCTCAGGAATGTGCTGTTCAGGAAGACTCAGAGCTGAAACTTGGTTATGGTAAGGGGTGTTACATTTGTGACACTTGCTCTAAGCGGTTGACCAATTACAACAGACTGGGCTAGCTGACCAATCAGAGCAGACTGTGCTTTTCGGAAAGGGGGGCTTTAAAGAGACAGGAGCTACAACAGAGTGCTTTAGACAGAGGGTGAAAAGAGGTGCTGCAGCAATGTACAGTATGAAAGAAATTATGTGTTTTTTGAACATTAACGCATGTAATATATATAATAATGTATATAATATGTGAGAATTTTACCCAGCCCTATGTACAATGACAGTTTTAAAATAATGTTTGGTATTATTTTCAGTAGCAGTGAATTTCAAAACTTTCCAATTAATTACACATGAAACACAGCTAGTCCATCATACAAAACCTGATGTTGTGCTTTCATTAAGGTAGCATACATGTCCTTTCACACAATCATTGTTTAAAAAAAAAAATATTATATATTATATATATATTGTTGTGATTGTGTTAATGAGATCATTTGGTTTAATCACAAAAACATACCAGAATTATCTTTAAATTTAGTACTGATATGTCCTATTGTCATATACCATATACTCAAAATAAAATCCATAATGCCTATAATACCTGTCCTTTGTAGGTTTCTGTCAATTCTGAGTTACACAACTCTTACAGTATCATTTCCTGTTTTGACAGAAACTCTATTCTCAGATTTGACAGAAAAACTCATGGCAGCATCAGACCTTCATTGATCACACATTGGATAGGTATTACAGGCATGTAATGTAACAGTATTTGTAATGAATATTGTACATTACAATACTGTAACATCATTCATTCAGCATCTTTAAGATACATTTGAAACATGTATCTTGCATTGTTTGCTACTTAATGCTACTATCATTATGTGATATAAAACATGTACACCCCTAATAAAAGGACAACAGCAGACTTTGAATATCTTGCTGTGTTATTCATATTTTGGACCTAAAGGTTTGATGTACCACCACTTACTTGTGAAAATGGTAACATTAAAAGAAAACCATATGAATGGCCATCACTGATATCATGGCTATGTTAATTTTGATATTCCTATACAGCACTCCTATTGATACTGAATCCTTGAGGAGGAGGAGGAAGAGGAGGACCATTTGGTTTCATAATCCAAGCACAGAAGAAGAGTGAGTTTGTAAGACTACATTTGTGTTGTTCAGAGTAATAATTAATCTACTACCACATATACTGTAGCTGTCATCTCATTCCTGTCTAACAGAGCTCTGTAAATGGAGAGCTGTGCAAAAGAGACAAGAGTTGCTTTATACAGGCATCATGGGTGCTGCATGGTGACTCGATGACCTACTTGATATTTCATTCTGTTCTTCTTCTTTTTTTTTTCTCTCTTTTGTGTCAAAACAAAGATCAAACCAGAGTTTTGGGGCACTGCATGACCATGATTATCTGGAAATGTCAACTTCAACAGAAGGAAATTGATCTTCTGACAAAAGAAATTGAAAGTTGAAGAAGTCTGAAGTTTGTCTGATTATGACAACCTCAAAGCACTTTACCAATCTCTTCAACCTACATTTGAGTCTTTAGTGAGATGTACTCGGATGCAAAGACTAAGTAAAACTGAACAGACGGTAAAGGCTAGCTTCTATGGTCAAGACATTTGCCTCTTAGACCAGTTTTTCTTGTTCCTCTTCTACATGAGAAAGGGGAATTTTTTCTGCAGATTTAGCAGTGAGGTTAATGTGTCAAATGCCAAAGTCAGCATGGCCAAGTAGAGAGGCTATTGATGGTTAATGCCACCATGCTTCAAGAAGATCTTCCCCAAAACACATGTTGTGCTGGACCGTACTGAGTTCAATGTTCAACAGCAAGTTCGAAGGTGCATAAGAATGTGTTAAGAGTGATATATTCTCATTACAAAGGAACCATAACTTTGAAATCCCTGGTTGGGATACCCCCTATGGAACTGCCTAGCCTAGTTAGCAACCTATTCACAGGCCCCATCTCCGAAAAGGAAATTACCAAAGAGTCAGACATCTTAAACCTTCTCGAGCCAGGTGATGAAGTAATGACCAATAAGGGCTTTCTTATCAGAGACCCTTCTTGCTGAGATCCATGTCAAACTTGTAACCCCAACATTCACAGTGCCAAGTGGGCAATTCAGTAAAGATGAAATTGCACACACACAAGAGATTGCTCGCTTGAGTATACACATGGAAAGGGCAATCAGACGGATCAAAGAGTCTCAAATGTTTGATGGTGTCCTACCCCTTTCACTACATGGTATCGTCAACCATGTGTGTGCTCTACATACGAATTTCCAAGGACCTCTGTTTTAATTCTAAATTATCTTTAGGTGTATACAGTAGATAGACAATGTCCATGGGAATATATTTTTAAATACAAAATGTTTGTATCTATTTCAGTCATTGCTTTTAATGTAGTATAATTGTTTAAAAATATGTACAACTATTTTCACAAGACCTATGCAGTCCTAAAAGGTATAATTCAACCACAAATTACACCCTTATGCCATCCCAGATGTGTATGACTTTCATTCTTCTGCAGAACAACGAGTATTTTAGAAGAATATTTCAGCTCTGTAGGTCCATGCCATACAAGTGAATGGTGGCCAGAAATTTGAAGCTCCAAAAAGCAGATAAAGGCAGCATTAAAGTAATCGATATGACACCGGTTGGTTAATCAATGTAATATGAAGTGATCCAGTTGGTTTTGGGTGAGAAGAGAATGTAACTCTTTTTTTCACTCTACATTGTACACTGCGCTTCCTGACTCCTCATCCACGTGGCGAGTGACCTTACCAATGAGCTTACGTCATCCCTCTCATTAGCACGTATCACAGATATGTACGGAAGCAAAACATTTTACATATAAGTATTGTTTTGTTTCTAAAAATAATAATTAGTTTGGGTTCAGAAGAAATGTATTTGTCTAATGGAGTCTTGTGTATTATTTTGATGCACCCTAAATATGCTTTTTGGACCGTCAAAATATAGAGTACATTTACTTGCATTGTGAAGGAGGCCTGAAATGAAATCCTATAAATCTTAAGTTCTGTTTTGATGAAGAAAGAAACTCGGATACATCTTGGATGGCCTGAGGGTGAGTAAATTATCAGAACATTTTCATTTTGGGTGAACTATCCCTTTAAGACCTACACAGTGTTTAACACAAACCTTAATGTTAAAGGAATAGTTCACAGACCTGTGTGAACTATCCATATAGCATTCATTTTTGTGTTAATGTCTGGTAAAAGTGTGTGCATGTGAGAGAGAGACTCTTGGATTTATCAGCACAGGTTAGGCAGAAAGTAAAATTGTAAATGGTCTGCACTTATATAGCGCCTTTTTAACCTTAACGGTATTCAAATCGCTTTACACTGTGACACATTCACCCATTCATACACCAATGGTGGCAGAGCTGCCATGTTGACAGTTTTCATTGACTCCCATTTCTCTGCCATTGGGAGCAACTTGGGGTTCAGTGTCTTTGCCAAGGACACTTCGGCATGTGGAGTCGTGTGGGCCAGGATTCAAACCTGCGATTAGTGGCCAACCCACTCTACCAACTGAGCCACAGCCACCCCATAGCTGCCTAAGTAGTTAAAAAATAATAAGTCCAACTTAGTTTTCATTGACTCCCATTTCTCTGCATCGTACACCATGTAATTCCTGTGATTCCCATTTGACCCATCATCTGATAATAGTCATGGATGGTTTTTAAATAAAAAACACCATCTGCTCTTACAGAAAGTTACTGCCACTCCAGTACGTCGTCTTCTTCAGAACACTTGATTTCAAGTAATCCCAGAAGACCATTGCTGTCAACCAACTTTCGATCAGGAGATGCGCCTAAATGGGGGGCAAAGGGATTGATGACAAAGCCACAAGGGTTTACACAGTTCCCGGTAACCATCTCATATTGTGCAGCTGCATCTGGCTCCAGATCCAGCCATCTCTTCATTACCTGTGTCTGAACTAACCTCTTCTGACACTGCATACTGGTGGCAAGGCTGGTTAAGTCTGCAACTCGTGAGAATATCCTCAAAAAAGTGGATGAATTCAGACACTGGGAAATTACATGGTGCCATATCTTACTGGTGCTCTGCCCCCTTGTTTCTTACTCTTGTTTCTAACTCTAGTGCCTCAGCATCAGATAGCGTGGAGTGGTGGTGATCCCCACAGCCACCACCATTGTGTCCTTGAGCAAGGCACTTAACTCCAGGTTGCTCCGGGTGGGAATGCCCATGTAATAAGGGCACTGTAAGTCGCTTTGGATAAAAGTGTCTGCCAAATGCATAAATGTAAATGTAACAGTTATACCACTGTAAAAAGTGCTCTCCTTTTCACTGAGAGCTGCTGAATAAGTGCATGGTTGTTGTGGTAAATGAAACGTTGGGTGGTGGTCAGGGGTGATGGTGGGCAAGCCAAAGAATTGGTAGGTCAAGACTGATTCACAGGGCAGATGTCCAAATTCAGTTTCAACTTTGTCCAATGTGTATTTGCCTGATGCCACCAGCAGCTTGTACATTTGGCTGTTGCTTCGAATTTTGGCAAGGTTGTCTTGAAGATCATTAGCACACTGATCACTATGTAGGGGTTTTGGAACAGGACAATAGATGCTGGGTATGATTTCATGACAAGATCTTTTATAGGTCATTCGAGGGGGATGAGCTGTTGGTGGCTTTAATTTAGAAATTTGTATCATACTTATAGGTTTAGTGATTAGGCCCAAAGTATGAGACGAATATGCCATGTCTGTGGCAGGAAGGTTTTACTAACAGTAGGTGGGACAGATTTGCATTCAAGCTTAATTTAATGTGCCAGGGTATACAGTAAACCAATTTTGATGATTAGAGTGACCCAGGCCAGATTTGCAATAGCAATTTGACTGACTGATGTCAAAGGAATCTTAAGATGGAAATTCCACCTGGAAAAACAGTTAAAGACACAAATAAGACAAGTCTTGATATTTCTATGAAATTATGACAGTCTAAAGGTCCAGTATGTTGTTGTGGGATGTTAAGGAACATTCCAACAATATTTTCCTAAAGAGCATGCTGTCCATTTAGTGTGCACACTGATTATACATGTTTGCTGTTCACCATATGCTATTGGTTCTGGTGGTAGGAAACTACAGTGTAAGCTGACAAGAGCCAATATGGTTTTGTGTTGCAACAAGTGATTTTTTGTAATTATATAAAAAAAAGCTGTCATGCCAAAATTCATAGAATTAAACTTAGCCTACAATGTAAAAACTGGCACACAACTGTCAACATCCCTACTATGGAGCAACTTGCCACAAAGGCTTTGATGTAGTGTATGTCTTTTATTCTGGATTGCTTTACACACATTCACACACACATACGGATCAGTGGTCATAAGTTTGCATACCCCTTTTGTTTAATTGGTGTACACATGTAAATGGTTAAACATGATCCTTTGTGTACATTCAGTTTTTATTGTTTTGTGGAATATATGTAAATGTCTGTGATGATCATTTCTGCAGAGCTAAGTTCCCACCAGAAGTCTGTGGTCGGCTAAGGAACGGCGCCTTGTTGTGCCAACACAAAGAGGAACCAAAACACTTTCCCGGACTTTCAGTTTCATCGTACCACGTTGGTGGAATGACCTTCCCAACTCATTTTCTGTCTTCAAAAAACAGCAAATCACATATTTTCCATGAGCACTTAATCAGTCAATAAATATAATAAATAATATTAATGTTGCACTTTAATCTATCTTGAATACTACTATTCTGATGCTAGTGAAACTTTGAATACAGCACTTTTCGTACCACTCTCTACTTAAGATGATTCTCTTATACTGTATTCCTATTTTGTAAGTCGCTTTGGATAAAAGCATCTGCCAAATTAATAAATGTAAAAAAATTCTATTAAAAAACTTCAAGGCAGTACTAAATAAATAACAATGCAATTGCTATAATTAAGACATGATAAACAGTTTGATTGTGCAAGGGGTGTGCAAACTTATGACCTGAACTTTGTGTGTTTACATCGAAATGTTAAGGTGTACGTGAATACATTCATCAAAATGTAAAAGTATCTCTATCCTGACAAATAACATTACTAATTTGAATGTAAACTGTGGCAAATTGGCCAATTTTCCAGGAACATCCGACCACCCCAAACAGCAAGTCTCACCGCAAACAGGTGAGCAATTCATGGCATTGCAAATTAAAAACAAGAAGCAGCAAGACCTTTGGTGCATGAACTCTGGCACCTGAACATAAGAACTTGAACGTATGTTGTTTACAATCTAGTCAACGTTACCTGCATCATGTAAGGGGTTTTATTTTTTTGCATTGAGCGAAATTACCTTGCCTTCACAACAATGCCTGACTTGCTATTCCTGACTGTAAACACTGAAATTACATGATCGAAGTTCATGCTACATAAAATGCCAGCTAACATTTGCTACAATTGAACACAGCTTGAATAAACACAATGTATTTCAATCAGAAAGTCAGAAGTAGATGGCAAGCTAGTTTGGCTAGATGTAATGTCAACGTAAAACAACCTTACCTTCGATCTCGGTGATAAAACCCTCTATCCAATTGCTGTGCCCTTTCAGCAAAACAGCTCGTGGGATTCAACATCCCTCCTCAGCCCATTTTTCAACATCAAAACTCGTAAATCACAGCAGCAGCTCCAGGTTAGTGGTCCAAGACATGTTGTTTAATGTAAGCTCTGAGATACTTCTCGCCAGCATCTCACTTTCGATTTCAAAATATAGCCTCAGTGTGATATCAGTGTATAAACCTACGAGTAGCTTACTTAAAGGGTGCTTACTTAAAGGGGTCATGACATGCACTTTTGAAAAATTATGTTCCTTGAAGTCAGGGCTGGACTGAGAAGAGAAATTGGCGGGGGCGGGGGAGTTCGCTGTCCTTTTCTGCATATTGCGGCGCTATTTTGTGGTCCGTTCCGCATAACTCGGCAGCTCATTTTAGCTTATCTCGGCCCATTCGGCACGTTTTGCGGCCGACCCACCGGCCCGCACAGTTCTCCCATTGACCAGTCTGCCATTGATCGACCCCAAAGAGCTTCGGCCCACCGGAAAAATACCCGGTATGCCAGATTACCAGTCCAGCCCTGCTTGAGGTTTACTTATAATATCAGTAAAATTTTTACACACACACAAATATATATATATATATATTTTCCACCCTCATTCTGACCCTTTGTAAAAACACTTGGTTTTGGTGCTCCTTCTCCTTTAAGATTTGACAGTAAACGCCCACTGTTATGATTGGCTCTCTCCTCTTGACTGACCTGCCATCTCACTGCTAACAGCTACTGGGCGGGGCTACAGAAGTGATAAGGTGAAGTCAGCATTGATGTGTTGTTGTGGAGGTGGTCAGAGACATCACAATGTTGAGGAAGTAGACAATGAGTTGTTTTGACAGCTTGGTTTAAAACAATTGTGCAATGAGGAAGTTTTGTGTTCTGAAACTTACAATATGTTTTTGTAGTACACTGACCTCTTATACAAATATCAAAAGATTAAGGATAATTTTACTCCTCGTGCCATGACCACATTAAAGCTGTCTCTGTATATTAAGCTAGGAAAAATTATTTTAAAACACCAAAAGATTTTACACACTTCACATCTCAATTGTCTTTTTTTCTTTTCTATGGATGGCCTCGAGTACTGCACGACCAACATCAAACTGACTCTCCTTTAAGGAACTGAGTCAAGAGGACAAACATCCTCAAACAGGCTGTGCCTCATTCTCCGACTTTGAGGTCTCCCCATATGGCAATAAAACATTTTCAAATATCTCTATATCTTCCAAATCATTTCAACACTTCAACAATCTGGGTCTGGATTAAATTGAAATCCTTCTGGCTGAGGTTTATGTGTAAATGGACTTTAAACTCTGTTTATCCTGTATTAAGTATGTGGCTGCTGTACCCACTCGTTAGACTAGGGTGAACCGTGTGCTCCCATGGTGGCGCGGTGCCACATGGTCTCTGTGATAGACAGGAACTGATTGAAGTCAACTGGGTTTGCTGAATTTTAATACGCTAAGGTGAGAGATCGGTTCAGCTCCACAGTCGTAATGAGGTCATCTCTCTCTCGCCTCTTAACTGTCTGTCTTCCCCTTTATCGCCATTTCACATTTTTTCCTCCCTTGCAACCTTGCTCCATTTAAAAAAAAAAATTAATTTTGTGTGGGGATTTAGTATCTCGGGTGTTTCAGTGTTTGACGGGGTGCTTCTGGGTTGACAACAGATGCTGATATAAGAGGCTCCAGTAAAGAGAGCTCCATTTAAAGACAGTTGTAAAAGCGAAAGATAAAGACATGAATCATAGCTCAGTGTTTCTCCTCCCAAACTGTTGGGGAACCTCCAGGAATAGGATTGGGAAACACTAGACATAATTTTAATTGAGAACTGTGAATTAGCTATGAATAAAGACAATACTGACAATTTATATTTGATGTCTACTGTTAAATGTTTAATTCAGTGTGATTAATTATATAAATAATAAACATTAATACATTAATGCAATTAATCATGTCCGTGGAAAGTACTAAGGAATATTCCTAACATCGGAGCAATTCAAGCTTGAAGTACCATCTATTTGTCCAGGGGCAGTAAGCAAAACTCCAGCTGTTTAGACAAAATGCATCTTATACAGAGAACAAACCACACATACTACAACATACAGCATAAGATGAGTCTCATTCTTGAGGTCAAACACACCTTAATGGAGTGCAAATCCGAACGCAGGGATCTCAAGATGTGTTTCAAGTTTCAAACTATGTTAAATTTGACACAGCAGCATAAAAACGGTATGTTTATGATGGTAGGTTATTTACGCAACCAAAGTCTGATTCTCCAAAAGAGTCCGTCTGACGCATGTGTACATTGACGCATCCTTAGACAAGCTCTTATAATAAATCTATCTCAGACAGACTGACGAATTCATTTGCAAAATGGATTGCCGTGAACTACAGGCCAATGACTGGCTAACTATTGGTCATGAATGGTGTAAGCATATTCCGATTGGCACACATCGATTTTTGCCCTTTACATGTTGCATGTCAACGCGTACATGTTTACCTACATTCTTTTCCAATGTGGGCAAATGTCATGCGCATGACTACGTATTTACTTCAGAACAGAAGTTAACCTGATCTAACTCTCATGTAAACGCAGTTGTCTTGCGTTGTCACATTTTTTAAATAAGATGACTTTTGGTACTTTTCAACATATTGGTGTGCATGTATATGTACTTATTATCACAAAAATAGTTGTGCTAGCGACAGATATAAAGTAGATAAGGGAGGATCGGGTAGAGAGACAGAAAGCAAAATTGAGGTAGAAAGGCGAAAGAGTGAGTTTGTAAATAAGGTTAGACAGCGCACATATTGAACGGAGGGTGATGGTCTGGCAAACAAGATGATCTGATGCATAAAATGGTGGAAGCCCAGGCTAGCGTCATTCCCTGGGTGAGGTCATCCGATATGTGTATGTGAGAGAGAAAGAGACACAGATAGAGAGGAGAGAGAGAGAGAGAGAGAGAGAGAGAGAGAGAGAGAGAGCTTGTCTTGAAAATTTGACATGTGTACTTCTTACGATTAACCCTGTTGTCTCAGCTCAGAGCTGTGGCATGCTGAATGCCAATGCAGGTCTCTGTTTAACAAGCTAAACACTGTTATCAAGTCTATTAGTCACCTCAGGCTCTGACACACACATCTATCTTTACTCATCAAGGCAGGGCTCCTTCCAATGCACTGACACACACACACAAAACACATTCAATTAGCTAGGCCATACATAAATACATACTATGGACTTCATTGTTTTTAAATGAAATTAATTACTACAGGCTAACCACAAAGCCTTGTTTTATATCATTGTTTACTTTATTTATGAATCATTTTTTTTCCTCCAAATGGATTTTTTGTCAGATTAAGCTAACTTTACTGGATCATTTTGTCCCCTAAGTATATAGCCTAAACACAAAACCGACCCAAACTCATACTAACACTTAAGAGTTTCCAGAACATATTCATAAGAAAATGCAGAAATAAAATGAACAGTTTAATGTACCAAAAACACAAGCATTGTTTATAAGAGGTGCAGGTGGACATCCAATCATTTATCACTGTCACGTGAGTTTCTGTCTTTAACTTCTGGTCATGGCCTTAAGGATAACAGTCCCACTGGTGTGTGAAGTGAACAGCTGCATACTGACATAAATCCCTGAAGTACTGGTTCTCCTGAGTGATATGTGGTTTCTCTGTGCTCACCCTTCAAATCCCATGACCCGGTTTAATGATTACTCATGTCCAGGGAAGTTTGTTTGCATCTATGTTTTTGATGCTGGAATCTCCAGGAATCTCACGTAGCCTGGCGTTTGACTGTTGCCATGAAATCTGGTCCACATTATAGCATGAAATGGCCAAAAACCACCAATTTAGACTGGAAAACTATGTCTGATTGACAGTGATCAACCACAGTTTGATATTTGTATGTGATGTTTAGGGACAAGTCAATCTGAAATTGGATATTTTTTTTGCAACAGAGTGTAATATACTGGTGTGCTCTATTATGGCTAGTTTAAATGCCACCAAGTGTTTGAAACAAAACTGAATTTCAATCAACAATTCAATGGCGAGGAGCTTGCTAATTTGGGCGAATCCAATACCTAGTTCTTCCTAAGAAGTGCTCACAGCCTGGGAAAATGTGTCAAGCCAGCCAACCAGATCAAATCTGGTGTTGTCAACCAGCTCTTACATTTTTGTGTAAAATATGGACAGTCTGTGGTTAGTCTATGGGCATGCCATATGTGATGTAAACTGGGCTAGGGGTATAGCTAGTGTTATGTGGAATACACTTACGTGTGCAGGGCATAGAAGCATGGTCCGTCTCAGACCGGAAGAATCCTTTGTCACAGGCACAGGAAGTGGATCCGTCCCTCACAGAGTAACTGTGCAGGGGACACTTAGAACAGCTGTCCTCGGTAGCTAACGCTCGGTAGTAACCAATCTTACAAGCTGCAAAGAACAAGTAATCTACATTAATAATCACAAAGTATTCAACATACTGTTACATTGATGTCATCATTTGAATGTTTTGCATCTGAAGTCTCTGCACAGCAAAAATAATTGAATTACTTAATAAGTATTTTTAACTTATTTCAGAGTAAAAATATCTTAACATCCTTAAAACAAGTTCCCATTCACTTTAGAATAAAACAAATCGTAAGATAAAAATACTTTTCAGAGAATATACAGAGAAGTTTTCAGGGAATATGTCTTGAATTAAGTATATTTTTCAACCCCATTGGTGATACATTTTTCCTTGTTTTAAGCACAAATATAGAAGTCATTAGCATATTAGTAGCCTATTATGCAGAAAGAAAGAAAAGAAAGAAAGAACATGTTTCCAATGATGTAAGAAAAATCAACTTAATTCAAGTTAATAGATATTCTCCAAAAACAGGTCTAAATATCTTATTTTGTTTACTAAGAAATTGTAGCTTGTTTTATGTGCATGTGTTCTTGGCACAGTAGGCCTGTGAAAGACACTGTATGGGATTGGTGTGGAATGTTTGAATGAGAGGCATCACCGTATGGCTTTATGACAATCTAATGAAGAGAGGAAGTGATACCAGAGGAATGCAATTAATCCTAACACCCAAGCCAAGCCCTCTGTCTATCTCTCTTTCCCTTGCTATCTCTCTGCATTTGTCCTCCATCTCTATTTTCTCTCTCAATCTCTCTTTTCAAGTTTGTCAGCTTTCCGACCATTTTTGTTCTCCCTCCACCTTCTTTAATCTTTTTTCTTTTGTTTGTTTGTCTCTATACTTTCTTTCTATTTCGGTTGCTCCCTCTAATATGCCCACGCACAAGCACACACAGCATAATTTCCTATTTACAGTGACAGAGACAAAGGAATGCTTTGAGGTCTTTTATTGACTTTTTTCCCACAAGGCCATCGATACCCATATAAACACAGATAGCATTTGAACAAGAATAAAGGCGTGCAATTTATGACATTTATCTAAGAGTTTATCGATCTTTAGATAGTTTACAGATGTGTTTCCCTAAAAGGTCCTATCAATATAAAGGCTCAGCACAGAATATCACAAATCAGAGTAATGCTCTTAGCGATAATCATACATGCTCTTAGCAAAGCATTATGGGGATGAAACACAAGGCTTTCATATGACAAATAGGACAAACAAGCTATAACGTGCTGAGAGAATTTAAACTACCTTGTTCCTAAGAAAAGTATACATGTTACACTGTGTCCTAAATACAGTAGCAATGGGCAATAAGACATTTTGTTGGTCGCTTAGTGTTGTCTTGTCTTTTTACACTAATATCTGGAATACTTTATTCTGATTGGTCAATCAGGTGATTCTGCCCTCAGTCAATCAGAGAATTGAGGAAAACAAACAAAAGAGCTCTGCAGCGACTTCCCAATCCCATGATACACTGCAAATTATGCAATCGAGTTGGTCTCCCTACACTTCGAAACTACTTACATATTTGTATTTCTGAATATTTTGCAATTAAAATATATAATTTATATACTTAAAATCAACAGTTTTGTAGTTCATTCCCTCATTATAATGTTAAGTGCACAGTCTTGTATCTTTGTATTTTTCTTGAATTTTCAAATAAATGTATGCTTCAAATCAAAGTTTGTAATCTTGTCATTAAACTTGAAGCTTGGTTGCTTGGTTTGAGTACTTAGAACACTTTGCTTAAGGATTTTATGAAATCACAATGGAAAAAAGGAATATAAATATACAAGGAATCAAGATGGCTGAAAAAAAGGCAAGCACTGTTGGACTCTATTTTGTGAGACATGTTACAGTGGTTAGCCCTGCCCACACTTAAATCTTATAGGTAATTTTCTATTAAAAGTTCAATTAAAGATATAACCTTATTTGCTATCATTTCATCACTTTGAATGGCAATTAAATTTTTCAGTGAGGACATAAAAATTTCTCAACGCAGGAAGCTTTGTTCCTATGACAAAATGGTCTTCTCTTCTTTTCAAAAATATAAAAGAGACAGTTTTAAACACACTGTACTTCAAACAAGTGTATCCTCATCACGCTCTCATCCTCTTTCTTCATTTTTTCTCTCTTTCCTGACCAATTCTTTTAATCTCACATAAGTGACAGGAACCCTGTGGTCGCATTAGCACTCGCCCTGGGGAATCACCACCTTCCGCTCTCCTCCATTTCTCCTCAAGCTCTCCACGTCTCTCTGTCCATCACAGTCTGCCCAGGGACCAAACACTCGCAATCAGCTGCAATAGCATGCTTGATCAGAGGTAAGTGTAAATAACAGGGTCCGGGGTGGGGGGAGGTATAAAGAGAAAGGTCGAGCTCAAGTTGAGGAGAAGTAGCTCTGTAGATCGCGACCTCCATGGGGCAGCATGCATTAATGCCGTGCGTTGGAGAGGAAGGATGGGAATTAGAGACGGAGGCTTCATCTGATCAGCTTTGGTTCATCTGAATTCTGGCTGGAGGACAGAATTAATTGAAGAGGATTCTTGGGGAGCTTTAACGTGCCCACGGTAGGGGTTTGTATGTATGATTGAGAGATCAGTACACCCTTCAGTCTTGTTTATGAGTGAAGGCACTCATTGACTTGTACCACTTTTCTCAAGCACTTAGGATATATAATACCCTCCACCTGCTAAGAGTGTTTTCTCAGTCCCAGACCCTACGGAGGACCTCCAGCTGTCCCCTCCTTCCCTAAGTCCTCCATACTAGGCCCCCATGAGACCTTTCTACAGTTCCTGGTCTCCATTCCACATGCAGCTCTCCCCACCCTACAGATCTGACCTTTTCACTCTCACTCCATGGAGCCTATGGCCACTGGGCTTGACAATCATTGTCTCATTGTTCCTGATTGAAGAGATGAGCTTACTGCCTGTCACATAATAGGGTTGTAATTACCAGCCCATGCCCCAATATTCAGGGTCAGCGCTCTCGTCATACCATCCACCACAGGGACAATGTTCTACTAAATGGAGACACCAACTCAGATGGAGCTCTGAATGCTTTTTATGGGCTTTATACCTTAAAATATTCACCTGTTGTCCTGCTTATAAAGAAAAGAGCAGGTGGAGTTGAGACAAAAGCGGAATGGGATATTGTGCTGAGGTTGAGGTGAATGAATTATTGAATTCCACAAGGCATGCATGCCAGTTTCAAAGTACTGAAAGATGTAAACAGGACAAAAGGGCCTAAATTAGATGCATGTAATTTGATGACATTCGGTTGAGCATGTAAAAAGCTTGAAAGATACTCGGGTAAATAAAAACATCAATGGTTTCCATTTAGACAATCACAAATAAATATATGGCATACAAAGAGGTAAGACTGCATGAAAAATAAATAGAAATGATAGCAAACAAATAGAGAGAGAGAGAGAGAGAGAGATACAGGAAAATAAGTGGGAAATGGAGCTTCAGTACTGGGTGGTCTAGGAGTGTGAGTCCACTTGGAAATCCTACACTGATGTAAATCTGCCAGGTTATATTTCTCCCTCACACACACACAAAAGAGTTGAGATATGTCTCCGTTTCTGTCCATCTTTTTCCTCTACCACCACATGTTCACTAGCAGAAATATAATTAATAAAAAAGCACAACAATAATCATATTGCAACTCAGAAACTGAGCTTACAACATACAAAATGTAACAGAGAATATTATTCAAAATTAAAATCTAATTTTCAGCATTCAGAAAAAAAGAGAGAATAGTCTCTCTTTCATACACTCAAAAGCATCCACCCACATACAAATACACACAAGAGAAAGTGAAATCAAGATCTGTGGGGCTTTCATGAGCTAATGGCTAACATATTTATGACAAGTTTATGAGGCTGGCTTATCTCTGTAGCCACTGCTCAGGGGGATCAACAGCAGATAATCCACCTAATACACATAGAGATTATCCAGGATCCATTATCCAGTGACCAGGTTCACTTTGGAATTTCAGGTACTTTTCTTTACATATCTTTTAACATTTACGCTAAATGTCTTGCTAACATATTGCCACCCTGTTCTCTTCTGTACCTCCAGAAATTAAATTGAAGTCAACCTTAAAAATGATATGCACAATCACAGACCTATAAATCAGCCAGGTCAATTAATCAGCTGATATTTGGTCTTTTGTGATTAGCGGTAACACACAATAATGAGCCATCTTATCATTTTATCATACAATGCATCCGGAAAGTATTCACAGCACTTCACTTTATCCACATTTTGTTAAGTTACAGCCATTTTCAGATCTCTCAAGAGATGTTCAATCGAGTTCAAGTCTGGGCTACTCAAAGACATTCACAGAGTTGTCCCGTAGCCACTCCTTTGTTATCTTGGCTGTGTGCTTAGGGTCGTTGTCCTGTTGGAAGATGAACCTTCACCTGGAAGGTTCTCCTCTCTCCACAGAGAAATGTTGGAGCTCTGTCAGAGTAACCATCCGGTTCATGGTCACATCCCTGACTAAGGCCCTTCTCCCCCGATCACTCAGTTTGGCCGGGCGGCCAGCTCTAGGAAGAGTCTTGGTGGTTCCAAACTTCACTCCATTATGGATGATGGAGGCCACTGTGCTCATTGGGACCTTCAATGCTGCAGAAATTTTTCTGTACCCTTCCCCAGATCTGTGCCTCAATACAATCCTGTCTCGGAGGTCTACAGACAATTCCTTGGACTTCATGGCTTGGTTTGAGCTCTGACATGCAATGTTAACTGTGGGACCTTATATAGACAGGTGTGTGCCTTTCCAAATCATGTCCAATCAACTGAATTTACCACAGGTGTACTCCAATCAAGTTCTAGAAACATCTCAAGGATGATCAGTGCAACAGGATGCACCTGAGCTCAATTTTGAGTGTCATGGCAAAGGCTGTGAATACTTATGTTTATGTGATTTTCTTTGTTTTTTATTTTTAATAAATTGGCAAAGATTTCAAACAAACTTCTTTCACGTTGTAATTATGGGGTATTGTTTGTAGAATTTTGAGGAAAATAATGAATTTAATCAATTTTGGAATAAGGCTGTAACATAACAAAATGTGGAAAAAGTGAAGCGATGTGAATACTTTCCGGATGCAATGTAAGTCCGCCCCAAACAATGTTCAAGCCAAATCTAGGCCCATGTATATAAGTGTAATTTGCCAAAGGAGACACTTTTTACTCCAGTGAATATTTCTTATGGTAGGTTTATTTTTAAAGTCAATTTGTGCATAGCCCTTTTCCTTGAAGTCTTGGCTACAAAAAAGCTTTGAAAAGTTTCACCATTCTTGCCCAGGAAAAAATATTCAGTTCTTTAAACAGGTTGACCTTTTGTGGGGCATGTTTTCACACTATATGGGATACGTTTTCACAATGGAGTCTGCCACTAAACCAGTAGTGTAGGTTTCATATGAACATTGTGGAGGAAACATTCCCCCATCGTGACCACCTAAACAAAATCTATGCCTCTCTTTAAATCTACAGTATGCCTGCATTAGAAAGTACATTATATGCTTTAAGCAAAATGTATAAAGCAAAACAATTATGGCGCACAAAACAATTAATTAAACAACACAAATGGAAATGAAAACAGACAAACATATCAAAACAGAATTTTGGTCAATAAATACTGTAATGATTAAATGTTTGGCCTAAGAACACATTTAAACCTTTCAGTAAAAATGTGCCTTCATAATATAGGCTAGTAGACCCTTCCTTTGATACAATGGAGGGTGGAATTCACAAAAGGGTTTTCAACTAGTGGATTAAAACCAACATTCAAAACCTCTGCTGGAGAAAACACATATTTGCCCAATTTGACTTTTGACTCTAAATCTTATCGTTACAGAGATATGGCCTTTGTGACAACTTCCCTGTGTGACAAGTAGCCCCAGTTTCCCTTATATATTGGTCATCGCCCACCCTCTTCTACATATATCAGTGTCAGCCATTGGAAAAACCCATATTGATTTAACCCTAGTTTCCACTTCCATGAAATTCCCCATATTATGCATTTTCTTGAGCTTTTCAAACATTACATTCCCTCTTATCTGATGATATGACTGAAAGAACACAGTAAAGAAGGAGAGAAGTACATAGAAAAATAGAACAAATGAAAGATGATTATTATCTGTGCCTTCAAGCACGAACATGCCAATTCCCTCATTGATCAGTTTCCCGCCTTCATCTACTTATTAATTACATCTGCAGTGACTAATGTATCTTGATCTGCTCACTGCATGCAAACACTGCTCATTGCTACCATTTGTGTGTGTGTGTGTGTGTGTGTGTGTGTGGTTGTTGACTGTGTGACTGATAGTGTCCCTAAACCCTAAGAAGCACATTTGTATCTGAGGGGCCAATCTATATAAAAACTTACTGGCTTTAATCCATACATTCGCTCACATTTTATTTATCGCTCTCTGTTGTTGACCCTCATTTTTCTGTTTCTTTTTCTATGTACTCTTCTTCTGCCCTCGATCTCTCCCTCTCTAATCTCTACAAATTTTCAAAAGTTACCTCAAACTTTTCTAAAGACAGTCCCAAGGTCTCGCTGAAGTGAGGTATGGTGGTACAGCTAGAGGCGAACACAAACAAAGGACATGCGTTAACCTTTATATGTGAGAGTTCCACTCTGAGGTAAATCATTACTTAGCCATCTGCTGTACAAAAAGAGTTGACCTGTGTGTGTGTGCACAGGTTTTGCTTCACTTGTGAGGGCCGGATTAAAAAAAAATATGCCCTTGCTGATTAGGTGAATCATGTCAAAAAAGACAAACATTCACACACACACACACACACACACACACACACACACACACACACACACACACACACACACACACACACACACACACAGACAGAGATAGACCCCAGGTGGTGCTCAAGCACCTGCCCTTTTGGCCTCTGACTAGATAAGTGCCAATTTTGAATGCATCATTTTATATTTTAGTTTTTAAATTTGGCCAATGGCATAAATTCTCAATTAAAAGTGTGTTGTAAAGCCCAACAACTGCATTTTAGTTCTAATTCTGCAAGACCACACAAAGAACTGTCCCTTCCTCTTCTACTTCCCTTGTTATAGCCACCACAGTTAACGCACGCGAATCGAGTGCCCTGCGGAGCAGCATCCATCTAACTCTGACCTGTATTCATTGGTGACAACTAGGTAACAATAGTGTTTCCCCTAAGCCTTGGCATTGTTTGTCACTTTCTGAAATTAAACCACTATTAAAACATCTTAATACAGCCAGACTAACTTAGGCAATAGCCCTCCATTAAGCTTAACAACAAGCAAGCTAGTCTGGCATTGGCATAATATAGCATTGTGATGCTGTCGTCAATGAAAAACTAGTGAACATCGGTAGGCCAGTTCCTTTGTCAGGCAACTGAAACAAATAAATATGCATGTTGTGGTTAATAGTCAATCATATTTAGATATCAGAAACATTAGCCGACCTGTCACCCATTTAAGCAAAAGCTTAAAGATATAAATTAGCGATTCTTACTCCTGTGACACAAAATTTACTGAAAATTGTAGGCAAGCCAACTGATTGTCATTTCAAAACAATAGTCCAGGCCCTTTACAAGCTCAGATTTGAAAGTGTAACTGGAAAAAGGAAGAGAATTGTCCGGCTCCCTTTACCTAAGTACACAGAACGCACTTAGCCTAATTGTTGCAATTGAACATAGGCCTACTTTGAAGTTTGGAGGGTAGATTGGTCGGGTTATTATTATTATATAAAGAACAGCCTTTGTCAATTTTGTGTAAAGATTTGCTGATTTTGAATGGTTATTTATTTTATAGACCACTAAAGCATGCACAATGTGTCATTGCTTTCTTTGTTGTTGCCTGTTCTTGTGATAAATGTAGAAATAGCTGTGTTTCCCAATAATTTCATAGACTATGGTGGCCCGCCAGTCTAATTTGTCCCGCCACAGTTTCATAATGAACCAAAAATATTTTTACACTTCTGATAATAACATAAATGATCTATAACATTGTGATTTGCGTCATTGCTTCGGCAAAGCATCTCTCACTCCCAGTCAGCATCTGAGGAGCAAGTTCAACACAGCTAACCGCTTTTAATTCATTTCTATGATGGCTCAAATGTACGCTCTATTCGATTTTGTGTCTCGTTTACCATGCTTTGTGGGTGTGAAAGTATTGCAGTGTCATCACCATTCATATCTATACTGTCAATTTGTTTAGGATTAAATTACTTTACTAAATTACTAAGTTCTTCATAGATACAGCCTCTTAATTCTTAATAACAGCACCAGATTATTTTCAGTGTTTTATGTAAAGAGCTTTTGTAAAACGTTGAAGGAAGGGAAGAAGGGGGCAGAGCAGCACAGACAGCATCTCCAGGGTTGGCCTTTCTACATCATATCAATATCACAGCCAGAGGTTCAGATCAGATAGGCAGGAACTCCACCTACACATACTCACAAGACATTTCAGGAAGGTCTCTCTGAAAGGTTGGCTGAAGCAGGTGACAAGAAATCCCTTTTTCCCTGTCTGCCTGCTCTGGGGTTAGGGACACTGCAGCAGCAGGAATGTGGAGGTAAAGTCTCTAAGAAATGCAGCTCATTGTCTTGTCTGCTGTCCTCTGAGGGTAGCGGGCAGCTGAGAGAGGCAGGGGGCCAAACGTCTCACATTCCAAACAATTCCAGCATAGCAAACAAGGAGGAGATGCCTTCCAAGGTGTGTGTATGCGAGTGGGCGTGAATATGCATGAATGTGTGAGAATTTTAAATATATAAGCTCTGTTTCAAAACCCAGGTCTTCATATGCAACTTCATAAGTTAAATAGGACCTCATAAGTGACTGATTTGGAGTCCTCAGCATTGGCAGTGAAATTTTTGGCCACAACAATACATTTGAAACTCATGAGTGACTCGAGTTTCAGCAATTGATTGCAATAGAGTTTGAAGTTCACATGTTGCTAAGCTAACCATGTACTTCTCTAATAAGTTTAAAGTACATAGTAGACAAAAATAATGTTTAATGTAGTACATTATTAATTAGATTAAATCTTAAGTCCTAACAGGTTTTTTCAATATTTAATTAAATATTTCTGAGGTAAAATATTTCGATTTTAGAAGTACATGTTTTTTTTTTTGTATCACGTTTTTTGGGTCACAGTCCATATTTGCAATGTTCATAAAAAAAAATATCACTTCCAAATCCAAAGTAAGAATACATGTTGTAAACACTTAATATAATACAAATTGTGTTTTACTACAGTAACCATAGTTTAATCATGGTATTTGTAGTAAAATCATTGTAACCACAAAATCAACATCGTTACTGTCATGGTTATATGTATATGTATATGCATTATTGCTGTAAAACGATGGTTAATTGTATCAAAACCATGATTTCTGCTAAGAAAACCATGGTGACAGCAGTCATTGTTATTACAGTCATGGTTACTTAAATATTACTATAGTAAAACCAATGTTAATTTTTGTTAAGGACCTTAACTAAAAGAAATCTTTTTCTCTAATCACTAAATAAACATTTTAACTTAATACAGGTACCTGCACTATTATGCTACACATATCAACATAAAGTGCATTTCAAATTCACCTCAACCCATATTCAACATTCAGAAGCTGTACATCACTACAGAAGGAATAACCTTGCTATTAATATGGATACGAGAAGGGCAGTCATAACAGGTCTTGAGTGTTTTATTCATATGTGGAAGTCCCGCATACTTATCCCCAGAGTAGGGCAAAATAACTTAAGTTATCGTTTCATGTCCGAATAAGCACTGAGTGCCTGCTTAGAAATGGAATGGAGTGTTGCAGTGAATGCAGATTCGTGCTCACCTTCGGAATTTCCTGGGTGATGTCGGCGTAAATTACTAATCATATACTAATATATTATCAGTATACAACACTCGCGTCAACACAGTGGATTGTTATCTCCATTTGGCGCTTGCCATTTTCAATTATACACAACGTGTGCAGAACTGTGATGTCATCAAGTTGACCAATGTGAAACAAAGGCAAAGCGTATCCATTTACAGATCCATTCAGGTGCATTAGTGGAGGTTGTAACTGTGCGTGTCCATTGGACGTTTGTTTTCTTCAGCAAACCTTGTGCTCCAGATGCGTTATTACATTTTTGGTGAACCACGGTGCCAATGCTAACAGAACTTTCGGTGGCAAACCGTAAGGTTAGGTTTTTTACCGAGAACCGTTACACCCCTAGGCATAGTTCACCCAAAAATTAAACTTCACTCACGCTTATGTTGTTCCAAACATGTTTGACTTAATTTTTTTCTGTGGAACACAAATGGAGCTGTAAGGCAAAATGTTAGCCTCAGTCACCATTCACTTTCATTGCATCTTTTTCCCATTTTTGCCATATATCTTCTAGAGTAGGTTTAATTAAGATAGAATTGTTATTTTGAAGTTATCCCCAGGTAGGCAGCTCACTAGTTTTTCAAGCTATACAGTTTCTCCACACAAACTCTCACCGACTTTCTCTTTTCATCACTTTCTCTTTCTCTCTCTGTTTAGGTCTTTTACTCACTTGTGGTAATAATTACCTCGCTCCAGAGGGAACAGAATCATTGTCCCCTCATTGCACAGCCAACTCTTTCCCCCTCACTGTAAAAGCTCTGTCCCACAATCACATTTCTGGCACTCCATAAGCACCCCCCACCCCCTCAGCTCTGTCTGTCTCTTTCAACACATCTCAGAGAGCAGAAGGCTGAATTACTCTTACAGTCGTTAGCAAACCGCACTCTCTTCAAGCAGGCTTGGCAGTTGGCTCTCAGTACCGGCACAGGACTACTACATAAACTTCTGCAGAGGGGTTGGGGCGGGTCCGTCTGGCCTGAACTCTGGCTAAGTGGTGCTCACTTGAAGAGCTGACACAAACGAGAACGGGCCGTGTCCCATCCACTTATTATGTTCAGCAGCCAGACCAAAGAGACTGCAAAGGGCTACTTTGAGCTGAGCCGCAGCCAGTACCAGCAGGATGTGCTTTGACAACACATGGTGAAGTTAAAAGAGAGATTTTGCGAGATAAATCATCCAGATTTAGATCTATTTTAAATCCTTTTCAAGAATTAAGCCACTAAGAGGCTGTGGATCACAATGATTTCACTTTTATAATCCGGCAGCAACAGTAGTCTGATAAAAACACCAATGTATAATAAACATTCAGTTCATAATTAATAATTATCAGAACAACACATTCTTCATTATATAGGATATTCATATAAAGTGTAATATTCTTTTCCCTAACTGTGGGCTGTTTCTGCCAAGCAATGCAGCAACATGGTACATTTTCATACAGAAATCTGATATATGGCCATATATGTAAACAAAATATATATTTGTGAAAATATATGAGACATATATGAAAACGTCTTTTTGTGTACAAGTATGCTATCAGTTATAACTACTGTATATGTGAAAATATATATCTGTATGTCTATAGAAGATGTGGTTGCAGGTGTGCATTTAAAGTCAACGGCTTCGAACGTGAGTCATCCAATCAGAATTTACAGTTGCAACTATCCATTTTTAACTAAATGTTTAAACCTACAAATTTTGTGATGAATTGTGCTCCCATTTTTCTTAGAGCTGTGGTCAAGCAGCACAATAAAATTGCCCGAAATGGCCAATATAACCAAGAAAACCTCTATGTAAAGCTTGCAAATGATTGAGGTCTATAAGTTAGGGCATCAGTTTTCAAATTTCTCGTTCCCACAGTGATCTTATTAAGGTAGCACCTATGATACAGTTGGTCTATGAGGACCATAGTGAACACAGATAAATGAGAAGGTCTGTGTGCTGCTGTTAGATGCCAGAGAGGGTCGTGGCCCCTGGGTAGTGATAGAGAGAGAGAAAGGTAGAGAATGAGAGGGAAAAGGAGAGATAGAAAAGGCCCTTATTGATTCAGGGAGCTTTTGACATGCAAATGTTTGGTCCCCCACCTCCTCTCAGCCAAGGGCCTTCAAAGTGAGGCTGCCACACAAAGACAGGGAGAATGCACTGTGCTGCCCACTGAATGGACGCTTTTGCTTAACGAGCAATCTGTGCCTTAAAAAACGCCTGTTCCAAGCTCATGACATGGAGACCACTGCATTGGAGAAACATGCAGTCTCTTCCAAATTCCAAACTGAGCTGGTGAAATAAAGCATTGAGCAATGCAATACAGTGAATTTAACACTGTGAAAGCAAGTTAGAGTTCCTAAAACCTCTATACCCGAGGTAAAAACCTGTCTATTTATTACTTTTAGAAAATGCCGGCAACAGCAGTATGATAAAAGACACAATTGTTCAATAAACAATTATATTTATGAATATTAATCAGGATAAGCCACTTTCCTAGTTCCTCTCATCAACAATGGAAATTGTTATCCTCCACAGAAAACAGAGATTTTCAAAAATGCTTTCTTGTACCGTATACTTTGGAAAATGATGATGTTAGGAAACTTAAAACCTTTTTGTGAGGCCATGGCCATTGAATATATGGTTAAATGTTTACGGAGATTCTTCATAAACCTGCCAAGAATATGTCCTGTTCATATTTAACCCCAGATCAATACAAATAAATATAAATTCTATTTTGCATAGTGAAAATGAGGCATAGATTTAGACCGTTCATATTTTTTTGCATTGTGACATAATTTTCCAGGACACTTGAGAACATTTTACATGCCAATTCCCATTACCGTAACACGTCCAGACGTTTTACTTTTACTGTTGTTTTCAATGATGATTCTCATTACCACTACTACTTTTTAAACTGTATTTTACAGGGAACAAAAGATGTGTAAATTTAAAAATAGTACCAAGCAGGGACGGATAATGACTTGCAAAGGCCCCGGGCCAATTATCTCCAAGTGCCCCCCTCCAAAAGTTGTTGTTCTGTGTTTGTTGATGGGATTTTGAGTGGGGGAATCTGCCAAACTGGATCGCGCAACCTTAAAGCCCAGGGGCCCCCAGGGCAGTCAAGGGCCCCTGGTAGTCAAGGGCCCCTGTGCACTGGTCCCATTATCCCGGTTGGTAATCTGTCCCTGTTACCAAGGGAGTACTTCTGCTATGATGTATAAATACTTTACAATTTAAATAATATTTTTTTTCTTTTTCTGGAGAATATTATAATGACCATCTTTTTCCGCATTATGGTAATGAGAATTTAGGGGTAAAATGTGTGTCATATAAAGATATGAATATTGATGGCCCTAGAAACAGGCTTCATTTTCTTTATGCAAAATGTAATTTACAATTTATTTCTTTGGAATTTGGAGTAAAAATGGACCAGAACGTTTTCTTGACCGGTTTCATTAGAATCTCACCCTTCTAGGTGTTGACGACTCATGCAATTAGAACTTAGAGCCGAAACTATCTGTTTAATCAGAATTGTTTGATTACATGTAACAAACCAGAGCCAAAATAGTTACAAATCACAGATAAAATAAACTAAAATGACATTTGTATTAGAGAATAAATTGGCTCTCTGGCAGAAGTAGGCCAATATTTGACACAGCACAAGAATATCTCAGATATATGAAACACACATGTAAAGTGCTATGGGTTGTGGTGGAACGCCTGAGCCACAGGCTGTATGTATGTGTGTCATGCTTGCTGCGGTCACGTACTTGTGCCTCAAAGCAGAGGTGTGTGTGGACGAGGTGGTGAGCGACAAGGAGTTCTGCATTCTCAGATTAATATCCAGCAGGGCTATTAAAGGGTAAATGTGTCAACACCATGGCAATGATGACTGAATTACACTTTGCAACACTCTCTTTTTAAATTTCATGCTTTTTTTTGTCATGTATGATAGTTTTTGAAGGTTGAGTAGTACAAATATAAGTGAAGGACATGTCTGTGTGTGTGGGAATGGGTTGTACAAGTCTGTGAACACGCACATACATTAAAAGTTTAGTTGTCCCCAATTTTTTTATTTTTTATAATTTACTTACCCTCATGTTGTTCCAAGCCCATATCAGTTTCTTTCTTGATAAGAAACTTTGAGAACACTTTTCAAATAATTTAACTGAATGGGAACTTGAGCTGTCAGTCCGTACGTAACATTCTGCTTAACATCTACTTTGTGTTCCCAGGAAGAAAGAAAATATATTGGGTTTGAAACAACCTAAGTGCAAGTAAATTATCATAAATGTATGTTTTGTACTGTTCCTTTAAGAGAACATACTTGGCTTATTTCAGTGAGCCACATGTGTTAGAGGACCCACACAACATTCGTAATCCTGTTAAGGGTCGTTCACACAGCAGAGGAGTGTGTGTGATAATTATAAAATGCTTCAGATGGGTTCCTTACTTGAATATTGATTTAACCATATACTAGCTTTTGGTGAAATATGGAGCAACTTAGTGAAGAAATCATTTCATGAAGTGGGTGTTTTGTTAATATATACCACTGCAACTACTGCTAATGGAAAGTTGCTTTAACTGCATAAAAAGAAAGATCTCAGATTACAGTCTTCTTTCTACTCAATACTTGGTAAAATGCATTGTTTTCATCTTGTATTACATGATCAAATTGGTTAAAATTCTATCAAGTAACCCATTTAAAAAGTAGTTAGCTACACTTCAAGGTATTACCAAAACGTAGCTAACTACTTTAAAAGATATTCAATCATATCTTTTATGATGATACATGATTACAGAACTAGAAAACTATCTACAGGACAAAACATATGCATGCTCAATGCAATGTGATATAAAAGATGGCAATCTACCATTTGATGATAATAAATGTAGCTTGCCACTGGAAAAGCTGTTTTTTGGGCTGCAACTAATGATTATTTTGATAATCAATTAATCGTTGATTATTTCTTTGATTAATTAATTAATCAGATAAAAACATATTTGTATTTCCTGTATTTTATATTTAAAAAAAAAAAACATTTTTTGAATGAACCCATGATTCTATACTCTCACAAAACTTTGAACAAAGCCTGAATCATGAAAAGTTTAGTTTGAATTTATTATTATTATTATTATTATTATTATTACTTTCAGGACATATGCAAAATCTTTGATTACTTGTAAAACTTTGTAGAACAAAAGGTACTGTTCATTAACAAGTAAAATTATCCATCGGGGATGGAGTGGGATAAAAAATCAGCTCAGCAGAGAGCAATGGTGACACCAGAATAGAAATATGAATAATTCTGCCCAACTGAAAAAAACATAATTATGTTAGATACATATGCTTGAACACTGTCTCTGATTACATACATTTTAAGTATTTTAAATGAACATTGTTGGTTTTTAAATAGTATTGCCACTGATTACATTTTTCTAAAGTATTCTTTTTCAAAAATATGTCTGTTTATCCAGTAAAATAATGTTTCCCATGGTATAAATTCACTGGTGGAATCAGACAATACATCTGGTATTATCAGGATGATCAAATATCAGGACCCTTAGCATTATTGCACATTATATTCAGCATATACAGTTTAATATAGTACAATAATCTGTAAACGCAGTGCAGATTTACTCACGTGCTCAAAAGTCTCATCCCGTTGCTCATTGTATTACATGTGCTCACAAGATGAGAAACAATCTAAAACACTTTAAACCGCACACTTTGATCTCTGAGACATAATCGTGACATCAATGAAAGCTGCACAATTGATTACATTGAAAGTGCAGTATGATGAAACATTTTTCACCAGGCTGTAAAAGAACTTCTCCGTGCATATATCGAACTAATCGATAATGAAATTCGTTGTTGATGATTTCCTTAATCAAAGAAAATGTATTTTATCGACTAGGTGTTTCAGCCCTAGCTGTTTTAAAAACAGATGATCTACTGTCTCACTAGGCCTACTAATAATGTTCACTATCATTATTCTGTGATGTCACCATTACTATTTGAAGAAAACAAATTGCCAAGCAACAATGTCTAGCTCCATTTTAATGCTGCTATTTAAGGCTTGCATTCCTTTATGTTTAGCGAAAACTCCTCTGTGAGATTTACATAAACTGAAGAGCTTCAGCAAATGCTCTACATCCTTCCCTCCCACTCTTCAGCATTTTTCTCTCAGCACTAACAAAGACATAAAGTCAAATCTAATTGCATTCAGTGACAAACTGAGTGGCTTTTTCCACAGCAGCTGGTCTGAGAGAGACCAATCCATTTCAGCGAAACCCCAGGAACGAAATAAACCCTCAAGTCTAATGGCGAGTATTAGATCAAGCCATGCTTCAACCCCTCCAAATAATTACCGGTATTAATGTGCATTGTGAAGTCGCCGCAGTGACCCCTTCGGGCTTATCACTAGTGTTGCATTGCGTTGTGGAAACAGGTCTGCCGACCCCCAAAATAATCCCATTACAAAGTCTGTCTTTTCTCCAGCTCCTGTTCTTGTAGACACACTCTCAGCTAATTGACATCTGTTAACTGATGTCCTACCGGAGCTCTTTTTAGAAGTGCAGAGTGAGAATTTTTGGAAGGGCACTCCAGTCAGGAATCCCTGAGTACAAATGTTTGGGCAACAGAGTGTTCACACAGTCTGACAGATTAAAAACTGCTTTTGTGTGCTTTTATGAATAGCATTTCTTTCACCAATGTTTGCATATTTACCTTTAAGTGATTCACCCGAAATTGAAAATTCTGTAATCATTTACTTGAAATAGGAAATGATAGGTTGAATGTTATTCTCAGTCAACATTCACTTTTATTGTATGGAAAGAAAATGCAATAGAAGTTAATGGTGACTGAGAACGTCATTCTGCTTAACATAATCATACATTTTTTGTATGACATTAGAGTGAGTAAATGATGACAGAATATTCATTTTGAGTAAACTCTTTAAAGGTAGAGTGTGTAATTTGTATACTTTTTTAATGGCCGATGCCAATATCCAGAGAGCACGGTGGTCGATAGGCCGATACAATGCTGATATAACGCTGATATATGAAACATAAAATTGCAATATATATATATATATATATATATTATAAACTCATATTTAGCACTATATTTACTCAATAATATGGTAGATTTCGGTTTCTTCAGATTTCTGTTTAGTCATCAAATTTTAATCATTTATTTGCACATGAATAAATTGTTAATATATACAGGAAGAAGGATATGACAGTACACACAGTAGTCCAGCAAAAATGGATGGCATGTCCATGATAGTGATCGCATTTTCTCAAACAAATACAGAATCAAATAAGTTGTGCAAATAGTAATAGTGAATATGACATTTATTTATAGCGCAGGTTAAAAGTGCTTTTACTTTGGGCTGCATTCGAAAATGTAGGCAGCTACCTTGCTGCCTAATCAGTTAATGGCTTAACTGACAGCTGTTTTGAATGAACAGAACTCTTAATGAAACTGGTCTCCGAACAGTTTGAAAAGCATTTTATTTTCAACCTACTTCCGTATACAGCCTCCGGAGGCAGCATTTTCCTGGTTTTGTAGGCAGCCTTGAAGTTGCACACATGCGCTCGTGCGAGTCCAGCTCGAGCCTCAATCTCCTGATAGTTTAAACTGGCTGGGTTGCTTGCTTGGATTGACACAGACTGACCGTTATGATTTGTGAATCAGATCAACTTTTGATCCTGATTCCGAAGTTTTGATTCTGACTGATGGAATACGCACTTCAGAGGAAGATATTAGATGAGCACACCACAGGATGCTGGATCAGATGAATTGTGTGAGGTTGGGTTATTACATCTGTTTAAAAGAGATATGCGCATATTTGCAGATGGTATATGATATTAGTTTTATTGATATTTGCCTTTTAATCATTAGAAAAGAAAAGTTACAGGAAAATGTTGGGGAGAGAGAGAGGGAGAATGCAACAGGTGAACACTTTAACATTCTGAGCTCAAACGCATCTGCGGCGGCTCTGATATGCGGACCGTTTAAATGAGACTGTGTCGCACAGCAGTCTATTATTGTAGTAACACGATGAAATGTAACAAACGAACTGTGACGGGTCGTTACATGTCTCAGTGTCTCATATGCAAGGAGGCGATTCTCAGTGCCTTCAAGAAACAAATCAGCCATTAATTAAAAAGTTTGAGATATATGGCAAACCCAGCTTAATATGCAAAGTCAACCATAAGTAAACCATCTGTATCTCCACGGAAAGTGTAAACACTGTAACTTTAGTGGAATCGATACAATATTCAATTTTTTTATTTGGAACATCACAAACAGCCGATATAGAAACAGTTCAACCAATGGCATGAGTTTGGGGGAGGGACTATCTTTGTTTAACCAATGGCAGAGGGGGTCATTATTTTTGCAATTCCAATTGATTACGCTAGTGCAGCAGAAATTAAACACTTTACCTTTAAGTGCGAAAACAAAAAGTCCCTTCAGTTCTTGTCATTCATACTGTAGAGAAAAGGTTTGCCATTTTGTTCGAACTGGAAGCACTAAGATTAATTTGTGCCATCCATCATCATGATTCGAACCATTCATATTATGCCTTCATAAACACTTCATTAGTACAAGAACAACTGCATTCATGATCTCCATCTGGTGCGTTTGTACAGAGAAAAATTTTGGCAGCATCCAAATCAAAACCAAAGATAAAGGAGCGCAGCAGTCGTGCTGACTGTAAAGTTATCCATGCTCCCCTTACATAAAACAGGTCAGCTGCTTTAAACAGCTCTTTTAAAGGAAAATGATGGCTCGGGTCTTCCTTTCGTTCTGTCTCCAGCCTGCCATCAAACCCCCCGCTGACACCAGTTCAGGCTGAACTCTGACCTCTCTGGGAGGAAGCCAACTTTAAGGAGTGTAAAGAGAAAGGATCTATGCATTAACTAACAAGGAAGTTTGAATAAGTATCTGTGTTGGTCTATCACGTATGCTGTTGATGAACATCTTGTCAAATGAACATGGGTCCTTTGGCATGAAGCATGTGTGGAGAGCAACTGGTAAATGGATCCTGGGTTAATAAGGGAGAATGGGTGGACACTCTCAAGCAGTGAGTCAATAAGGCTCATCCACTCGAAAATATACAGTATTTACCCTTACAAGGGGACGCTGAGACAGCGCTGTCCATGCCGCTATACCATAGCCTCTTAAAGAGAGCTCTTCTGATCTAACTGATCCAGACAGCCGCTACTGAAAAACATGTGCCACACAGCAAAATTCAAATATAATTAAACTCCTGAGAAATGAGACTAGCGGTATCAGAATTTATCAAAAGGACATGCGTCAGTGTAGTTCGCATTAGCGAAAAAATGCTTAGCATGTAGTTTCAACAATATTTTTTGGGAAATTTTGTGCATTTATCAAGGACACTGCAATAAATTACTATATAGTTACTTACCAAAAAAGTTCTAAAGTGGTGCCACGGTACATTGATCATCTCAGATGGGAATACCATGGTAGCTTGATATAAACACTTCATGATCAAATGTACATGTGTGCACCCCATTCTTATTACCATGTTTGGCTATTCCAGTAATTTCATTGAAAAGAAATCTTAAAAGGCAGTCTCTCACACTTTACACCAGTTATGTCCTTCAGGCCAATTTCTGCACCCAGTGCATCTATCACAACATGACAACTGAAGGGCTGCGAGCTGTCAGGGGAGTTTACGTATAGGAGCACCGAATGATGATGGACAGGAAGAGGTCAAGGAGAACAACACACACATGAGCAAGCAATAGCACACATACAGAGAGAGAAAGAGAGAGATGCAGATGCACTTAAGTGATTGAACTCAGCATGTGAAGCTTGCTTTGTTGAAAATGTCAGGTCTCAGGCGATTCAAAAGATCTGTATTTAATCATCCAAATAACATAATCTAAAGGACTTCAAACGTACACAGTATGCTGTCATTACCACAAAGTGACCAAAACTTCACTCACTCTCCATGAAATATTAGTCGCCCATTCTCTTCAATTAATTTAGATGGTTTTTTTTAGGTTATCTGACAAAACATTTCTTACAGTCCCCTATTACAGTATGTTTCCCCTCAGCATTATAAAATCCATAATATGACCTCACTTCTGATTTGGTCTTCTTGGAAGGTTGGAAATTCTTCTCTCATTGCCTTCCACCATGTTTTAACACAAAAAATACAACAATAACATGTTGCATGCTGCGTCCATGCATCAGACTCATGCTGGGTGTGTGTTGACAGCATTTACCAATGCGAGTTTTACAAATCGTGATAATCGCGCACGGTTTTAATGATAATTAAATATGACACAGTAATACTAACCGTCAAGGGATTTTATCATGGTTTATCATAAAACCGGTAACTGTTTCATCCCTACGGTATACCATACAGTTCCTAGTTTACCTAAAAATAAGAATTCTGCCATTCACTCAATAATTAAAAATACTATGGTATTACCACCACAGTAGTGTCCAAAAATATAGTTTTTTGGTACAGTAATACCATAACACCTAGTAAGGGGTGTATTTCAATTTGCTGAGAGCTGAAAACTGTCTCATGTTGGGTGGATTTTTTGACATTGTGCTGTCGACTGGCGAAAATTAGCTAAATGTAAATGTCCGGAATCTGCCGAAAAATGTAAAATGTATTTAATCATCCAAATCATATTATCCAAATGATTTCATACATATACAGCATGCTGTCATAATAACAGGGTGTAGAGGATGGACCCAACCTTTGCTCACTCTCTCTGAAAGGATGAGCCGACCATTGTTTTTGAGAGAGAAGTTTGCTCACTTTGCATTTCATGGACAAGTGAAATATGCAAATTACATATTTGTTTGATATCAAAGAGCATGTCTCTCCATCTCTTCTCTCTTTCTCTCCATCTTTCTTTCCTGGGACAACTGACAGTCCATTCACTGGCCGTTGCAGGAGCGCATAGGGGAGAACTGAGGAGGATCGTGACAAGAATCAACATATGTGCTTGCCATCAAAAGCAAAAAGGGAAGCGATGAATATTCATAGGTAGGAGTGTTTTGGCAGGCACTGGCTTTTGTTAAACATAAAAGAAAAGAGCAAAAATTATGCACAACTGAGGATGAGTCTCCTACACCTGCCCATAATTATGACAGCAATGAGATACGCACGCAAGCTTTTTTTAATTTGGCACATACATATACATCCCTACAATGGCAGAATAATGACATTATGGAGTGGTGGTGGTGTAGTGGGCTAATGCACTATACTGTTAAGCAGAAGGTTGTCGGTTCGAGCCCCACAGCCACCACAATTGTGTCCTTGAGCAAGGCACTTAACTCCAGGTTGCTCCTGAGGGATTGTCCCTGTAATAAGGGCTCTGTAAGTCACTTTGGATAAAAGTGTCTGCCAATAAATGTAAAATGTAGTCCCTGTGGATTTATGATATCATTGTTGTCTGATTTTACTGCAGATTTGTAATATGTTCTTTGATCGTAATCTTGACACACCATTTTGGAATTACGGTCTTTCCCCATTTCAAGTAGATAGGAGCTGTACTTATAAACCATTCGTATCCAAAGAAAATAGCTGCCTGGGAGCATTCCCAAGATGGCCGCCGAGTGGACTGACTTGCCTAGAAAGGACACTTGACTGAAACTGGGAAAAATGGCTTCAATGTTACTTGGTTTTAGATCATAGTCTAAGAAACCTCATTTTATAACTTTTAATAAAAGTATTCACATGGGCAAAACACCACTAAAGAGCCAAATTTATACACAAGAAAAGCTGTACCTCAACAATAACACATTAGAAGACCAATCAATATCTCTGCTTAAGTAAACCAATTTGCTTAGTGTGCAATTAGAAATAAAATTTGCTTTTGCACAGTAAAGTCGATACATATCCTGTTCTCTTGAGAGATTATCTTGGGTTTCATGCATAAACAATGTCTTGTCAAGCATCGTTTTTCTTCCAGTTACACAAGTTGCTGTCTGTTCTTATTCAAAAGTCAATGTTTCAAGTTATTCAAGCCAATTTCAAAAACCTTTTTCTTTCTAATTACTTAAATGCAACTCATTAGTCTGTTTTAAATGAACACCCTTTAAAAAAGTACTGTGGTAGAATGAAAGTACCATGGTTCAGTGAAAGTATCAGATAGAAAGAGTAATACCATGGTAGTTTATAATGGTATTATATAATTACAATAATCAATTACCATGGTTCTGAAATGGTACTGTAAAGCACTTAAAAGAATAACATGGTATTGCCATCATGGTGGTGTCACTGTGTTTTATCTATGGTATATTTTTGCAGTAATGCCATGGTATGTTTGTGTAATTAGTATATCAGTAGTTTGGCTTTGGATGCACCGATATGGAAATTTTGGCCGATGCGATAACCGATAATTAATTAGAGGCCGATAACAGATATATTTGTATAGATAAATCTGGATAGAAATCTACATTTTATCTGTCTGGTTACAAAAACAAAAGGCACACATTATAAAGCCACATCTGGAGCACTTGTAATTAAATCAGTCATGTAAAGTAATTGTTTTTATTTTAAAACAAATTAAATTGCAGAAAACAAGGAACCTGCAAGAAATAGAACATTTTGAAATCATTTAACAAAAGTAGCCTACTTTGAATCAGTTAATAAAGACATTGTACATTCCTACGGCCAACTTCCTTTAAAAAAAAAAATTATAATGACTCTGCAATTTAAAATGAATTTGACGAGTGAAATACTTTTATAAATACAATGCATTGCACTTGATTCAAACATGTGAAACGACAAAATTAAGGAATATGCAAACAAGTCTCAAACATGTGACATAAATAAACACTGTTTACTCAGATCCAGTATGATCTTCCAAAGCAAAGCCAGAAGGCACCAATCAAAACCCACATGGTGAGTAGCATGTACCTGAAAAAGCCATCATTTATCAGTTTTAATATAGCGGCTAAATATTCTTATCGTGCCGATAACCGAAACTTTAAAATTCACATTTAGCAGACGATACAATACGTCCACCAATATTTTGCGCAACCCTAGTTTGGTTGTTTTGTTTGTCATTTACTCACACTCATATTTTCCAAAAGCTGTATGACTTTCTTCCGTGGAACACAAAAGGAAATAGGTAGAAATGTATGGGAAAAAAGAGCAATGAAAGTGAATGGTGATTGAGACAAACATTCTTCCAATCTCTTTTGGTCTTAAATCCCTTTAAGATTGGTTGGGTGAATTTTTCTACATGTCGATGTGCTATTTCACTACAAACATTGAGATGGGCTGTCATTCTCCCACTGCAGCCTAGCACCTCAGCAGGCACTTACACGTCTCCAGCTCGTTGGACGCCCACTACCAAGCAGAGATTTCCTCTCTGTCCTCACCTCCTACTCAACACAGCAGATGAGCAGTGAGAAAACAACAAACACTTATAATAAACAAAAAGGCACAAAATCCTCTGGCCTCATCTCAGCTCCATTCACCGAACAAAAGGCGGCTGTTTTGCGGCCTTTTCTCACTCATCTATGCTTGGACCTGCTCGTCTAGGTTGCAGCTGTCAAAATTTTGACATCTTAATAAATCTCAGCCATGACCCCCGTCTCTCGGGAAGGAGAGGTGGATAAAGCCAGGGGTCACCCCTGACCCTGTCTTGTGTTCCTCCACTCTCACCCTCTTCCCCTATCCCAACCTCTCAACAATTGGGGAAAGGGTCCCATTGATGCATTCTGGGGTATGGGGCTTGTATACCATATCCTCAATGGGCTATTTTCACAAGGTCCTAGGGACGCCCCATTTAGAAAGTTCTCGCCCTCTCCTATGCCCTTACATTGAAGGTGAACCTTGGCATGCCTACCAAGGCCTTAGTTGCACGCATGGACTTATTAAACAGACTGACTCTCATCTCCATGCTGGGAGAGAAAGCCACCTTTTGAACCCGCTTGAAACAGGAAGCAACTCCCTGTTGCATAGCTGAAGACAGCATTTGATGGCTTAATCAGCCAATGATGACAGGCCCATAGATAAAGGGATGTTGTGAGTTCAATACAATTTAAGCTCAATCAGGAGCATTTGTGGCATAATGTTGATTACCACAGATTGACTCATTCCTCATTTCTTTAAATAGAAAAGCAAAAATCACAGTTATAGTAAGGCACTTACAATGGAAGGGAATTGGACCAGTCTATTAATGTTAAAATACACACTGTTTCCAAACTACAGCCGCAAGACGTAAACAATAAACATGTTAAAATGATTTTAGTGTGGTAAAATCGCTACTTAACATTATCAGTGTAAGGTTTTAGCCAATATTACAACTTCATTGCCATGACAACATAATGCTGGTAAACCCTGTCTGAGTTTTTAATCACACTAAAACCAAGTTAACATGTATAATGTTAATGTCTTGTGGCTAAACTTTTGAAATAGTGAGTATTTTAATGTTTATAGACTGGTCCAATTCACTTCCATTGTTAATGCTTTTTTTTTGTGATAATCTACATTATGTCAGAAATGCTGTCGACTGAATTTAACTTGTACTGAAGCTGAAACATCTCTTTAAGAAAAAAAGGAGAAATAGACAACATATTTTTTCACTTAAGGCAGGTGTGATTTCTTTTTATTGGTCACTTTTTACATTTAACAATATCAAATATTAACAGTTTGCAAACTTTTCCATTTAAACAACACGCAAGTGCCCATATATCTTGCAATACAATTTCAGCTTTTGGGACTTTGTAGGGGTTTTTAATTGATGTGGAGAAGTGAGAAATTAAATCTGTAAAGTTTTGGTGACTGCAGCTGCCAACAAAGAAATTATACTTCAGAAATGTTAAAAACGCTCTCTTCCGGGGTCCTGGGTATCTCAGTGAGTATTGACCCTAACTACCACCCCTGGAGTCGCGAGTTCGAATCCAGGGCATGCTGAGTGACTCCAGCCAGGTCTCCTAAGCAACCATATTGGCCCGGTTGCTAGGGAGGGTAGAGTCACATGGGGTAACCTCCTTGTGGTCGCTATAATGTGTGGCTTTCACTCTCGGTGGGGCAGTTTGCATTTCACTCTGAGTTGTGCGTGGATGCCGCGGAGAATAGCGTGGGCCTCCACACGTGCTACCTCTCCGCGGTAATGCCCTCAACAAGAAACGTGATAAAATGCACGGATTGACGGTCTCATACACGGAGGCAACAGAGATTCATCCTCCGCCACCTGGATTGAGGCAGGTCACTACACCACCACGCTAATTGGGCATTCCAAATTGGGGAGAAGAAAAAATGCCCTTTTCCAAATATGTAAAAGTTATGAAATCATTGTTGCAAACTAGGACTGCAACTAACATTATTTTGATAATCCATTAATCTAATAATTATTATAATGATTATTTGACTATTCAGCAATTATTTCAACAATTATTCATTAGCTCTTTACTGGTTATTCAGCTTGTGCACCAACTTAAAAAGTTGTATTAAACATGACAAAATCATCTTTTAAAAATACCTCTAATTGACATTCATTGAATTAAAGGGGGAAAAATACTTCTTATTAAGTTTAATTCAGTAAAGAAATTCACTGCAAAAAGTCATATTGTTATCAAGTGTTTTTGTCTTGTTTTCCATTTAAAATTGTCTAGAAATCCTTAAAACAAGATCAATTTACTTGAGAAGCAATATATAAGATATTTAAACTTGCTTTAAGAGAATGTATCTTAAATATAACTGTATTATGTATACAAGTGTATTTTTTCACTTTTATAAACTTTTATAAAGCTGTAATACATTAAATATAATTGCATTTAAGATGTAACACTAATTGTTTCAGCAATATTGTCTCTGTGTGGAAATGGCCTTCTGTTCCTAGTAAATTCCAGCCTTTATGTCATCATAGCTGAACGGAAAAAGAGAATCAGATGGAGAGACAAAGAAAGCAAAGGAACGAGTGGGGAACACGGTCGCTGCCAGCGAGTGGCCTAGAGAAACGGCCCAAACCCAGAGAAAGGCCTTTCCAGTGTACCCCTTTAACGACCCACACAAGTACATCCACTGTAAGACTGCCCGCGGTGAATGCCGCCTGCCTCCCTTGGCCCGCAAGAACCCTAAATTACAGCCCGTATTTGTCATGCAATTAGCCCGCTGAGATAGCACTCATAAATAAAGGCCAATGGACTGGCCAGTCAGCCGTTTATCACCCTGCTCAAGCAATGATCCTCTCCTAGACCAGATGCATTTTTTTTTTTACAAAAAAAGAAGGGGTGTGTTCAAACTGTCTACATGTTCTCTGGCTCTTCCTTTTGCCTACTCTGACCTCAGCATAACCCCAAACACTATATCACTGCTTTAGTGCTGTATGGCCTGACTATGGACACTGGGAATCAAAAGCCAGCACAGAGAGAGGAACGGCCCTCTGGTGACAGAAGCAATCTATCTGATACTCTCCTTTTCTTCTTTAATCTCTCTAGCTCTTTCAGTCTTGCGCCAATTACGTCTTACCTTTTAATGTGAACTGAAAACCATCACACATGCTCTTGAGAGATAGCGAAAAAGCAAAAGGCTGCATGAGAGTTTTCGCCCATGATATAATTAAGTGGATTTTGCCCATAAACCACATGGCTGTTGCTCCAACAAAATAATTAGCACTAAAATTGTCATGCGCAAATCCGCAGGGAGGTGTTCTGATATCAAACAGAGCAATTCATAATCATAACCATACCTCTCGAATAGCAATGCTCGCCTAATCCACATTGATGCGCCGAGTGGCCTGCTCTCTACATCTGAGTAAACCTTAACATCCCTGCGGGAAAAGTACTTCCAGGCCAGCTTCAGTTATAATGATCTCATTGTTCTCTCACCTTGCAACCTTAAATTATAGAACATACTGCTGCTGGGAGATTGGGGTTTGTTTTACATTTTCGTTTTCTGCGTGGGCGGTGCATACATTTCTAATCACAATGGACGCATTTCTTTAAACTCAGGCCACAAGGAACTTAAGAACTTCAGCAAGTGAGTTATCCAGGCTCTTACCTTGGCAAGATCCACTATGTTCCTCATAACCAGGGTTACACAAACAGTTTCCAATAGGCACCAGCCATTCTCCATCTGCTCCACAGTACATTTTTGGGACCTCCCGTTCTTCTGAGTTGTCCACGCAAGATCCACGTACCTCCACTAGAGATGAGGTGTCCGCCCCTGTGGTGGTATCTGGAAACTGGGCCAGGTTGCGTACGGTGAGGGGGCATTTCTTATAGAAGATCCGTACTGACACTAGAGCAATACAGGCCCCGACATCCTGGAAGGCCAAATAGAAGCCTTTCCTTGTCAAAATTCCCACATCCCGCACTTCTGTGTTCAGTTTCATGATGCGGTCACCTATGTCAACCTGTGTGAAGCTCTCATCAGCAGCGATGGTGTCAATTTTGGTGAACTGGTTTTCTCGGATGTACCTCTCTTTGTCATTGCTAGACTCGTAGTAGTAGAGGTTAAAGGTCTCCTTGCAGGTTCCCATGACTCCAGGAAGGCTGTTGCAGTCACGCAGGGTAAATTTGATCTCAATGTAGATGCGCTGGGCTCCGCCACGGGGTATCCAATCTGTTCGGAGCCAGTTGTTCTGGCTGGGTTCCATTACGTTGCATACCTGGTACGTCCTGATTGGTGTGTTCTTCTCATCCATGATGCTCACCTCTTCCCACTGAGAAAAAGAAACCAAGATAGAGAGAGAAGTAAGTATCAAGCAAGACTTTGCCTATGCAGGTGCACACAATTCCAGGCCCAATGCTGGAGATTTTCCACAGACCAACGACTGCAATAATGCAATGATTCCTTTGATTAGAGTATGATGATTAGAATTTAATCACACATCTGTCAGCTTCTGTTTACTTATTATCTGCAAGCACTGCTCCATAGCTTAAGACAAGTTTAAAATACGTAAACAGTACACTGCTGTGCAAATAAACTCTATTGTGTGGAAACATTATGGCGACTTAAAGATCTTGTTGTAGATATGGGATAAAGAAGAACATTGTTTGATAACCAAAATGAGGATAATGTGATTCCTTAAATCTTAGTTAATTGGCTGTGATATCTACTTAAATATCTGGGTGTGCACTACAGTCTACAACCATTTCTGAACAGTAATATTTAAAGTAAATTTTAAGGCCCCTAAATGTTTCAAAACAATTGTTTTATACAATAATAATAAAGCATTAGTGAAACCCTTACACATATTTAAAAAAAAATTACCCACTAACTTCCTGGTCACCATTAAGCCCATATTAGTCCATTGTACTACTATGGGGCCTAAGAATTTGATGCTCCCTGCTGGTGAGAGTTTAAAATGAGATGTATGGAATGAAGGAAAGTTTTGAAAAGGCCTGTCATGATCCATGATGCTTTCTTTTCTTCTCACTTTTTTAGTCTTTGTAAGAAGAAATCCCAGCTGTCATGCCGATAAAGCGGTACATTTGGCCCGAATGCACAAGGGAGGGGGGCTCTGCCGGGACCCTGTCAATCAACTGGGTTGATGAGATAAAGCGACAGTGGAGGGCGACCACATTTTCTCAAATGCCAAGTTCAGCATTGAACCTGAAACCAACCAAAGTTGGCACAGAGAGAGAGCAGCCCTATTGGACAAGGAAGTCTAATTGTGCTGTAATTAAATTAATCGCTGATCAAATGGAGCAGATAATTTGCCTCACACAATGTTCCAAGATCACTTCAGATATTGCAAGCATAGCTACATAATTGAAAGTTTTTCTAGGCATAATCAATGCAATATTAGGCATTTTTTTATTGGCAACAATGGCAACACTACAATGTCCATATTACATTGATTACATCTACAGAAAATACAATTAATTAATGTTAAATGGGGCCAAAAAGTAACCTTTTTATGAGCAAATATGCTTTTGTTGGGACAGTCTGAGATTAGTTTTTACAAACTGTAATTTGAAACTAAAATAAATATTTTCTTTTGGCCTCTCCAAAGAAAAATGAATAGGCCACGATGGTGCATGAACTGAATAACATCAAATTCTCAGCATGTAAGATGTCAGGACAGGTACATTAGTATGTTTTCCATTATAGGCCTACTCATTCTTAGACTACAACCCATAAATAACCTAAATAAATTAGCATTATTAAAAGCATATAATTTGAAAATGTATTATCCTGAGTAAAATGACTTAAACTCAAGTAATTTTTCAGCATGCGTAAAGCATCAAATTATAATGTCGGGATTTGTAATTATAGATGTTTGTGTAGGTCTTAATTAGTCTTTGTGTGCCCTTTCAATGCTCGAAAAATGAATGCAGTGTGTTGCCTCTTAAGCTGTTTTCCATCACATTTCTGTGTGTTTTTTGGCAAGACACAAGACCTCAATAATACCCTGTACAGTCCCTCTGGTTTACAGTCCAGTTCTGCTGTGGTCAAAAAAAGGTTCTTTAATTTGTGGGTAAAATGTAAAGTGAACAATGAAAAATTATTTTACAACACTTACTAATCTATAGTCATTTTAATACCAACATATAGGCCAACTAATAAATTGAATACCAATAAATGTTGTATATGCAAACACCAGTTCATGCATCATGAGCTAACATGAACCAACAATAAACAACTGTTTATTTATGAATTAGTATTAATCAAGATTAATAAGTTCTGTCTTTTAATTTGTGTTGTTTTGTTTTATCCCTGTGTATAGTTCCCAAGACAAAGTATTAATTTAACAGCTTTGAGGATTGTAAGGAGTTGTCGATACATTTTTTCCACTTAAAAAAATTATAATAAAATAAATAAAAGCAACATTTTCTTTCCTCTGTGTCTGTGGACTTACCCCTCCTTCCGTCGGACTCGCAACCCATTTCAGTTCGCCTTGAACAGTCCTCGAGTCCAGCAGCGTCACTGCGGAGAGACAATATGCCGTGAGTCACTGATGATGGATGATCAACGTCCAGCATCCATAATGACTAGATCAAAATAAATCTTAATTCACAACTTGTTTCTTTTGCTACACTATTTGTTTTTTATTTATATATTTATTTTTCCTAATTTCCTCGAAGTAGCCTTAACTGATTTATGCTTAAGTTAGCTGTTCGTTTGCTGTAATACATTGATTGTGAATGGTTAAATAATTCAGACGAAAATTTAGTCAAAATATATATTTTAAAGGGTTGCTTTATAATGCTATAAAGCTGATTGTGCTAAGCAATATTCTATAAGCCGAGTTCTGCATGCACAATTAAGTCAATTGAGACCGGTAATGAATGAAGGAATATGAAGACGTGTAATACACAGTACGTTTTTACACGTTTCTATTCTTCTATCATTCTAAGCGTTACAGAATCAGATTCACTAATAGTTTAAATAAGCAGTTCAATTTTGCTTCGATGCGGCTTTGACTGCAGCACTCATTATAATAGAGCTCTCTTAAATTTTGGATGGTATATGCCTATATATATATATATATATATATATATATATATATATATATATATATATATATATAGCCTACACACCCCAAAATATATGCAAATATATAAATATATATAACACACTCCAATTCGTAAATTAAAACCGTGCAGTCACTGTAAAGTTATAGTTCCAAGAGTTTAACAGAGACTGTTAAATTAGACTGAAATGCATGTTTCATATGTCTTTTGAGCGTCCCAGCTGAATACGATGTACGAAATTCGTACATTTTCGTTCAACACGCCACATAAATAAACATCGTCAAACAAGTTACCGTCAAAATACCGCCGTTACCAATAGCCAATGGTATATTTTCCTTTGTCGTCCGTGCATAGGCTATTTTATGGAATTGTATGGACTGTGTACATTCCAATAAAAGCAGAAATAGGATGAACCAGTTTAGTTCAGTCCCAATAGAGTCCGCGTTTGACTGAAATACGTTTGATGAAAACATCGGCCCAGTCTTCGATTTGGACTGCGGATTTGGGAACGATAGACACTTGGAGATGCCCAAAGGGACTTTATGTAAAATATATGTAATTCCTTTTTCGCTGGCGCGACAAAGTTCCACAAAAACCCCAGATGGCATTAAGAAATAGTGTGCATTCTACACCGTCTCAAGTCGTAACCCCAAAGAAAAACAACTTTTGGATACACGTTTACTCCTTCGGTTTGGCAAGTCCTTACCTTCATTAGGTGGGTAGACCCGTGCGGTTAATGCGAAAGTCGGTATCCAAATTGTTAGCGCAAAAGTCGCTGTGAACACAAGAGCAGCCATTGGTGTTATTTCGGTATGCGTCTCCTTCGCTCCGCGCACGGACCGAAGTTGCGTCTATCCCAGTGGAATAAGCGTTTGAGAGTGATGCATCGAGTGCTCTGAACAACGCCAAGGGGCGGATCTTTTCTGCCTGACGCGGCTGTCACAGCGAGACACAAAATGTCAACAGACTGTCCGCCCGGGTAAATAGCAAGCCCATTTGTCAGGTAGCCCACATGGCAATTGAAGAATGTATAAGTATTTTTTTTTTACTTATACATATGCGTATAAACGCATAAGTATGCGTTTATAAACCTACGCGTATATGTTTAAAAGTGTCTGTGTGCGTGCGTGCGTGCGTGCGTGCGTGTGTGTGTGAGTGAGAGAGACAGAGAGACAGAGAGAGAGAGAGAGAGAGAGGAAAAAGAATAATAATAAGAAGAAGATTTTAATGCAAAGTCTGTTTTAAATAGCCTACAAGACATGGTTTATAATATATGGGAAATACCCTGATCATAATTATTATTGTTGTAGGCTATACGTCATACACAAAACGGCATTGATCTAAGTGAAGTTAGTCACTTATAGTCCCAATAGTGGGAAGAGCAAGTGCGCCGTCTAGTGTTTGGAACCAATCCCTCTAAAGGCCACAACACTCAACAAAGTGAAAGGACTATTTTTAATTTATTATATATTTTTTTAATCAATGAGTTTACTATTAATAGACATTTGAGGCTACAATATCTTACTATAAAACAATAATTAAATTAATGCATTAATTTAAGGTTGCATGAAAATGCTTTACATGTAAATCGACATTTGTTGCATCCTGATGTACATTTTAGCGCTTAAGTCTTACAGTTTCAGTAAGTAGGCCTAAACAATAATTCAACCCATTAAAGAGAATGCAAGTCTATCACAGTTTTCATTCCCTAATCCCTTCATAAATCAAATAGGCCTATGGCGTTACCCTGAATAAGGTCTATTGTTGCAAAGCAAAACCACACGTTATTATAAGGACCTTTTATGTATTCATCCTTTATCCACTGGACGCCTACACTTTATGACCTCTCAGGCCCCTGTCAATCACGCGTTAGTATGACGCCCACAATCAGAGTTGCGCATTAAACGTGTCTTTTTCACTGTAGAATTCCACCAATTTCTGCAGATGCTCGCAGATCGCGCTGATTTCGATTCATTCACGCTCTGCGATGCGACTTAAATGCGGCCCACCTGATGAGCCAGTCCACATCCTGTAACGGGTGGCGGGGCTGACTGTGTGTTGACAACTTTGACAACAGTGTGTTTGCATATGGATGGCCGGCATGGGAGAGTAGCTGTGTGAGTTATTGGGTGCCGCCCTCGAAGCTGACCGAGCTGAAAGAGCCAAGCCAATGTTTATACTTTGAACATTAACAGTTGTAGCACTTCATTGTTTTGTCAGTTGAAGATAAATGTTCCTGCCTCGTATAAAGAGCGATATCAACAGTGTTTTTGTACTGAAAATGTTCAATAATCAAGCTAACTCAGATAACACTCTAACAAAAATATCTATCTATCTATCTATCTATCTATCTATCTATCTATCTATCTATCTATCTATCTATCTATCTATCTATCTGTCTATCTGTCTGTCTGTCTGTCTGTCTGTCTGTCTGTCTGTCTGTCTGTCTGGCTGTCTGTCTGGCTGTCTGTCTGTCTATTTGTAAATGCTTTTGATAAAATATTTAGCCAAATATAAATGTAAATCTTTCCATCCATCCATCCATCCATCCACCCATCAGCATTATGTATATACAGTATAACTTATGTATGCATCAACTGATCCTTTTTAATAGCTAGACAACCGGAAATCCACCTGCCAGTTTACAAACAGCCTACAATGTAAATGTATCAGTATTTACACATAAAAGACTGTGCAATATGTGCATAGTTGCACAAATAAATAAAGCAATAATTATGTCCCTTGCTACTGAAAGTGATAGCTGAATTTTATATTGATATGTATTCAGTTGCTTTTATCCAAACACAAGCAATCAGTCAAAAGTATTGTACAATATTAGGACTCTACAATAAAGGATTCTACAATATTAGAAATGGTCTAATGGTGAGGTTCAACAGTAAACCAGAATACTACCAATGCTAGAGCAGCAAGGAAATTGCAAAACTGATTTTTAATAAATGATAATAGCTGACTTTTTTTAGTTTTTTTTTTTTTAGAAAAGGTGCTTGAGGAAAAGGTCTTTAGCTGTTTTTTGAAAGTTGTAGTGGTCTCTGCAGATTGGGTGAAGGCGAGAAGCTCCTCAATGGTTTATTTACCAATTGCCTTAGTTGAGGAATTGGGCACAGTCTTTTCGTACTTTTACATTCAAGTTACTTATGTCCACAGCTAACATTTCCTGTTTATGTATAGGCCGGAGGAGTTAAGTTTTTGTTCTTTTCCATATGTGGTTGGGGCCTCTGTGGGATCCCTTTTTTTTAATAGCATTAGACTGAGGAGCAGGTGACGTTCGGGACTTTGTCTCTAGGGCCATGATCAAGACGCTTTGTGGCGATGCCGTTGCTCCGGCGAAACCATTTCACCGAGCATAATGAAGTCGGATGGAGCATCTGGCGTTCCGAGATGGGTGCTCAACATCGATTGTCACTCAATTTGATGAAGAGAATGGCGTTTTATTTTCTCGAAGTGCACGAAAGACTGCGCAATCATAAAGGCACAATTACCCAGCGAAGAGGCGGTTTGCTTTTAGTTGTCTCGGCCAATGGCTTCTGCTTATATCGGTGAAGGCCTATTGATCGTGTTATAGCTGGTGGGCGGGGAGTCGCCACAGGCAGCAGTGACAAGAGGGGTTGTGTTTTGTGAGGCTTTGCTCTGGGCCGTTGTGTTTGGTCATTTGTGTCACAGTTTTTTTGATTGATTACTGTCAGATAATTTTCCATTCCCTTCCTAGATTCTTGGGTCTCCTGACAGAATTCCCTGAGAGGCATCCCCACACTCTGTTTTGTTCTCCGAGCCCCAGATGGCATCTGCCCACACATCTGTATTGTGTGATGCAAACACAAATCTTCAGACTAAGTGCACCAAGAAAACCCAAGGGACACTGTGCGGTCTGTAATTTCCAACTTCGAACAAGATAACGGTCATCTACGCGCTGTAAGCCCCACTTTCTGGCCTCTCAAAAATGTTCACACAATGCACTCACATGTCTTGTGGAACTCTGCTTTAATGTGTACATCCTGTGTACATACAAAAACTGAACGTGTGATAGATTGGTTAAAATGTAGTAGAGGATGTAATATAAAGAGGGTTGAATGCAGACAGGCCAAATGAAAAGGATGGGCTCAGCAGTCTGGAAAAGCGTGTGGGTGTTTGTGATAGACGAACAAAGCAACTGAAGGAGAGGGTTTGGTAGTTCAGCTTCTTCTTAGGGGGCTACAAATCCCATATTTTACATGAGCTTATAATACAGCACAGGTGGTTATTTCACCCACAGCTTTAAGATTGAGATGAGACTAAGTCCAGTATAAGAAAAAAGAGATTGATTGGTCTCAAATCTTCAATAAAGATGTATGGTTACTACATGCTTTTATAGCCATTCAGAGCAATCAAATGAGAGAAAAATGTCTTTCAGTAAATCCTAAATACCTTGCTGAAGGTTTTGCACAAAACTTTCTTCCTCCTTCCGATAAAGATGAGGAATGAGTCTCACGCTCTCTGTCTCTATGCATGATTTTCCCAAAGACCTTTTTGTTTGAGATAGAGTCCTGTTCCCTTCCCTTGAGTGTGTGAATGGATTCCAGACTCTGCAAATCAAATAAAAAGCTATCAGCCCTGCTCTGTCTTCTCAACCGTTCATCTCTGGGTAGAGGAGAAATCAATGGATAGCGTTAGAGCTTCTAATCACCAGCAGAAGAGAGTCCCTGATGTTTTTCTAACTAAAGCATCAAATACCCAACAATCAATGTATTGGGCACTCAAAAGGAGTTTGGGCAGTTTTTATGTAAATGCTACATGCACAACAGTGCTGGGAAAGCTACTTTGAAATGGTTGTTTTCCAAGCAACAAGATACACATAATTTAAAGTAGTTAAAGTACAGTCAAGCTAACCTTTTAAAAAGTTTATACTGAAAAGTAGCCAACTACACTGAAGCTACTTATTGGCCAAAATTACATAACCGTATTGTAAACACTTCACAATATTCGTTAACATTAGTTAAAGGGATAGGTCACCCAAAAATGTACATTTACTTTACTAAATTTACTCATCCTCATGCTATCCCAGATGTGTATGACTTTCACACTGCAAGTGAATGATGACTAGAACTCGGAAGGTCCAAAAATGACATAAAGGAGGCATAAAAGTAGTCCATATAACTCCAGTGGTTAAATCCATATTTTCTAAAGCAATATGATAGGTGTGGATGAGAAACAGATCAAAATGTAACTCCACAGTTACTATCAGTCTCCCTTTGACCAGCCCCAACTAGGAGATGGCTGAATGTGATAGTGAAAGTCACATCCACAACAGAATGTGTAAGTTAAATTGTAGATTTACAGTTAAAATAGAACTTAAATATTGATCTGTTTTTCACCCACACCTATCATATCGCTTCAGATATCTACATTACTTTTATGCTGAATTTTGGGCCTTCAAAGGTCTGGTCACAATTGACGCATAGTGAGGACCAACAGAGCTGAAATATTCTTTAAAAAATGTAATTTGTGTTCTGTAGAATAAAGTCATACACATCAGATGTGATGCTGATGACAGAATTGTCATTTTTGGGTGAACTATCTCTTTAACTAATCATTTGAAGACTGCGTTAGTTGATTAGCTCAGACTTTTTCTGCATGTGCTATCATGTTTGCATGTATTTTTATACACAGAAAAAGCTTTATTTTAATCAGAGCCCAAGTCACTGAAACTAACAGTGTTGCCAACTTATTAACTTTGTCGCTAGATTTAGCAACTTTTCAGACCTCTTTAGCTACTTTTATTCCAAAAAGTGACTAGCGACAAATCTAGCGACTTTTTGGACAAACCGTAGCTACTTCCGTAGAACAAAGTCACCAATACTGTCCCGCGAGTGCGTGGTCTTGCTTTCCTGCCCGGACTTGGAGGCACACCTCTCTCTGCTTCTACTCTGTTCAGTGAGAGTGACAGAGAGAGAGGTGTGCAGGCGAGAAGGCGGAGAAGCACAATCAGTTGACCGCACGGCAGCTGACATAGACATGAATGAGCTGTGCATGTGCAAACAGCGTTGTCAAGGACCAATCACAAATCTGCATTGTTTGCTCCCCTTTAGTTTTACATTTAAAGAGTTTAATTTGACTGTTTATTTTTATTCTTTTCATGCACTTAATCACAGGAGATTGTTAGACGGTTGTTCATTTCATCTCTGAATTCAGACAATTACTTAGACAACTCTGTACATTGTACTTTATTCAAACACGTAACAAACTTTACATTTTGCTACATTTGTATACACACACACAATACAATCGCAAATATTGATACAAATACACACAGAATTGGACATTACACACATTCAAAAAAGTAGCTAACATGTCACACTCTAAAATATACTCCCAAAAGTATAGAAAAGAATGGGAGTTAATCCTTGAGTTCAAATGGGTGGCTGAAGCCATATGTGGGCAATGACACAAGGGGTTACTTTCTTTTCTGCAAGACAAACTTCTGTGCCAAGTTGTCTGACATTAAAAAGCATGTGTCAACTCAGAAGCACACTGAAAACTCCAAGCCATATAACCGATCTAAGCAATCTACATTGCCATTTTCTTCCAAAAACACTGACTCTTTCAAACAGGCATAGACAACAATAGCAATGGCTATCACAGAGCATTGTTCCATTATTTCATATGGCCACATTGGTCAGGCATGTAAGGCTACTTTTCCAGACTTTCCATTTTCGGATGCACTGTACAAAGTGTACTGAAATGATCAATGGAGTGTTGGCACCATATTTTCTAAAAAGACTGGTGGCTGACATTGGTGACAGCCAAGACAGCCTCCTTCTTGATGAAAGCACCGATGTATGTGTCTCAAAGTACCTTGGGATCGTAATTCTGTATTTTAGTGAGGACAAGGGAAATCTGGTGGCCACTTACCTAGGCTTTGTTGAGCTGAAGGTAGGAGATGCTAGAACAATAGCCAGAGCAGTTTTATCTTTTCTTGGGAATTGTGGCTTCAAGAGGAAGAATCTTCTTGGTATTGACACAGATAATGCATCTGTAATGACAGGAGTGTACAATGGTGTGCACAAAATTCTGAGGGAGGAGGGTGACTTAAAACATCTGGTCCTCATCCACTGTGTGTGTCACTCACTACAGTTAGCTGTAAGCTCTGCCTCCAAAAACACATTCCACTTAGGTTAGAGAAACATATAATTGGTTCTCTAGTTCACCAAACTGCAGAGAAGCATACAAGGCTGTCTATGAGACAATAAACTGATGGGAGAGGCCTTTACTGATAACTAAAGTCTGTGCCACATGCTGGCTTTCCATAGAGCCTGCCGTGTCCAGAATCTTCGATCAGTGGGAGGAGCTAAAATTGCATTTCAGACTCACCATGGCAAGTATACACTGCTACATGGCAGATGTTCTACATTCCATGTACAGTGACCCACAGAACCTCCTATACCTCACTTTTCTAAAATCTATCATTAGTAAGATGCAGTGTGCTGTTAAGGCTTTTGAGGGGGAACAGTCAGATCCACTCAAGCTGCATGACTGTTTAATAAGGCTTATAAAGTTTGTCTGCATCAGGATCATTAACCCAATGGCAAAAATGTATATGCTCAAAGAGGTAATAGATCTCTCAAGATCTATAGATCTCTCCAAAGCCATACCTTGGCTATACATTTGAGTCCAAGGCAGCACAGCTGAACCTCTCTCCTGAGGAGGAGGATTGCAACCGAAGGAGATGTGTGAGCTACACCATCTCCTTAGCTAATGAACTAATGATAATGTGGAGATATTGCAGACCTTGTTTTTGTTCAGTGTGGGGGAGACCCTAAAGCACAGCAAGAGCCTTGTAGACATGACAAAACTTGCAAACCTTTTAGGATATTGCCCTGACACGATAGATACAATTATTAATCAGTGGAGGTCTATTCAACTACAGAAATGAGAGTAAACAACAAACACCATGGCATTCTGGGCTGAGGTGAAGAAACACCAGGATTCAGCAGGTATAAACCCATATGAAGACTTGGCTTCTGCTGCAGTTTCTGTCCTCTCTCTCCCACACTCAAATGCTGAGGTAGAAAGGCTGTTCAGTCAAATGGGTGTAATTAAAAAGGAGGAAGGAATACATACGAAGGAATCGTATGTCCCTTCAGACCCTTAGCTCTATTCTTTATATTAGACATGGTTTGAGGCTGTCTGGAGATGCATGCTATGAGCACAAACTGCCAGATAAGTTGCTGCAGCTCTTTGGCACTTCAACTACCTATTCGTTTAAAACATGTCCTGCAGCAGGTCTAGTTCTTCCTCTGCACCAATATCACCCCACAGGGGGAGAGAACTGAGGTTATGGATCCTGTGGATGATGATGAAGTCTGTTTCAGCACCGTCATGGAGTGATCTGGAATTAGATCAAAATCACAAACATAGTGTTTTTTGTAAATATGCACATAGTTTTTCTAAACATGCAATTCTTTTTTTCTAAACATGCACATCGTTTTTTTGTAAACATACACAATTTTTTCTAAACATGCACATAGTATTTTTTTAAATATGCACATAGTTTTTTGTAAACATGCACACAGTTTTTTTTTTGTAAATATGCACATAGGGTTTTTGTAAATATGCACATAGTATTTTTGTAAATATTCAAACAATTTTGTAAACATGCAGTTTTTTCTAAACATGCACATAGATGTTTGTAAATATACACATAGGTTTTTTTGGTAAATATGCACATAATGGTTTGTTATGGCTGAACACTGTGTGAGAGAAAAGATAAGAAAGTTACTGTTGCTTCTAACTTTCTCTCTGAGTGATTGATAGATATAGGAAATTAGTAGAGTATTACAGTATTTACGGTAAGCACAGAGAATCAAACACATGTAAAAGGCGGACACTGTGCAAAATGCAAATGAGACGTGGTGACGTCACGAATATGTTAATTAGCGTAAGACGTCATCTAGCGACATTTAGCGACTTTTCGAGCAGGCTTTAGCTACGTTCCATTGAAACTAGCTGGCAACACTGAACATTAATTGGATTTCTCAATGTGTCTTGACACAAATTCAGTTGGTATGTGCAATATATTACATATTAACAAGATATGTTGCGTTTTGTCAAGCTACACAGTTTTACTGTAAAAGTAGTAAGGCTGAAGCGATTAGTCGACATTATTGAGAACGTTGACAATAAAAAATTGTTGACAAAAATGTTAGTTGTTGATTAGTCGTTTGATCTAATTTAACGTAACATGTGATCACATTAAACTGTAATGATGGCACGCGAGAGCAGCACTGCAGTTCACGCAAGACTGAGGAGAGGAAGAATTACACAGCTCACATACACTCTAAACTTTCCAAACAGCTTCAGGTATGTAGATCCCAAAGTATGAGGGGATTATAAAAAAAAAAAAAAAAGAAGCAGAAGCACTCTCGTTGTGGACTAAGTGGAGCCGGAGCTCTTTAAAGGAAACAACCAGGTGTTACATCTTAAATGCAGATATATTTAATGCGTTATAGCTTTATTAAAGTTCAAATAAAACAGAATCAGATCATGTAAATAACTACAAACTCCGAAACTGGTATTTCTCTGTGTGGTCAGTGCCTCTTCAATGAGTCACGCGAATGTCCCGATCTAAGTGGGAGAGATTGAAACTGCACCCAGCTGAAGCACACTCTGTTGTGGGTATGCTCATCCCTTAATACAGCTAGATTAGAATGTGATGGCTCGTGACTTATTGAATCCTAATATATGTCACTGTGCATTTCCTATCGTGAAGAAAGTTGGCAATATGCAGCTTTATTAAAAAGAGGGAGTTTGTTTTTTAGCGAGTTAAAGATGAAAAGTGAGAGAGAGTGGTCTTCACCACATTATCAACAGCAACAAAATATGTTTTTGATTTGATTTTGTTTTGGCTTTGTGGTAGGGCAGAGGGCGTGGCCGGGTGGTGATTCTACACACCCAGTCCCTTATCAGGCTAATCAAGCCTCCGAGAGGGATAAAGGCTGACTGTGGAGGATGGTGTGGGAGAGAGAGATCGTTTACGAGCATGTCCGTCATGTGTGTGTTTTTGTCTTTTATTTAAGTTTATCATTAAAACTATTATTTATATTGTCAAGCCGGTTCTCGCCTCCTCCTTGCCCATCTAAATCCCTTTACACTCCCAGGTGGACGGCACCAGTGTAACTCAGTTCAATGGAAAGGAGGAGGCGAGAACTGGCTTGATAAGAGACCGGGTATGAAGAATCACCACTGTTTAAGTTTAATGTCTTTACTGAATTAAACTTAAACAGTTTTCCTGTTAATTCAGTTAATATCATTTAGACATATTTTTAAAAGATGATTTTGTCCTTTTTATAAGGACGTTTAATCCAACATTTTAAGTCGGGCCACTTGCTGAATAATCGGTTAAGAGCTAATGATTCATCTTTGCAATAATTGGTGAATAGTCGAATAATAGTTCTAATAATCGCTAGGTTAATCGTTTATCAAAATAATCATTAGTTTCAGCCTTAAAAAGTAGCTGAGCAACTATCACGTTACTGAAAAATGTAGTTGATTGAGTAGTATCTCTTCTTAACATAAAATTTGTAACACTGTTAATAATGTAACACTGATGCACAGTCAATGAAAAGCTCAGCTTCTACTGCTGTTTGTCACATCTGTTTTGAAGAACTTCTCCTACATATCCCAGTCGCTCATTTTCCATGGTCTCAGAGCTTTGGAGTTATTTCTAACCCCATAATCGCTAAAATGCTTACAGAATCAACAATCCTAAAGTATAACCACCTATAGAATGAAGGAAATGGTTGCTCACAGTGGTGCTTTACTTCTCCAGACCTCCATTGGCAAACATCCCACAGTGGTGTGGCCTGAGTGTCACACTGCCTCAAGCTTTGCAGTAGCATGGCTTCTATATGCTAATTGTTTTTCTCTTAAGAGTTTTAAATAACATCCTAGTGCCTGCCACAACCCCACAGCAGTAAAGCAAGCTTCAGATGTGGCAGATTGGCTCATTGGTGAAGAAAGATAGAATGTGTAAAATGACCTACAGCAAGTCAAACATTTGTCATTAGGAATGGTGAAGGCATCACAGTTGGTCCCATCGCACCACACAGCTGTCAAGACTGGATGGAGCAAAACATAGGATGAACGAGGATCGAAAGGGAAAGGGAGAGTCAGTTTTGACTGTAAAACACATTTCAAAATTCTGATACTCCAGAAAGCGCCAAAACCTCTACCTTTGACTTATGTATACCATTACTCCAAGCGTGGGACATCTGATCTGTCATAGAATACTCTATTCTGCCTTTTGTCATAGGGCTAAGCAAGCTGCCATGACCGTTTAGTGGTAACCCTAACCTTGAATGAGTACACTGCAGTCTCATATCTCTTTGTTTAAATATCCTGTGCCATTTGTCTGCGAGTCAGTTTCACGCTCAATGTCGATGACTGGTAAAGTTTGATGTGCAAACAGAGACACAAACCAGCAGCAGGTGCTGGCAGAGAGGCAGGAAGATGGTGAGCCATTTTGTTGTTTCACTTGTGCGAGTCTCAGTCCAACACATGAAGTCACATTTATATGAGTGTGCTCAGTTACGGACATGCAAAGGCATTAACATATACAGACATATGCGCACACAGACTCCCAGATAAGCAGGGTGGAAAGCAGCCAGGTAGGAAGTCTCACCAGTACCAAGACTCTAATAAATCATCAGACACAGGGCTTGTGGTCTTGAGACAGCAGTTGACTGGATCTTGGAGCATCAGCCACCTTAGATATGTAAATATCACAGGATAGTGTAAAGAATTCCTTCCACAATGCTTCTCCCATCTGTTCATCTTGGCGTATTGATTTTTAAAGGAGGGCTTGGAACATGGAAAAGGCCTCTTGTTTCCAACTTGCTGCTTTAATTTGCCAGAAATTACAATAGCTACACTGTGAAAACCCTTCATTTATCATTATATCATTACATAGTTTCTTATGTCCTCTTTTACTAGCACAAGCTGAATGCTTCACCTTAGCATTGCTTAAAGGCAAAAATGCAGCTTAAATTTTAGCAGCTTAAATTATCGATTTCAGCATTGTAGAGAATGAGAGAGGGAAAAAAGAGAGCAATGGATTTGTGCTTACAGTTTTAACATGGTTCAGTAGCTGTGGAAGTTAGTTGCTTGTGATAAATATTTTCTGAGATGAATGAGATATCCATGATCTGTCTGAGTGATTTCATTAAGAAAGAGAGAGAGATGGGTCGGCAGTGTTAATTACTGACAGCGCGGCAGTGATAAGCTGCCACAGATATGTGCAGTCAGAGCAGTTTTTAATTACTGCTGTCATAAAGTGAGCCACGTTTACAGTAATAACATGATTATGAAATGAATATTGCAGCATGAGTGGATGCACCGTCTCGCACTTGGTAATTTTTTACACAGCGACTGCAGTAATTAGTGCAGTAATCATGTTGGCATGCTTGCTGATAAACAAACAAATTATTTTAGTATTACTGTGAGCTTCAGAGAGGACTTTAATATGGCTATTTTTGGTGGAATTGAGAGCGTATGTGTGTTTATTTTGCAGAGAATACATCAAAGTATGGGTGAGTTTATTTTGTTCTGAGCAAAAACAAAAAGGTAGAATGTACATTTTATGAGATGAAGGTGATATGTATGGGTGTGTGTTCATGTTGTACTTAAAAGCAATGTAGTGAGATGGTGTGTGTGCATGTTTAAGTGTGTGACAACAAAACCGAGTGAGAGGAACTGGTGAAAATAGACTTGCTGGTGGTCTTGGTCATGTCTGACTGTCAGCGGGCAACCCAGCAGCACCGTGAGGTCACCGGTCAACCCTGCATGTTCCACCACTCTGTTCGGTTCCCATGATGCCCACCTTTTCTCTTTTCATCACCTGACCTGACTAGGTGAAGGGCAGACTTTAAGGCATCTGGGAGTTCAGATAAGACACTCCTCTAAAAATATCTCTCATCAGTTGTTTCTAAACAGAAACTGTATTTTTTTGTTCCTGTTCCCGGCATTCCGCTGCCTCCTTTCCAAATGGTAACCAGTTTGAACTAAATTAAAATAATGTTCCATTATTTTAAATAACAGTACTCTGTGCTAAGGGGAGATGAAATACCAGTTGCAGTGTTACCGGATCTATCAAGAAAAAAGGGACCCGGTCTGGAAAAACAAGCTCAAAATAAGGGTCTTTTTTTCCATGTGGAGCAATTATCTGCATATAATTCATAACAAGCAAAGTAACCTATATAAAATAGCATATTTTCAATATGTTGCCCCCAGAACGGCATGAATTCTTTGTGGCATGGATTCAACAAGGTGCTGGAAACATTCCTTAGAGTTTTTACTCCACGCTGACATGATAGCATCATGCAGTTGCTGCAGATTTGTTGGCTGCACATTTATGCTGTGAATGCCCCGTTCCACCACATCCCAAAGGTTCTATGTTGGATTGAGATCTGGTGACTGTAGAGGCCATTGGAGTACACTGAACTTATTGTCATGTTCTTGGAACCAGTTTGAGATGACGTGTGCTTTGTGGCATGGCATGTTATCCTGCTGGAATTAGCCATTAGATGATGGTAGACCGTGGTCATAAAGGAATGCACTTGGTCAGCAACAATACTCAGTTAGGCTGTGGTATATAAACAATGCTCAGTTAGTATTAAGGTGCATAATGTATGCCAAGAAATGTTCCCCACACCATTAAACCACCACCTCCAGCCTGCCCACTGCACTCTGTTTCCTGTACTTAACCGACAGTAGTGGTACCCAGGGGGGTCTTCTGCTGCTGTAGCCAATACGCCTCAAAGTTCAACGTGATGTATTTTCAGAAATGCTTTTCTTCATAGCACTGTTGTGATGTGTGGTTATTTGGATTAGTCACTTTCTGGTCACTTTTTTATGGAAATTCCTGTGTGAATGCCCCTCATAGAGTTAGTTCAGATAAAAATGAAAATTTTGCCATCATTTACTCATGTGGTTGTTTCAAATACATATGACTTCCTTCTCCCATGGAACACAAAAGGACGGAAGGGACTGCCTTCTTCACTTTCATTTGGGAAAACAGAGTAGCATCCCCTTCTTTAAAATTTCTTCCCTTGAGTTCTAAGGAAGAAAGAAAGTCAGACGGGTACATTTAGAACAACCCCACACTGAATATTGGTCCTGTTCCACAAACATTTATGAAAGGTATATCCATTACCCATCTGTGTATCTACACAGCTAGCAATAAACAACACAAACCAAAGTTGAAACAGCAGCAGAAGCAGGCTATGACAGCACGGTAAGATGATTACTGTACATAAAACAAGCTTAAAAGTTCCAGAGGAAAACAGCACAGGACTTAGTGTGATATAAAGCGTCTCCAACTCCAATGAATGACTGACATGTCTTGCATCTTCTTTATTCCCCACCACAGCAATTTTAAGGAATGTAGTTCCTTCTGCTTGGACTTAAAATTCCACTGTTTCTCATGTGCTCTTTCCGTTCAGCTCTGTCTTAACGTTCAGTTTCAATTTAATTGCTATAGTGGCTATCCTTCTCAGCATGCCTCTCCGAAACTTGACTCTTTCTACAGTCCATTTGTTTCCCTCCACCTTTCCTTACCTCTACTTTGCTCAAATTAAATCCCATTTGCCAGAGTACATTAAAATTCTTTAGTCCAATTTTGGGTGAGCAGTCTATAGTGAAAGACTTTCTTTGCCTACTCTAGGTACTGGGACACATTGCTGAAGAGTCACATGCTTGACTTTTCAAAAATTGTTCCTAACCTTTCTGTTGCTTTATACCCTATTTTTTATTATCATGTTTTTTGGATATAAAAGCCATAGTATTAACATGACAATTGGACATTAAATTATGAAAAGAACCATGGTATTACCATCTGATTACTTCAGTTAACTATTTTATGGCAACAGTACTTTTGACACACAACTGCAGGAGGGAACAAGTGGTATTTCATTGGCTGACGCTGACTTTGCCGTCTCTAACAACAGGGTAGACACACAATGGCTGTCCAGTGAGTACACATACATACAGTATATTGCGGGCACCTTTTGGAAATCATAACGTTCTATTTTAAAAATCATATTTGTGCATTGACATCTCTAAATTACCGTAAAAACAGCAGAGTTTACATTTACATTTATGCATTTTGGCAGACGCTTTTATCCAAAGCGACTTACAGTGCAATTATTACAGGGACAATCCCCCCGGAGCAACCTGGAGTTAAGTGCCTTGCTCAAGGACACAATGGTGGTGGCCGTGGGGTTCGAACCAGCAACCTTCTGATTAACAGCCCTGTGCTTTAGCCACTACGCCACCACCACTCAGAGTTACACACATTCTTGGTGACATGAATATGCTATCAGGATAATCAGCATACAAGTGGTAAAATAGTCTTTGCTAAATGTGAGAAAAACTATTTGCTTTATAGTAGTGACTCCGGTCTGTCAAGACAAAAAAAAAACACCTCATTGGAACCTCAAACATTCAGACCTCATTGTTTTTTCAGTGCATCTTGTGGCCAAACTTCATGATATCATGTTGCAAGTGCCAAAAAGATTCTTGTTATTGACGTAGGCATCATATTTGATTTACAGAGATTATTAATGATTTGATTTTAAAGTGAATAACAACTTACATTTTGTTCTGTTCATCACAAAAATGTGTTGCATGGCTTCAGAAGACTTGAAATGGAGTGCATGAGTCATATCGATTACTTTTACTGTGGAAAGGCCCTGGGTGGGCCAGGACACAAACCAGTGACCTTCTCGCTGTGAGGCGACAGTGCTACCCACTAACAAAACATGCCACCCCTGTGGTTTAATTTTTTTTTTTTAAGCTTAAGAAACCAGTGTAACACATTAGAACATAATTCTAGGGCTAAATTAGTTATTTAATTCTATTTGAGAGTATTGGGTTATAAATCTCTAATCTAGAGCTAAAGTGTTTAATGGAGTCTAAAGTTCCATACATTTGTGAAAAGAAAGTTATGTATGTATGAAAGTATGTATGCCTTTAAGAACATTATCATATGTAGAGTTTGGTTGTAATACACATGAGAAGAAATGTGGTTTTAACCAATAAGTTAGATTTCATTTATTTTATTTATACATCTGAATGGGAAGATGTGACTGGTTAGAGAGGAGAGAGGAGAAAAGACTAGCGATGAGAGCAGATGTATCAAAGCGATGTGCTGAGATATTCTGGACATTTTGTTTTATTTAAGTTTATTTAATTGATTGATCATCGAATTAAAGCATTGAATTGTGCACACAAATGTGTGTAAAACACTATAGCACTGAGCTGTATTGTATTTTGTGTTGTAACAGAGGTTTGGAGTTCCTCTGGCTAAGTGGGAGATACAGTGAATCATCTGACGAAGGAGAGCATCGGATGCTTGAGTTGCAGAAAGCTGACGCGGTACCCAGAGATTTCAACAGTATTCCATAAAGGAGTTCAGGAAATTTGTTTATTTAATTTCAGAATCAGGAGAGTGGAGAAACCCGTTTCTGTTACTCAGGCCACCACGAACTCAAGCTACGTCACAGGCCTGTGGGTGTGTGTGCGTTAGCTGTGTTTGTGTGTTAGCTGTGTGTGTGTGTGTGTGTGTGTGTGGGCCCACTACGATAACCTGTCACTGTGTTATTTAATTTATGTCTGAGGTTTAAAGTGTTTTGAGTACAAAGAGTGTGACATCAGTACAGTTTGTGTCAATAACTATTCAACAACTATTTAGATGTTGTAACAAAATTTAAACACTCTAAAACTGACACACAAAGTGTATTTAAATTATTTTTGGGAAATTTGAGTATTCAATTTAATTGTAATCTACCATACACTATTATTTTATTTTATTTAGGATTTCATTTGTGGTATATTCAAACCTGCTGTTATAAATTAAATTATTATATATAAAGGGAGTTATTCATTCTTGATTCTGAAATATACATTTATTTGTTTAAATCAGCTAAAGTATTTGCAAATAATTAATAAGAGTATTTAATTTAACTTTATCAGAGAGGGGGCCTAAATCCATCATCTATATAAGTAGGCATAAAACTATGAACCTGGTGGTCCTCCATACATAATCTGAAGGTAAGGGGGTGCTACACCAGAGTCACCATTACCTTGCATTATAAGTCAAATAAAATGGTTTATAATAGTGAGTAAATAATTACACATTTCCATTTTAGGGTGAATCATTACTTTAAGTCAATCCAAGTGTGCACCCAAAGTGGCAGCTTTAGATTTTTTTCAGGGCTCTAGGATTGTTGAGTGGAGTGAATAAACCATATTGAGGTTATATGTTACATTTACTGTATATTAGAATGCAATATGTTCTCTGCTACATCAAAGTGTCTGTACGTACTCTTGAAGTCAGATATTGCACATTTTCCCTGTTGTTACACATCTTCCTTCCAAGTATACACACACACACACACACACACACACACACACACACACACACACACACACACGTGCACACACACACACACACATTCATCCCCACTGGCTAAAAGAATGTATTTTAATACTCATCTGTCTTGCTTGTTTGAATTGTGTTGGTGATGAATGATATTTATTCAGCTCTGGGCCTTGAGGTAGCCACATTTTAGCAGCCATTAATAATATTGATGGCATGCCCTGGCCACAGAGGAACTTGTAATCTGTGGATGGGTGTGGGGAAATGTGGTCTGGGGGTCAGTTCGTTTTCCAATGCTTACTTCTAATTCCCACTCCATTCTGATACCTTGATCTCCCTTTGGACGTAGGTTCCTGCAGAGAGAAAGAGAGATAGAGGGAGACAAAATGATCAGTGTGGGGTTGTTTTGTTCTGGACAGAGTGTGTTTAAAGCTTTCCTGCCACCAAAGGGTGGTAGAAAGGGTTTTCAGCTGTCCTTCCACTCCTTGTCCTAGTCTTCCTGATGGGGGGAACACAAAGAAGGGCCTCCTCCCTGCCTTTGTCGGAGTACGTGGAAGTACCTGTGAGAGGCAACACCTGGCTCACCACAGAGTAAATTGGAGGCCTAAACACATAAACAACTCACACAAACACCCAACCAGAGAGTGGAGAGTCATATAGAATGCACCTGCTAAATTACAAGCACAAAGTACACTGTTCACTAGACTGTTGTGTGTTCAGCCAAAATATACACATATGCACACAAACACAGGCCCGGTATGAGTCCCATATGTCTAGTCAGACCAAGAACTACTTCCCCATCTTGACAACCAGTCGAAAAATCGGAATGTGGTCTGAGGGGAAAACGCAAACCACAGCACTTTGGATCCAAAATAAACTAAAATGTGTTACATACACACACACACACATGGACATAGAAACACAGAGACACTTAGAAATGCACTTTTATAGACCTTATACTGCAAAAAAATAAAGAGATAAAATGATAATCAGTGTCTTTGTCTTATTTTTAATAAATATAACTATCCATACTTAAAATAGGATACATTTACCTGAGCGTATCAGTTAAACCACCTGCAGTGACATACGGTGTTATACTCTAAAACTATTTAAAAAAAAAAATGTATTCATGTATGATTATTATGAATTATGTTTTTATAGGCTCATATAAATGGAAAGTCAGCATGGAATATTAGTGCTTTTAAAAATTATAAGTCTACAGCACATATTTTAACCTAAAATCTTTCAACTTTTCTCTTATGCTTTGACTTATTAAATACATTTTTAATTGTCCCTCCTTTTATATATAACAAAAGGCAAAAATCTGGGTAGATCTGTAATGTTTGCAGGAATGATGCGAGAGAAGGAGGATCTATGTGCAGGATTTTAATAAAGAAATAAGCATAAAGAACTCAAAACTCAACCACGGAACAAACCATTTCATTCATGGAAGAATAACAACTTACAAAGACAGAGAGAAGAGGAGGACAATATATACACAAGATATAACTAAAGGTACAGCTGGTATCAATCAAGGGGAACAGAGAAGAGAGACATAACTAAAATCAAGATCAATATTCAAACTAAGTCTTAATTCTTCTAGCGACTACTACGGAGAATGTCCCAAGTGTTATAGAGCTCCCCATCTAAGGAGCAGCCCCTGCTGGGGAATGACCTCCGTGGCCGTGAGCATAGGCAGCGACTGGGGAACGACCTCTGTAGCCGTGAGTGCAGGCAGCGACTGAGGAACGACCTCTGTGGCCGTGAGCGCAGGGACAATGCTTCAGGCGCTGGCTCTGGGACAGACGATGCTTCAGGTGCTAGCTCAGGGACGGATGATGTCTTCAGGCTCTGGCTCTGGCTCTGGGACGGACGAGGCTTCAGGCGGTGGCTCTGGGACGGACGAGGCTTCAGGCACTGGCTCTGGGACGGATAAGGCTTCAGGCGCTGGCTCTGAGATGGACGAGGCTTCAGGCGCTGGCTGTGAGACGGGCGAGGCTTCAGGCACTGTCTCTGGGACGAATGAGGCTTCAGGCGCTGGCTCGTTGACCATGGCAGTCATAGGCGCTGGCAGCGGCATGGGATAACTGCCATACCCCACAGTGTAAGGGAGAATGAGCTTCAAAGCATAGTCCATGAACTTAACCAAGGAAAAATCACATCTGCCTCATGGCAGACATGATTTCACTGGCTCGTTGAGTCTGAACCAATAGCAGTCCTCAAGACAAATATCTCACCAACTGAAATCAGGGACTGTAGAACTGCTCTGTGCATTGCTTGATGGTATCACCTCCTTGTCTGGGAGACAACAAATCCCAAGCCGCTAGCCCATAGTCTGGTCAGTTGTTCTGTAACGTTTGCAGGAATGAGGCGAGAGAATGAGGATCTTTTAATAAAGAAATAAACACAAAGAACTCAAAACTCAACCACAGAAAAAAAACATTACATCCACAAAAGTAAAACAACTGACTAAGACAGAGAGAACAGGAGGGCAATATATACACAAGAACTAGCAAGGTTAACAAGACAAAGCTGGGATCAATAAAGGTGAACACAGAGAACAGAGACACAACAAAAACCAAAACCAATATTCAAACTAAAAGTCTTAATTCTTCTATCAACCTCTAGTGGCCGCTAGGGAGAATGTCCCAAGTGTTTATACTGGGACACTTGTCATATTATTATTTTAGCATAAATTAAAAAATGTACAAGTACCATGATCATAAATACGTTACCATTTAAATAATATATTTAAAGAAATTCAGTTAAAAATACTTTTATGGGAATTTTGCAGCACGGTAATAGTCAACTCATTTTCAGGTATTTATATTTTCCTTTTTGAAATATTAAAGCTGCTCACACTCTTTGTAAAAAAATAATTTGAAATGGATAAATGTTGACCACTAAGTACAGTGTATGCATATATATATATATATGTATATATATTCATACACTATATATTGTATATATGTATATACTGTATATATACTGTGTATATATATATATATATATATATATATATATATATATATATATATATATACATACACACACACACACACACACACACACACACACATACACATTTGGTCTGAAATATTAAATAGGCCGGCATTTATAAAAAAATAAATAAATACCCAGCCACTGCTCTTTAATTAACCAGTTTTCATACAGCCTATAAACACTTCAGTCTGCTAACACACTAGAGACAAATCCTCTATTTACATAGGGCTTTAGGTCTGTCTGCCTCTCTCTCTCTCACTCTCTTTCTTCCTCTGAGCCTCAGTGACACAGACACAAGATAGAGTGACATCAATGAATATACATTCTGCCATGGTCTTTTATACACAGTCAGCTTCTTTCATGCATACATACAGTAAGCAATACACACATATATATTGTACACATGCATCAACCCACCCATGGACACATACACACAGATTTGACACACTGTTTGCAGAAATGGGGAGGAAGTGACAGTTAGCTGTGGAATTCCTGCTGTGTGTCTCTCACTAAGCATGCATTTTTTTGTTTCTCTGCTTTACACACACAATGACAAACACCCATGGACTCTCACAGAGTGACAGGACCCTCAGAAGTTTCCAGTATGTATTTAGTAAAAGAAAAAAGACACTGTCTTCCCTCCCTGAAATAGATGGCCGCTTTTTCATCGGGCTGTTATAATTTAATCAAACATAAAGTCAAACCTCTTCACCTGCATGCCGAGAGTTTTGAGTAATAAAACACAGAGATAGCCAGTGAAATATGTAATTGACCCCTTGGCAGTATGTCTAATTTATGGATTTTATAATTGCCCATGAAGATACACCAGTGATGTGAAAATGAAGGGCATTACCTCTGACGCACTCAGTTGGAGGATGATATTATACAATCACATAATTATTTGGCCTCTCTGACCGTCTCCCAAACCATAGCTCATTTTTCTGGCTTTTGGAAAAGATGCCCCATTTGTCAGATGCACCTCTGTCACTCCTCCCACATAGGCTGTGTATGTTTAAGTGTGCATGTGTTTCTGTGTGTTTCCATGTATCAAATGCTGTTGTGTACTGTTTTGATATACTTCTGCATGGAAACAGATTTTACCTACAGTACAGAATCGTTCACAAGCTGCTCAGGCGCATGTTGAACTTAATAAGAACTTCTTCATCGCTGGTAAACGATAGAATGCATTTCCAGGTTTTGTTTGAATGTATTGTAGGTAAATATCCACTAACTGTAATACAGTGCTTACGGTAGTTTGTTCAATTCAATTAAATTCAACTCAATTCAATTAAATGCAATGGGCTTTATTGGCATGAATGTTTCAAAAACAATGTTGCCAAAGCATCATATAGAATAAATAAAATAAAATAAAAGCAAAAAAACGTTTTGTTTAATAACTTGGAATATATAAATAACAGCAATATATAAATTATTTTGATAATTATTTATTTGACCATATCACATCACATTGTGTGTTTGTGTGTGTGTGTGTGTGTGTGTGTGTGTGTGTGTGTGTGTGTGTGTGTGTGTGTGTGTGTGTGTGTGTGGCGTGTATTTATCACTTTGTGGGGACCAAATGTCCCCATAAGGATAGTAAAACCGAAATGTTTGACCTTGTGGGGACATTTTGTGGGTCCCCATGAGGAAAACAGCTTATAAATCATACTAAATTATGTTTTTGAAAATGTAAAAATGCAGAAAGTTTTCTGTGAGGGGTTAGGTTTAGGGGTAGGGTTAGGTTTAGGGGATAGAATATAAAGTTTGTACAGTATAAAAACCATTATGTCTATGGAAAGTCCCCATAAAACATGGAAACACAACTGTGTGTGTGTGTGTGTGTGTGTGTGTGTGTGTGTGTTTGTCCCGATCTTTCATGTCCCTTAGGTTGTGGCACGTTGATACATATTGGGCAGCAAGATGTGCCCTGTCTCCTTCTCCTAGGAGTATTTGTAATTTTGAGAGGTCATTTAGGTCTTTGTAATTCGGTCTGAAGTTTCAGAGTTAAACTTGTTTAGGTAAACATTCCTTATTTCACTGAATGTTTCACATTTTAGGAGGAAGTGCATTTTTGTCTCGACCTCACCTGTCCAACAGTGAGCACATATTCTGTTTTCTTTTGGTTGCCATGATTTTTTGGATCTTACTGTTTCAATTGCCAATGTGTGGTCACTGAGCCTGTATTTGGTTTGGGTCTGTCTCTGTTTTCTATCTCTGACAGTAAAGAAATATTTTGCCAACTCATACTCTCTGTTTAGGGCCAGATAACATTCTAATCGACTTTGGCTTTTAGTTTCTTATTTCTAATGTTCCAAATAGGTTTCTTTGCATTGCATTATAATTTGCTTTACATTGATTGGTGTTTGGAAAACAGTGTTGATGTGAGACTGTTCAAAGTGTGTTTGAGGGGGGACAATTAGTCTCAGCACCAACTGATGTAGGGGACTCTTTTCTGGGCTCAGCTCTTGGATTTGGAGGGCTTTGGATTGAAGGGTCTCGGTGGCTGGATTTAATGTGAATAAAAAATGTAAGTGCTCTCTTTTGAATGCTAATTATCAGTGGGTATCTGCCTAATTCTGCTCTACATGCATTTTTTTTTTTGGTGTATTTCTGTGTACATGTAAGATGTATCTGCAGAATTCTGCATGTAAAGATTATGTTAGGTGTTTGTCCCAACGTGTATAGCTGTGATGACTGTGTTTTCTGTATTAGAAAGTATCTGGTTACCAGGGCCGAAGTGGCTAATTGGGAGGACTGTGAGAATTCCCGGTGGACCGTTCATACATTAGGCCGACAGTTCCGCATGTTATTTTATAAACTTTAAGTCATGTGTAGCATAACAGTTGCCAACTGTCCGTATCATCCGTATATAAGATCAGAATTGCATTCCGTATTATAGCAGACACAGTCTCTACCATAGTTTATCGTCTCACAACCAAACAAATGAGAGAGTGGGCTGTGAGTGACAAAACATTGGCTATTGTGTCATCATGGACACATCTCTTAACAGTGGGGGAAGGATCACTGAGGATCCAGCGAGATCAGATACTATTACCTCAATGGATGAACGTGCTTCATGTAGCAGATCATCACAAATTCAATACTGACTGCAATCCCACAATCTAAATCAGTTAGTCTCTGAAATTCTCGTTCCTTGCAGTGCAGAATGAAACCACTGTTCTTTATTGTCACAAAATAAAGTAAATCAATACAGATGCAACTGCACAACACGTTTAATCTCTCAAGAGATTAAACCCAACGAAAAGTGCTTCGGAGTGCCTTCAAATGTATTTATTGTATTTATGAACATTTAATTGTTGCACATATTTTCAGTGGATCTGTTACTATATTAATTAAAATATCTAAAATATAAAGCTCTGATCATTTGAATTTGAAATATGTATTTACAGTTCTATAGTGTTATTATTTGCCTACTCAGACTTTAAAATACAGCTGACATTAAAATTAACATATTTTTACAAGATGCAGTGAAGTCTTTTTTCAGAAGACTACAATCTAAGTGATTAATTTTTTTTAAATACCATGTGTCGTATAAAGACACAGAGAGCTTTTAATTTTAATAATTGCATATATTGTATATATACTGTATTTGTTCCATGTTCTACAGTACGTTTGACTTCGGCCCTGCCAGTTACTGCTCAACTGTGTGAAGAAGTACCCCAAACAATTCAGTGCACTCAAGTGATTTAAATGATTCAGCCAGCTAAGGAGTGAGCTGGCTGAATGATTCGACTGAATCACAAACCAAATCAGACCATTTCGCTAAGCTGTTCAAGTTATAATGGAACTCCTATTTATGTAAGTTTGTTTTCTCTGGCAAAATACTGACAATGTTAGTAATGTGACTATATACAAACACCTATTTTGCATGTTCTGAATGAATGGCATTGAATGAATTATAACAAAAAAAGATATACCATTTCCGTCTGCTGTTAAGAATAATGTTGATAGACTCACTTCAAGCATTCACACTTCAAAAAGACAAATGACAAAAATGTACAACTCAAGTAACAAACTTTTTTCCCCTCAAGATTATATATATATGTGGTTTAACAAATACATAAGCTTCTTACATATAGCTTCAGTTTTTAAACCTTATGGCTAACTTGCCTGCAAAGCTTCCATTACAAATGCATTACTCTAAAATTGCCCATTTTACACAAAGTGGAGGGACAGGCTGAAATTATTTTCTGTTGTAATAAGCAGCATGTCAGAGATGCTGTCATTAGAACTTAAGTTGTAAATAACCCAGAATGTTCTTTAAAACAGAATAAAGCTGTTTGTAGATGTCTGCAACTTAAGACTTGCCCGACTAGAAGACACATTTTTGCTTTCAGTTGCAAGGCTTCAAGTGCTTTCCACATTCTCTGAAGGCCAGAGATTGTGATCCATCATCTCTAAAATGTTCTAATGCCTCTTCCACCATACATGAAGGGGAGCTCAACACATATAATTGAGGATATACAGTTTTACATGTAAAAATACACATGCAAAGACACTTTAGCCAAGACATTTGACTAGATATACACCAACCTGGTTTTTACACATACTTGCATTTCCATTCAGATAAAATTCCATGAAGTGTCTGCATTACATTTCCATTTATCAAGATGATAATTAATCGCATGGAATTCAAATGTTCATCCAATGACTCATTCAGAAGGACATGTAGCCACAGACGCTTTTAAATGTTGCTGCTACTGTAGAGTTGCTTAGGCAAACACTTTAGCGATCTGTGCAGCATGCTAACATTTACACAACACTGTCCTCCTGTGCAACAGAAAACAAACACACACTGCTGCCCCGGTGGAGCATGGGTCAGAGTAGCACGATAAATCAAAGAGCCAGCTTTGACACACACACACAGAATCTGCAAGCAGAATGCATCTTGACAAGAGCATTCCCAGTGCGGGTGCTTTGTGTTTTGGTGTTGGGAGCAGAGAAGTAACAGATAACAGATGGATTTATGACAGGGCTTAGGCAGGGATTAGGGCACCTCAGCCCTAGATGATTGCACAGCTTATGATGTCACCTTTAGCTTTATCACAGACATGCGCTGCTACAAAGACAAGAAGAGAGAACAAGTAAGGGTGACAGAAAAAGACAGAGAGAGAGAGAGAGAGAGAGAGGGAGATAAAAAGAGAGAGAGAAATAGACTATGATTGGAATAGAACACAAGCGTACTGCCCAGTATATACTGCATACTACTTATTTTCTCTTAAATAATATGTGAGTATGCCGTATGCAAAGATAAAAATGGTAAAGTAAAAATGTTTATAAAGGAAAACATTTTTAGCAACTTTTAAATAGATACAAAAATGTCTTATAAGGCAACTTATGTAAAACACAGGCTATATGAAATATATTTTCATATGTGGTTTTCACTGATATAAAAATATCACATGTACATGCAGTAAATGGAAGCGCAGCATAGTTCTAGCGGGAAGACTAGCAGCTGTACATCATCACATCATTAGCTGGGTAATTCCTAGCCAATCGCATGTAAGCCATTGCTTTATAAGTCTGCTCACAACCTATCACATTGCTGTTTCAGTGTACTAACATGGCAACCTCCACCACCCCAACACCACCAGTTGAGCCCTGTTCCGCACGGGTGTAGGCTCCTCGCCCCTGCCTCCTATCTCCGGCAGAACATGACGGTTCCGGGTACAACTCCCTCGGACCGCTGGACGAGGCCTACGCCAAAGAGAGAGACATTACTTTCTGTTTTACATTTATGAAATAAATGGCATCTTAAACTTCACTCAAGCCTGTGTGTCTTCCCGATAGAAATGGATCATATATTTAAAATATATTAGGTTTTCATATATATTTTAGAGAGACACTTGAGCAAACGCAAACCTTAAGTTTCGAGGTGCAAGTTAGGACAAAAACTTTCCAAAGAAAAATATATAACTGCAAGTACATATGTGCTCAAACTATATGAACTATATAAATATGTTCATATATGGCCAAATAACTGATTTCAAGTCAATTCAAGTCAATTTGATTTGTAAAGCGCTTTTCACAAAACTCATTTCAAAGAAGCTTTGAAGAAACTTGTGCAGTAAGAGAAAATGATACTGTAATGTCTTAAAATCCTCATTGTGCAGTTAAATTAATAATGCAATTGATAATCAGTGAGCAAGCCAAAGGCAAGTAACACAAAACTCCATAAGATGTTAGTTTATAGAAACAAAACCCTCGTAAAAACCAGGCTCACCTGGGGGAGCCAATTCCCTTATACAGCATGAATATAATGCCAAAATTATCTAAGTGTACTACAAATCTTTTATTTTTATTTTTTTTATGTAAGTAAATGGAGTAGAAGTTGGTGGGCAATGTTTAAAACTAAAGGATTGTGTATGAACTATAGATTAATGATTAAGTGTCTGAAATCCATCCCAAGAGACTGCTGAAGTGCATGTAGATGAAGTGTCCTTTTTATTTTGCTGATGAAGACTTTAGTTGGCATTAATTTATTGGCTATGTATGATTTATGTATGAGCAGTGCTTTACATTTACATTAAGATTCACATACAGAACATAATGAAAAGAGAGATCAGAAAAGAAAATCTACAGAAAAGTAGAAAAATACAGGGAAACAGAAATAAAATGAAATAAAATGCATAATAACATGATAATAATAATAATTTTAATACATAATGATTCAACTGCTGATAGGTTGATCAGTATAGTGCTCATTGGGATCATATTGTATGTAGTCTAATAGTAGCATGTATCAAAGTATAAGACAGTAGTATGATACATGTCACACGACCTCGCTTACTTTGCATGCTTAATTAAATGGTTGATGTTCAGTTATCATCTCAGAAATGTTGTCAGTTCAATTAAATAAGTCAAGAAAGAAATTGCCCCAGTGTGCTCTGCTTGTATACTGCACATTTTGGCAAATGTATTAGGTCATCGGAGTATACAATGCATACAGAAAATTCCCATTTAGTGCACATTTTACATAACGCATGTTGCTAGTTGTAGTGGTGCAGTAGTGTGACATTTTGAACAAACCAGAGAGAGAGAAAGAGAGAGAGAGAGAGAAATGTACCCCTTCAACATACGTGCATTCACTGTCAGACACAGTCTTCCTTATCAGACCACTGTCAAATGAATGTGTTCCAAAAGAAAATTCAACACCATAGAACAAACCAAGGGCCCAGCAATCTGTTCAAACTAAACCAACATACAAATGGTCCCCAAAATATGATTCAGAATTCCTTAGTGCAAATTAGCTCCAAAGAAATGTCCAACCTAATCAACAGATTTCAAATCAAACAGTTTATGGCTAACAAGATTGATGTAAATTCTGCAGTACAACAAATAAATTACATTTATCAAAGGTGCCCAATCAAAGCAAACCTACTATGTACAAACAAGAAAAGGAAACTAAATACTGATGATGAAATTTGGTTTGATAAAGAATGTAAAATTAAAAGAAAACTACTCAGACAGCTCTCCAACCAAAAACACAGAGAGCCACACAAAGCTGAAACCAGACAAAATGTATCATGAAGCACTCAGGGATTATAAAATTACAATACGCCACAAAAAGCAACAACACCTAAACCACACTCTTAATGAAATTGAAGACTCAATTAATGATAACCAGTTCTGGGGAAAATGGAACAGGCTAAATAAACAACACAGCCAGAACATAGCCATACAAAACAGGGAATTATGGAAAGGCTATTTTAAAAACGTATTCAAAGAAATTTCACCAGAAAATCTCACACCTGACCAGAAAAACATTTTCTTGATACCTGGAATATGTGCTTAATACACCCATTATATAAGAGTGGAGAAAAATTCGACCCCAATAACTACTGAGGCATTTGTGTGAACTATAATCTGGGGAAGACTTACTATTGTATCCTGAACGCAAGCAAAGCACACCTTTGCAAGCACAATGTCTTGAGTAAGAGTCAAATTGGATTCCTATCAAACCACCGCACCACCGACCACATTCACACGCTACACACAATAGTCAACACACAGACGCTAGCACAGTCAGTCTTTGTCTCCTATTCATCTTAGATGGAGAGCTGCAAAGGACTTACAAACTCTGATGTCTCTGAAAGCTAAACTTTTACACTGACACCTTTATATAGTTAGAGCTGTGTCTGGCATGGGGCCCTCTTCATACGAAGCGGGGCTTTAAATAATCAATCATTCTGTTCAATGTCCTGTAGGCTGCATCCTTCACAGCTGTCATCTGACTCATTTTATTTATCACAGAATTTATCACAAACTACAAAAATCTCAAATTTAAAGCCCAAATTTTAGCAAGAGTAGGAGTAATGTGTTTTGTCGGTGAAAACGTAATGCCTGCTTTGATATTCATCTGCTGATTTATGGTTCAGCGTCCATTTTGTCTGTCCACAGTGACAAATCTGCTACTTAAGCAGACAGATTTTTGCCCAAAGCTGTCACGGATCTACCAGACTCCCTCTCTCACGTCACACTCTGCTCCCTCTCCCTCACTCCACACAGCACTCACTCTCCCTTTTTTTCCCTCAGGAAATGTATGAATATGCAGTATACAGTAAGAGGATGTTATGAAAAATTGCGTATCAATCAAAGTATTCACCTATTTCCTTGTTATATAGCTACTAGACAGCCAGCTAGCATCCGTGCATGCCATTTATATTTGATGTATACATGTGACTGTGATGTGTGATTTGCCTAAATGCATTGAGGTCAGAAATGGGAAATTTTATCTGGAACATGGCAAAAGGCAGCAGACAGGTAAAATATGCTTTTAGAAACCAGATGGTGTAGTTACGGCATCTACCAGCAGGGGCTAACTTGGCCATGATAACCAGCCAACAAATAAACAACTGGCATTATTGATCAGAATGTATACCGAGGCTAAACAAGTAGTTTTATTTCTACAGCACTTTTACAAAATACTTTTTACAATGTAGTAGCTTTACAGAAAATAGTGCCTTAATACACAGTAATTAAGCCAAATGGGACTATAGAAAAACTAGGCAGGATGAGAATGAAAATTTTCGAGGAAGCTTTAGGGAGCCCATCCTCCTCTGGCAGGCATGTACTGTTAATAAATGTATGTCCATATGCCAAGTATGCATCACAAAAAAATTGTTCTTGTAGGATTACGATGGTGATGTACAGGTTGGGCTTATCTTTACTTATACACAAATGTAAGCATGAGGAGGGTTTGAAGGGAGGCTATTTTAAATAGACTCAGATATTCAGAATAAATAGCCTAGATTAATCCCATCCACGCTATATGGCAGGATCACCTCTGATCTCATGGTCAAACTAGGTCACTGATTGTGCCCCATGCTTATACATGCATTTCCAATCAATGTATGAGAGGACTGGCCTGAGTATACTCATTTTGACAGGCGATCCATCAGGCTTTAGAGGACCCAGGTGTAACATTTATGGCATGAATTTTAATATCAATATGAAATATTTATCACAGGAGAGCAATGAATGAGATAGTTGGTGACCTGACACCTTTGTCTCTCTCTCTCTCCCCTCCGGATTCATCATTTGAAGTATTAATTTGTTAACCTCCCACTGGATCATTATAAAGGAATAAAAATGAATGAAGCTTACATCCACCCACATGCAGTAATTATTCGGAGTGAGAAACATTTGAAGAGATTGAAGTGCACATGCAGAAATGGAGTAAAGTCCCACTCGCTTTGGCACAGGCAATACAATATTATTCACGTGTGTTTTGAAGTGCGGGAGAGAGCAGAGACAGAGAGAAAGGTTTCAATAAAAAGAAAAAAGCGGAGAGATATTGAGAATGAGAGAGAGGGATTGCAGCAATGAATAATTTTGCTCTGTGTGTGTACTGTCCATCTGTCCGTCCGTCCATCCATCCATTTGTCTGTCGAGCAGGACTGTACATAAGTACAAATCATGCTGTAGAGATTATAGTTAAGGCAAAAGATAACAACAATATATAAGTCTAGCTACAGTTATTAAAAAAAAGTTCTGAAAGGTAGTGGTTTGCTCAGATATTAAGGCTCTTTGCAATTTCCTGGAAATACAGTGTAAATGATTTATCAGTTGACAGAAATAGAACTCACAACAGACAGCTTGCACCTTGCCTGAAATGTTTTCTAAATTTATACATTCTGTATTTCATGACCTTATTAAAAACATGCTGTGTTTAGGCAGGATTTACATAAACATGGACTAAAAATCTCATTCATGATTAGATCATGATAAAGTGTGATACACACAAAGCAATACAAACTAACAAGATTAATTACTGTAAATATAATCTTTAAGTGTACGCTCTCCCTTTATGGTTAGATTCCTGTATTGAGATGTTTTCTAGGTCACGAAAGCTGTGCATGTTAATTTGTTCTTTTGCTCTGAGGGGGAAATTGTCATTCTCACCACTAAATGGGTCATGGTAAAGACAGGGTTTATCTAATCCTCACAATGCATGATAAACAAATTTCCCTGTAAACACATTTGGTAGCTTGAGATAAGGTGTCATCAATTGCAAATTGGCTCAGTCATACCTGTGATCATGCAATTACATCTGATAAAGCTAATATCTCAAACAGCTTAACAAATGAATAAAAACAAATATAAGAGATTTATGTGTCAGTTTTACAATGCTAGTCTTTAGCAGGATAAAAATTAATAGAATAGAATAGGGGCTGCTTCAAATTGCAAATTCATATATACAATCAATGAGAGTTGGTACGCAATTAAATGATTACATCAGAACCTCTCCTAAAATAACTCTCCTATGGAGAAAACCCCATGTACACAAAAACCATCTTACATGGAATGTGTGAAATTTCTCATAATACTAAGTGGAAGGTTGTCTAAGATCACTCTGCACCATGTCTGTGGTTGAAACTTGCTTTGTAAGCATTGCAATTTCAGCCCATACTGGCTTTCCTGTCCCCATTTTTGACCCAGCATCTGATTTGTGATTTCTATGATGCATGCACCTGATCTCATCTCGAACTTGTATATAAGGCCCTGCACTGAAATTACAAACATTTCTCTCTGACATAAATGTCTCCCATAATGTCTCTGGCCACCATCACTCTCGTCAGTTGCATTGTCCTAAGCTTGGTTCCTCAAACTCCAGCAGCATGTAAGTTTATCATGGATGTAAATGACATTTTTCCATTTTTTTTACAAAATATGTTTTGTCATCGATGTATTCTATTGTGTCATATTTAACAGTACTGCCTTTCAAAGCCTATATGTAGTAACTACGCCAACACTGAAACTGAAAAAAATGGTTTGAGAAAATAAGCTATTTGATTGTCATCAAATGTGAATTATCACATTTTCATGCTATGTTTTCTCTGAATCTTAGCATAGTTGAACCAAACTTGTCTGTGTCACAGCACATATAATAGTCTAAGAGACCCGATTTGACTCCGTTGAAATTAATTTGGACAAAATGTACTGCATAGTTACTGCATTTTGGCTTTGTGGTTCAGTAAAAGACTGTTTTAACTGCCTGATCCAATATGGAGCAATTTTATTTGGGTCTCTGAAGGCTCAATCTGTAAGACTAATATTATGTGTATGTTGGTTTTATATCAGATGGGCCGCTGAACTACGCCTGCTGTGTGAAATACACTCGGAATCCTTTGCCCTTCGGTTTAATCAAAGGCTTCATCATGCAGAGCTCCCGTGAGGTGTGTCGCATAGATGCCATCATGTGAGTCATCCTTATCTGACCACAGGAATGAGTCGGGGTTCACCCACTTACCCACACAAAGTGGTTACACCAACACAGGCATATTTAACCATACATTTAAATATGACGGTGCACAACTTACAAAAATGTCCTATAAGAATGCAGTGGGATATCAATGAGACCTGTGATGTCATACAATAATATAAATCATAATAAGCCACATTCAGAATAATACTGGTTTGTTAGCATTGCTTTGCCTCTGAAATTGTATGCCATGGTCTTTTTCTTCCTAGTTTTTTCACCAAGCATAAAAAGGTGTGTGCGAGCGCTGAGGATGAGTGGGTGAGAGCAGCACTTTCACGTCTGAAGTAAGGAGGTCAAAATTAAAGTGTGACATTGCAAACAACTTACATCAAATCTGTGAAAAATGTACCATGGCAACATTTAATGTAACATTTGTTTTCTTTGAGAACTGAAGAACGTAACAAACACAAATCCATATTAGTTAATTATTTTTTTTATGGTGGTCAAATTAGTAACTGACTTCTATTCTAACATTAATAGATTTCTGTTGTCTTTGCAGGGCCAGAATAAATAAACTGGCACTGTCTGGATCTCATCAGCACCACATCAGTGTTGGTATGAACAGTACGATTCACACCAGCACCAGCACTAGTACCAGCAGCCCATGAAGCTTTTTCAGATAACTGTGATTTTAAGTAATTCATTTGATGGCATTATTCAATTCTGCCTAAATATTCTTCTATGTCTTCTATGGAACTTTATTTTTCTACTTTTAAATATCTTGTATTAAGTCTGAAATAAAGAGATTTCTCCTACACAAAAATTTTGAAATATATGAATAAAACATTCTAGACACAAAGCACACAAAGTCTTTAAGAGGCTTTATTCTATATCACTTTTCAAGATAGGTTAGTTCATGAAAACGACATAGGTGGACATAACTTAATTTGACAATCATTACTTTTAACACAGCATTCATCTCTCTGTAATTTAATATAACCCATAGCACATCTGTTTAAGGGGGTCTGATTTTGCTACATTAGAGATGTTCATGATTGCAGGGTCTTTGTCATCCTCTGTCTTATGAGCTCTGGATACAAGTGTCCCAATTTCAAAATTGTTCATCATCTGAGGGGGAGAAAGAGAATAAATAGTATTGGACTTCAAAGGTTTTTGCAGTAGTTCATTATATGAGAGTTTCACCTCAGAATATTGTTCCAATTATAACCTGAAGATCCTTATGGAGTTGGACTAATGGGTATCGACACTCTTTGCTGCTCTGGTAAGTAGACATCCTGAATGATGTCTAGAGCCGCACTGCTTTCCCTGAAGCTATGGCAAATGGTCTACAGCACTTTTTTAACCTTAGCGGTTTTCAAAGCACTTTACACTGTGACTCATTCACCCATTCTCACTAACCAATGACAGCAGAGCTGCCAAGCAAGGCGCTAGCCTGCAATTGGAAGCAACTTGGGGTTCAGTGTCTTGTCCAAGGACACTTCAGCATGTGGAGTCATGTGGGCCAGGAATCGAACCGCTAACACTGCAATTAGTGGCCAACCCACTCTACCACCTGAGCCACAGCCGCCCTAGTTTTACCCACTGACTGTCCACCCTGTTATTGTCCACCCTGATGCAGCCCACCTAACCCAAGGAAATCTGAAAATGCCAAGTCATTTAGCTTGAACTTTTATGATTTGTACAATTGTGAGTGAGAAACCCTAATCGCAACCACGACGAGGTTACCCCATATGACTCTAATCTCCCTAGCAAACTGGCCAATTTGGTTGCTTAGGAGTCACTCAGCACTCAGGGAGAACAAGAAAAAGAGAGAGAAAAAAGAGAAACTGTTAATATGAATGTATAGACAATCCATTCCAATAATCCGATTCACAAAAAGAATGAAAGCTTGTTACAACAGTGCTGCCATCTAGAGTTGAAACAGATTACAGTGTGGTCTTTCTTGGATGTGTCTGTGTTTACAATTGCTATGCAAAAGTTGTGATATTGGTATTAATGGTTGTTTTGACTTACAGCTCATTAAAATCAAGAAGCTGGGCAGCATTGTTGTCAAACACCTCAAATTGATGTCAAGAGGTCTTCAGGTGTCCAGTGGGGGTAATAGTGGGGGTCTCCTTTAACATCAAAACCATGTCAATCCAATTCTGCTTGTATTCTGGAAAAACAAAATGATAATAACAGAACTTACTGTAATAATTTGTGAACGAATACTTTAGGCCATTCATACAATAAATACTGATGGGAACATTTGTAAGGAAAAACTGAGTATGGTCAAAATGCATTTGTGCATGGAACTACTTTCTTACATCACAGATCAGAGTCTGCCATTACTGGTTCAAAATAAATTATGTATTCAAGCCTCTCATAAACATCACTTTAGAACTACTAGTATCACATATTGGGCTGTTTCTAATATGTGTGTGTGTGTGTGTGTGTGTGTGTGTGTGTGTGTGTGTGTGTGTGTGTGTGTGTGTGTGTGTGTGTGTGTGTGTGTATGTGTGTATGTGAGCGTGTGAGTGTGTAGCAAATGAACCCATAAGGATAGTAAAACCCGAAATGTTTGACCTTGTGAGGACATTTTGTCAGTCCCCATGTGGAAAACAGCTTATAAATCATAATAAATTATGTTTTTTGAAAATGTAAAATACAGAAAGTTTTCTGAGAGGGTTAGGTTTAGGGGTAGGGTTAGGGGATAGAATATATAGTTTGTACAGTATAAAAACCCTTATGTCTATGGAAAGTCCCCATAAAACATGGAAACACTACATTTTAAACACTAAATTCATCATTCCTTATACTCAGTTATACAGAGAAAATGCCCTATATACAGGTGAAACTCGAAAAATTAGAATATCGTGCAAAAGTTCATTAATTTCAGTAATTCAACTTAAAAGGTGAAACTAATATATTATATAGACTCATTACAAGCAAAGTAAGATATTTCAAGCCTTTATTTGATATAATTTTGATGATTATGGCTTACAGCTTATGAAAACCCCAAATTCAGAATCTCAGAAAATTAGAATATTACATGAAATCAATAAAAAAAAGGATTTTAAATACAGAAATGTCGGCCCTCTGAAAAGTATAATCATGCATATGTACTCAGTACTTGGTTTGGGCCCCTTTTGCATTAATTACTGCCTCAATGCGCGTGGCATGGATGCTATCAGCCTGTGGCACTGCTGAGGTGTTATGGAAGACCAAGATGCTTCAATAGCGGCCTTCAGCTCTTCTGCATTGTTTGGTCTCATGTCTCTCATCTTTCTCTTGGCAATGCCCCATAGATTCTCTATGGGGTTCAGGTCAGGCGAGTTTGCTGGCCAATCAAGCACAGTAATACCATGGTCATTGAACCAGGTTTTGGTACTTTTGGCAGTGTGGGCAGGTGCCAAGTCCTGCTGGAAAATGAAGTCAGCATCTCCATAAAGCTTGTCTGATGAAGGAAGCATGAAGTGCTCTAAAATGTCCCAGTAGACGGCTGCGTTGACTCTGGACTTAATAAAGCACAGTGGACCAACACCAGCCGATGACATGGCTCCCCAAACCAACACAGACTGTGGAAACTTCACACTGGACTTCAAGCATCTTGGATTGTGTGCCTCTCCATTCTTCCTCCAGACTCTGGGACCTTGGTTTCCAAATGAGATGCAAAATTTGCTCTCATCAGAAAAGAGGACTTTGGACCACTGAGCAACAGACCAGTTCTTTTTTTCTTTAGCCCAGGTAAGACGTTTGACATTTGAAGCCCATGTTCAGGACCTGTCTGTGTGTGGTGGCTCTTGATGCAGTAACTCCAGCCTCAGTCCACTCCTTGTGAAGCTCCCCACACATTTGAATGGCCTTTTCCTGACAATCCTCTCCAGGCTCACGGTCATCCCTGCTGCTTGTGCACCTTTTTCTTCCACACTTTTCCCTTCCACTTAACTTTCTATTAATGTGCTTTGATACAGCACTTTGAGAACATCCAACTTCTTTTGCAATTACCTTTTGAGGCTTTCCCTCCTTGTGGAGGGTGTCAATGACGGTTTTCTGCACAACTGTCAGGTCAGCAGTCTTCCCCATGATTGTGAATTCAACTGAACCAGACTGAGAGACCATTTAAAGGCTCAGGAACCCTTTGCAGGTGTTTAGCTGATTAGAGTGTGACACTTTGAGCCTACAATACTGAACCTTTTCACAATATTCTAATTTTCTGAGATTCTGAATTTGGGGTTTTCATAAGCTGTAAGCCATAATCATCAAAATTATATCAAATAAAGGCTTGAAATATCTTACTTTGCTTGTAATGAGTCTATATAATATATTAGTTTCACCTTTTAAGTTGAATTACTGAAATTAATGAACTTTTGCACGATATTCTAATTTTTCGAGTTTCACCTGTAGATGATGCTGAGTTATTAATAAATAATGTCAAAAAACAAATATATGATTGTGTACTTGTGTACCAATGTACTTTTGTCACTGATGCAGTCTGCTATGTTAGCGATTATAATGTTTAACATTACCCTTGTTTAATTCAGTCTATGTGTTTACCTAGCTTGTTTAATACAGTAGTATATCCCCACTCACACACACAGCCATAGAGTGTACGCATACACTACGTGATGTGACGTTAGTCTTGTAGATTAGACTAGTCTGGGTGCGCATTTAGATTTTAACGCTTTCACTGTGATTTAGTCTATGCAGTTTTTGTAATGTCAACAATAGCCAGTATTTTGAAACCTGGTGTACTTTGCTTGACTGCATGTACCTTGTGAAGTTAAAACAAGTGTTATTCTTTGACAGAATCATTTCATTTTGAGTCAGATTTCCAGTGTTTTGGTAAAGTTAGTGTGTGCAGAGAAAGATATGTTCTATTTTGAAATGAAGAGTTAGTATATATTTAACAAAATGCGTTTTTGAGAAGAAAATTATCCATTTGGCCAATTGTGTTTTGTAGGTGTGAGTCTGTGTTAAGAGTTTAGAAAAAGTATCTGAAGTATGGGTAAGCGCTTGTTAGCCACATCAGTGTAATGGAAAGTAGCCAAGATCAATTTTAAATAAATTTTCAATTTATGTGAGCATAATTCATCATGGTACAGGTTTGCATCTAATTCACAATTGTCACATGTTATTTCAGCATTGCATAACTAACAGTTACAGAACAGATGGCTTGTGAAAAAAGTTCACATAATAAATAACTTGCATTAGTCATCAAATTATAAGAGCACATAAATCAAACTCTTGAAATCCAAATAAATATTAATTAATAAATACATTAGATCTTTCAGTATTTCATACAATGATAAATTACTATAAATCTTAATAAATGAAACTAAACAAGAAAACTTAAATAAAAAAAAAAAAATAGTTCAAATACAGTTTTAAGGGAAAGCTGTTGACAGTGGTGTGGAGTCTGTGGTGTTTATATTCACTGCCAGTCTGAGAAATGAACAAGCAATATTTTATTAGTAAAAACACTTCCTGCTACACATTTTATCATTTAAATCATTATGTTGACAATTTTAGTATCTTATTTTGGTAACATTTTATAATTAGGTTACATTTTATTAACATTAGTAAATGCATTAGGTGACATGAATCAATAATGAACAATACAAAGTTTGATTTTAGAAATGTGTTAGTATGTGTTATTAACCAAGATAACTAAATGCTCTAAAAAACATTATTCATTGTAGTTCATCTTAACTTTGTTGTTATATAATGTTAACAAATGTAACCTTATTGTAAAGTCCACTCTAATGTAATGTGTGTGTGGGGGTGTGTGTGTGATTTCTGTGACTTACTCCTTCAGTTGAAGTCTTTTAAACTCCTGGATCTTTGTTTTCACCCAGCGCTCCCTCCAGTGGCTGCATCTCAAACCCTCAGTTGTGAAGAAACTGTGTGTCAAGACAAATTAAGTAGAGGAATTTAGGATCTGTATGTTATTTAAATAATGATGATGGTGGAAAAACAAAATAGATATTTTTTGTCTATTGAAATACACTTACATGACTGCATTGACGCAAGGAGGATCTCTTTTTTGAAGTTTGAATCCTGTTATAGGTAAAGTGATTACTTCTTTGGAGACAGCTTTGCAGCATTCATCAGGCTTGTTATGTCCATCTGGTAGTGAATGAAGGAGTTAGATTAGATCAAATACCACACAATTAATTTTGTAGTAAAACATCTACAGTATACTTACTTGTCCTCATGATCATCATTGACACAATGACTGAAATAGCAGCAAGGCTTATCATCGTCTTCTGATTGAGCAGCATGTTGTGTTCTCTGTAGAGGTCCAAAGGTAGGCTGTTAATTTAAAATGAGATGCTCGCTAACTGACACCTCTTGCTCCCACTGGCCCCCTTTATATCGTCCAAAAAGGTACTCTTAGTCAAATTACCACCATATTTGCACACGTTTTCTTGACGTTTTCTGGAGAAACACCCCTCTGCATTCATGCTTAATCAGAGCTTTTTTTCCGGATATTTGATGGTGCAATTTTGTGGCTAAGGAAAAGAGGGGAAGAAAGACCCATTGTGGTATTTATTTTCACAGAAAAAGAAAGTTTGAGGATGTACTTTGGTCATGTGTAATGCATGACTTCACTGAGGACACTGAATCACCAATGCAACTAGAAGGTATATGAGAGTGTTAAGGAAGGGTGTGAGCAATGCAGTGCTTGCGAGTCTGAGAAAAGAAGAACAAATTGGAAGTGTGACAAGTCACAAGTCTTAGAAAAGTCTTAATCTTCATTCTTCACAAGTCACTGAACTTAACAAAAAGGAATTCTTTGCTTGTTTGTTTTTTGGTGGTCAAAACAACATTAACAGAATTGGATTTGCGTAATATTTTAGGTCTAAAACTCAGCAAAAAAAGAAATGTCCCTTTTCAGGACACTGTATTTTAAAGATATTTTGTACAAATCCAAATAACTTTACAGATCTTTATTGTAAAGGGTTTAAACAATGTTTTCCATGCTTGTTTAATGAACCATAAACAATTAATGAACGTGCACCTCTGAACAGTAGTTAAGGCACTAACAGCTTACAGGTTAAATGCAATTAAGGTCACAGTTATAAAAACTCTTTGTCTACGAAACTTTTATTTCATAAATAATAACATATTAAACTGAATAATCAGTCTGAGATGCTATAGATATTTGGCTTAAACATAATACTGAAATAAAGGAATATGGATGTTTTACTGGAAAAGTGACATCATCGAACAAAGAACAGATGACATCATGAGTAACGAGGTTTATGTAGAAATACCAAAGTAACACCACAAGGCATTAGCTAGTAAGATAAAACTTGGTCATAACTTGACAATGATCCTAAGCATACTTCCAAAGCTAGATATCAAAGTGAAAGTATTGGAGTTGCCTTGACAAATGACCTGAATCCCATTGAAAATATGTGGACTGAACCGAAAAAGCATGTCCGAGCAAGGAGGCCAAAAACCAGACAGAGTTACAACAATTCTGTCAGGAGGAATGGGCCAAAACTCATTGCAAGTATTGTAAAAAGCTTGTGGAAGGCTACTAAAAGCATTTGTTCAAAGTTAATTAATTAAAAGTCAGTGCCACCAAAAACTAACAGTGTACTGTAACTTTTGGCCCACTGATAATAAATAAAAGCTGAAATAAATAAGCCTCTTCACTATTATGTTGAAATTACCTCCTACTGAAATAAAGTAGATGTAGGTATGAAATGTGTGGAATTTTTTTGTTCTGTCCCCCCAGCCCTACAGAGGCGTGGAAATGCCTGGGTAGTGCCCCCCTGGAAAGGTGTGTGTGTGTGTGTGTGTGGGGGGATCTGCAGTACTGTGCAAAAGTCTGTTTCACAAAATAATTTGTCTTATGATGGTTATTTATATCTTCAGCTTTAGTGTGTCAAGAGGAAATATAAATGTTAGACTCACAAACATTATTTTTGCAAATAGAAAACATTAAAATAGAAGAACAGGGAGCCCTGCAACAGATGACATGGCCCCCACAATGCCCCCCACTGAACATTGTGTCAGTCTGAGATTACATAAAGAGACAGAAGCAATTGAGACAGCCTAAAAAGATAGAAGAACTGGCGCAAATTCTCCAAAAGCTTGGAACATCCTATGTGACAACAACCAAGAAAAACTGTGACCAGGTGTACCTAGGAGAATTTGTGCTGTTTTAAAGGCAAAGGTGGTCACACTGAATATTGATTTAGCTTTTTTTTTTTAATGTTTACTTGAGTTTTTATGACATTAAGTGATAAATGAAACTCTCTATGTCATAATTTTTTAAGACATCCTCACTATGCAACATTTTTCACAAGTGCCTAAAACATTTGCCCAGTACAGTACATCATGCCGGGGGTTCCCGGCCTGAGGCAAAGGAGGGAGGAGTGTGACAAGGAGGAGGGTGGGGCGGGGCCATGACTACGTCGGCCTGGCCCCCAATCGGGCTAATCAGCCGAGGAGAGGAATGTCACAATAGTGTTTTTTCAGTTGCTGAAGTATTGAGTGGCGGAATGCGGCAGTTAGAGAGAGAGAGAGAGCCATAAGCAGCTGCCAATGGTGCATTTGTGTTGTGTGCCATTTTTTTTCATGAAATATTATTTTGACTGCCGCCTCCTTTCCCCATTTGAGCCTTGTTAAATTGTCATTGCGCTAAAGCAGGTCAGTTTTCAGTGCAAAGTCTAAATTCAATTCCTACATTTGCAGTTTGGAGATTCCACCAGCAGGTGTTAATAAAATGTATTTCCAAACTCTGAAAATGTTGTGGAACATCAAATTACGTCCCTGATAATTGCTTTTTTATAAAACAGTAATGTATGAGATTTGTGTTACACTACTTATAGGTCATGGTTTATTTTTTAATTATTATTATTATGTTTATAAATTGTATTTATGATCTAATTTATATTGGTATTGTTCACCTATTGTCATAGAGTGATTTTTAAGTCACTGCAAAAGAGGCCAGTGGAAGACGTTGGAGGGGATAAAATGTTTGGATTTGGTTGACAAATTCATTATTTTTATTATATTTTTGTGTGTTTCAATTAATTCAATTAATTTTTCAAAATCAAAATCCACCAGTAGAAGTGAAGTGCAGATGTTAATACTAGCTTTGATTTGTGTGTCAGTAGATGTAGATGTACATAGATGAAAATTCTTAGTAATACTAAGTAATACTATAATTTAACGTACATCCAAAGTACATAAAAATCCTTATGAGAATCACATTTCCTATGCGTATAATAGGGGCGTGTCAATGTCATAGATATAGTTCTATTCTCCTAATCCAATTAATTGGACACAGTCCATTTACACTACAAACTTATTATGACTGTGATGTCTTTTTTATATCACTGGTGCTTGAGGAAATTATTAAACCTTTATTTATCCAGGAAAAGTCCCATTGAGTTACAGTAACTCTTCTCCCAGGGAGTCCTGGCCAAGATAGGCGGCCAAAAAGTTGCAAAGAAAAAAAAATTAAATTACATACAAATTGACATACTACACAACAAATCTCTATACATAGACTATACATATACAAACAAGACATTTTGTTTAACTTAATTACAAACATATAATTTAAAAGGTACCTATTTAAAAACAATTACACCGTTTAGTCAAAGTTGACTTTAAAAGGTTTTTAAAAATATGAATAGATGGAAGTGATTTTAAATTTAAGGTGTTTTGGAGTTCATTCCAGACATTTGGTGCATATGATGAAAAAGCTGTTTTACCAAATTCTGTTTTTGTTGATGGAATAATTAATAATATTTTTTTTTGACGACCTTGTTCTGTAAACACTGTTTTGGTAAATAAGTAAATTTGAAATGTAAATGTATAATTTACCCATTAGTGCTTTGCCAATAAAAATCAATAGATGAAATTTTCTTCTGAGAGAGAGAGAGGGCCATTTTACAGTTTCATACAGAGTGCAGTGGTGAGTCCTAGCTGTTGCATCTGTAATGAAACGTAAGGCAGAGTGATATAATACATCTAGTTTTTTTAATAAAAATGAGGTAGAGTGCATATAAATTAAATCACCATAATCCAATACTGTGAACTCTGCACCAACCTTTTCCTTGCTGAATAAGGAAAGCACCTCTTTAATCTAAAATAAAAACCTAACTTAGGTCTAATTTTTTTTAAAAGGCTCTCAATATGGACCCCGAAAGACAATTTATCATCATTCCAAATACCTAGGTATTTGTAAGAAGTCACTCTCTCTATTGGAGTACCACTTTGTGTTAAAATAGTGTAATCCATAGGAGAATGTGAACGTGTAAAGACCATAAATTTAGTTTTTTTAGCATTTAATACCAACTTTAATCCTACCAAAGATTTTTGTACCTGACTAAAGGCAGACTGTAAATGAAAAAATGCTTCCTTCAATGATGTAGCAGAGGTGTACAAAATAGTGTCATCTGCGTAAAAATGTGCCTTTGTTTGATTTAGACCTAACCCTAAATTATTTAAATAAATAGAAAATAAAATAGGACCCAAAACTGATCCTTGGGGGACACCCATTCTTACTTCTAGCAATGATGAGGTACAGTTATTATGAAATGTCATCTAAGCAGTCATCTAATATGCTAATTTGGTACACAAGAAACATTTATTTTTGTTAAAAAATAAGTAGCACTTAGTTGTGCTACATAATGAAGGATGAATGTCACAATACAGAGTGTTTTTTTCAGTTGCTTAAGTATTGAGTACACTTGTATTTCAAGCCAAAAAGAAACAGTATATTGTTCTTTTGATAGATGAAGGCTATTCCATGGCTCTACTGTCTTGATCCATCAAACTGGATCTAACCGTGGCCAGCACAACAAGAAGACAACAAATCAGATTCACTAGTTTAAGGAACCTCACAAATCCTAAACTGGCAACTTCAATGACCACTACATGTTAAACACCAGTTTTAATTTCTGTAACAGTAAAGAGAAATATCTGGAATGCTAGCCTTTTAGACAGACTTTTTAAGAAAAAGCCACATCTAAAACTTGCAAATAAGAAGAAAAGGGTAGGAAGATTCAACTTAAAAGATTGATTGGTAATTGGTTAGAAATTAGTATTTTGGACAGATTAATTAAAGATCGAGGTGTTGAACTGAAAATCATTGAGAAGATCCTACCAGCTAATTACATTTTTGGAAAGTTCTGTAAAAAGAATGGAAGGAAACTTTACTGGGAGATTTTGAATAAAATGACTGCAAGACAGAGGCGACACTAGGGAGGGGATAGCGGGTGCTTCAGCCTCCCCAAGAAAGACCATAGCACCCGTAGCACCCCCAACAAATGTTTGTACCAGCCAACAGATTATTCTCTGTATAAAGATTGTATGAAAAACAATTTCCCTGACAAAATTTTAGCAATAATGTTGTGTGTCCCATATTTAAGTCACCTGTTTAGAATCTCATGAATGGATTACACATTTAAGTCCATTCCTTCAAAGAATAAGTCAAACGGTTTAGCAAAATGGTTCAGTTGTTCAGACACTCTGTAAAACCAGAAATGAAATAAAAAGAACAGAAAACTATTAAGCTGACAATTTACTGTCATCAGTGGCGGTTCTAGCTTGCCATTTCTTACTTCTGAGTGTGAGAACTTCCCAGGTAGTAGCCTGCCTAGCTCACAAAAAAAAACTAGAATCAGGGCACCCACTCCGACAAGGTTAATTGACCCACAGTCCCACACGGTGACATGATATCATTGACGTGACGTGCAAATGAGCGATAGAAAACTGATTGCAAAAATGTCACCATTATAATTTTTTTTTGTGCGGGCGACCCGTGCCGCCCCCAGGCATTGCCGGCAAGATGCCACCCTGGGCGCTTGCCCATGTCGCCTATACCTAAATCCGCTAGTGACTGTCATGATACACAAATTAAGCATACACAGAGCAGATTAAACTTCACTGTTAAAACTTTATTAAGCGCACTCCAACTGCATGTCTCACAACCACACTCTTAGCAATGGTGGGACAATGCTGGACCATGCTTTATAACTGCCAGAGCCCTTCTACCAAGACCAACCTGCAAAGTTAGCAAATGTCCCATGGTGTTTATATTTGTGTACTATAGTTTCTACAGATGAGCGTGGTACCTTCAGGAGTTTAGAAATTGCTCCCAAGGATGAACCAGACTTGTGGAGGTCCACAATTTGTGTTCTGAGATCTTGGCTGATTTCTTTTGATTTTCAAATACTGTCAAGCAAAGAGGCACTGAATTTAAAGGTAGTCCTTAAAATACATCCACAGGTACACCTCCAGTTCAATGCAGCTAATTGGCTAATAGTATAAAGGCTAGACATAATTTTCTGGAACTTTCCAAGCTGCTTAAAGGCACAGTTAACATATTGTGTTAACTAACTTCTGACACACTGGAACTATGATATATTAAATTAAAGTGAATCAATTTGTTGTAAACAGTTGTTGTAAAAATCACTAGTAGATGTCCTAAATGACTTGCCAAAACTATAGTTTGCTAATATAAAATCTGTGGAGTGGTTAAAAAATTAATTATAATGACAACCTTAGTGTCTGTAAACGTCTGACTTGAACTGTATATACTTGCAAAAGGGTAAAAATACTGCTCCTAAAGTCACCAGAATTAAATGTTTAAGTTCTGTTTTTTACAAAAAGTTTCACACTGTTTTGCTGTGCCTGTGCATCAGACAGCAAAATTGCTGCAAGTAGAGGTTTCTTGGATGAACAGAAAGCTTGAAGAATACAGCATTTATTTACATGGAAATATTATTTTTTCAGATTATATACTGTAATTCTTGCTCACTTCTGTAATGCATCCTCTGTAATGAAAATTATGATTTCCTTTCACCAACATAAAAATGTAAGTGTTTCCAAACTTTGAAGAGTAGTTTATATTTATATACAGTACATACTGTATATATATATATATGAGAGAGAGAGAGAGAGAGAGAGAGAGAGAGAGAGAATTACCTATGATTAACTTAGTAGGTAATAACAAAATACCAGTTTATAATAAGATAATTATTATTATAACCTGAAGATACTCCTGAAGGCTAATGTAGTTAAACTGTCAATTAGTTAGAAAGAGAACAAGGAATAAAGAGAGAGTGAGAGATTTAAACATATTGTTTAAAGATAATACAATGCAAAAACTATATATATATATATATATATATATATATATATATATATATATATATATATATATATATATATATATATCATAATCGTCAGTATACTTTTTTCAGTATATTTTTTTCTTAAATGCTCTCCAGAGAAACACCTTCCTGCATTTATGCTTGGTAGTTTTACTCCGGATATTTGATGATGCAGTGGTATGATTAAGGAATGGAGAAAAGGTCACTCCATTGAAAAATTTGTAACAGAAATGTTTGAGGATGTACTTTGGTAATGTGAAATGCCTGATACTGAATCATAGATATTGCACTTCACGTTTAAGATAATTTGTCAGTTCTTCTTGGAAATGTTGCAATATAGGTTCTGCTGGTTTTTCTGTTGCCCATCTAGCTGCAGAAATAGAAAAGGAACTGACAGAATGCTGTTACTTGTTACTGTCATTTGCGGTGTGAATGTCTACACTGTGAACAAAATATTAAACTAATAGGATGTATTTTATCGAAATACATTTCACAAAAAGAAGCTTGGCTTCTCCAGGGGCAACAGCTCCCCAATATTAATATTTAGGAATAAAAACTCAGAATCAGATTTTGCAATAATCAAATGAGAGAGAGTTTACTGATTGGTCTCTGCAGATTCAATGAGCATCACAAGTCATTGAGATACAACAGTTAGAAAGACGGGAATTCAAAGTGCCCTTTTACAAATGTTCCAAAGCAATTATAGTCATATGGCCTCACCATCGGTGGAACGTTTGGACAGAGCACAGAAAGAAACAAAATGGCACAAAAGAGCACATGAAAGCACACTATCGTTGCATCTAGTTGAAGTAAATTCATGTTTCAGTTCATTGATGACATGAGGTAGGTTTTGTCTAGTCATGGTTACTTTTACAAACAATAAAACAAAGATAATAACAAAAACATAACTAAGATATCTCTCTCTGACATTACTACTTGTGATTAATCAATCCTCAATATAATCAAATGGTTAAATAGGGTATATGTTTCATTATGTAATAAAAATAGAAATAGAAATTGAATAAATGCAATACAACATAAGATGAACATTCTCCGGAGAGTAAACCCTGAATGAGTAATCCCTGTTACTGCACACCTGATATGGGCCAGACCCTCAGTCATCCCTCAGATTACAAACATATTACTTGTACCTTTTAGGAAAATGTATTAATATTAGAAAGAATAAGTGAGGATTATGCATATAAGATATAACTTTCAAGAGCAAAGAGCAAAGAGGGATTCCAATTTTTCCCCTTCACTTCAAATTAGAAAATAATAAATATATATATATATATATATATATATATATATATATATATATATATATATATATATATATATATATATATTGTTTTTCAATTGAAAAGGTATTAGGACACTTTCTGGTTGTCAAAATTTGTTAACCCTTACCTTGGGTCTTTAGTGACCTGGGACCTCATTCTACCCCCTGTACCTCATGAATTAAAAGAGTTACAGTACTGTGCAAAAGTTTTAGGCACTTGTGAAAAATGTTGCATTGTGAGGATGTCTTCAAAAATAATGACATAAATATTTATAATTTATCACTTAATGTCATAAATAAGTCCAGTAAACATAACAAAAAGCTAAATCAATATTCAGTGTGACAACCTTTGCCTTTAAAACAGCACCAATTTTCCTAGGTACACCTGGTCACAGTTTTTCTTGGTTGTTGTCACATAGGATGTTCCAAACATCTTGGAGAATTCTCCACAGTTCTTCTATCTATTTAGGCTGTCTCAATTGCTTCTGTCTCTTTATGTAATCTCAGACTATTTCACACTAAAGCTGAAGATATAAATAACCATCTTAAGATTTTATGATTTTAAGCTTTTGTGAAACATCTTATGTGCCTAAGACTTTTGTACAGTACTGTAAACCCACACCTCTTTAGTATTCCTCAAACTTTCTCCTTCGAACAGTGAAAAGGCAAAATTGAAAAAAAAAAAAATATATATATATTTACATATATATATACATGTTAACTGCTTAATTACCAAAAGTGTAAAAGGCTATTAATGACCCGAGATGTCACTTTCTTTGCACATCCATAAGTAATATTTAATATTATAAGAGTATTTTATATCTATATATGTTCACACTCACAGGATATACATTTCTTTATTACAAGACAAATGAATACTATATTCATACAAATTGATTTTCTGTGTGACAAGATTGAATTCTCAGTATTATATATGATTGTACACACATATTATACATGTTCCCTTTACAAAAAGCTTCACTATGATGCTTCCGCTTTTTTCAGGGAACAAGGGTTACACATGTAACCCAAGACGTTATTTCACTTCTCAAGGTGTTGCTGATATTTCAGTGATTGAGTTGATTTACATTTCACATTGCTATTTGATGAAAAGGCTACATGAAAGTAAACTATAGCAAATATAAAACATTAACTGTACGATTTGTCTATTGACATTTGGAAAATAGAAAATACATTCTCAGATTTGCTTTAGAAAATACATACATGTAGCTTATGTGTTAAGTGTATTTCAAAATGTGTTTGACAGTTGTCAGTTGCATCTCATGAATTGTCAGTATGGAAGTAATGAATCCTGTTCTATGTTTGTTCCATATCTCTTTAATATATATATATATATATATATATATATATATATATATATATATATATATATATATATATATATATATATATATAAAACATTCTATTCTTTTATTTTATAATCGTTTTGAAAATGTGACACTATCTGGGCATTTTGTAGATATATTTGAGACAGATGTACGTGCCAGGTCTCTAAAGACACAAGGTATAATGTATAATGTTTAGCCAAACACCCATGCATTTAAAGGTTAAAGACACCCCCAGTTTAAGTGCTGAACTACAACTGTGGTTACTCTGTTAGGTCAACTGCATGAAGTTGAGGGAAACTGCCTGAATACATCAACTAAAGATGACATTTAGAGTTGAGACAAGTTGTTAAAAAATGGCTTAGAAAGGTGAAGTTCGTTGTGGGAAAATGTCTTGCATATTTTGTAATTAATGCAATGATATCCAGACTTTTTAAGTGTAAAAAAAAAAGAAAAAAATGGAACAAGCTATTTTTACACAGCACCAGCAAGGCACAATGTAGGCCTAGCAGACGCTTCCTGTGGCCGGAGAACAACATTAAATCTGTATAAAGAGGAAGGATGCAGAACTATCACATAAAAGCTTACAGAGTGAGTAACAGAAAATCACCCAACTCAAAACCGTATCTAATTGGATAATCGCCTACGCACTTTCCATTCTGACCTCCATAAGCGGTGAAAGTCAAGAAAAGCCATGCTTTGAATGAAAGCAGTGGCTTTCAACTGAATTAGACATTTCATCTAACACACTATCCAATTTTGACACTATTAAATCTTTATAAAGTAGGAGAGAATTTATTATTATAATTTAGCACCTCTAAGAAGTTTTTAGACACTTATATGTATGAATTTAGTTAGATAACAGCTGAAATTATTTATCTTTCTGAGTTCATATGCTAGGGGTCGCCAGTGGGTTTCTAATTGAGAGGCGCTTCATACCTCATCACAATGAGAACCTCGTATTGTGCCCTCTGTGGTGAAGGCTTGTCAAAAATGTATGATGTTTAAAGGCTTTTTAAAGTTTTGGTTTGCAATGACAGTTTCACCCTAAAAATAAGTGTGAGAAGATGGGGAAATGGGTTTTGTACTAAAACTTCCACTTTCACAACCACATTTCTTGTGTTTAGTATACTATATGTCATGATTTACGATTTTGCAAATCACTTTGGCAAAAAGAGATGATTCAATCACAAGAGAAATCTGCATTCTTTTATATATATATATATATATATATATATATATATATATATATATATATATATATATATATATACACTCACCTAAAGGATTATTAGGAACACCTGTTCAATTTCTCATTAATGCAATTATCTAATCAACCAATCACATGGCAGTTGCTTCAATGCATTTAGGGGTGTGGTCCTGGTCAAGACAATCTCCTGAACTCCAAACTGAATGTCAGAATGGGAAAGAAAGGTGATTTAAGCAATTTTGAGCGTGGCATGGTTGTTGGTGCCAGACGGGCGGTCTGAGTATTTCACAATCTGCTCAGTTACTGGGATTTTCACGCACAACCATTTCTAGGGTTTACAAAGAATGGTGTGAAAAGGGAAAAACATCCAGTATGCGGCAGTCCTGTGGGCGAAAATGCCTTGTTGATGCTGGAGGTCAGAGGAGAATGGGCCGACTGATTCAAGCTGATAGAAGAGCAACTTTGCCTGAAATAACCACTCGTTACAACCGAGGTATGCAGCAAAGCATTTATGAAGCCACAACACGCACAATCTTGAGGCGGATGGGCTACAACAGCAGAAAACCCCACCGGGTACCACTTATCTCCACTACAAATAGGAAAAAGAGGCTACAATTTGCAAGAGCTCACCAAAATTGGACAGTTGAAGACTGGAAAAATGTTGCCTGGTCTGATGAGTCTCGATTTCTGTTGAGACATTCAGATGGTAGAGTCAGAATTTGGCGTAAACAGAATGAGAACATGGATCCATTATGCCTTGTTACCACTGTGCAGGCTGGTGGTGGTGGTGTAATGTGTGGGGGTTGTTTTCTTGGTACACTTTAGGCCCCTTAGTGCCAATTGGGCATCGTTTAAATCCCACAGCCTACCTGAGCATTGTTTCTGACCATGTCCATCCCTTTATGGCCACCATGTATCCATCCTCTGATGGCTACTTCCAGCAGCATAATGCACCATGTCACAAAGCTCGAATCATTTCAAATTGGTTTCTTGAACATGACAATGAGTTCACTGTACTAAAATGGCCCCCACAGTCACCAGATCTCAACCCAATAGAGCATCTTTGGGATGTGGTGGAACGGGAGCTTCGTGCCCTGGATGTGCATCCCACAAATCTCCATCAACTGCAAGATGCTATCCTATCAATATGGGCCAACATGTCTAAAGAATGCTTTCAGCACCTTGTTGAATCAATGCCACGTAGAATTAAGGCAGTTCTGAAGGTGAGAGGGGGTCAAACACAGTATTAGTATGGTGTTCCTAATAATCCTTTAGGTGAGTGTATATATAGTTTAGTTATACATTTAGATTAAGATGATTTAGATTAAGCTGATTTGCTTTTATGTCTAGCTGTTAATTTACAAGACCACATTTCCGTTTGGAAAGTCTATAATCTCTTTATACAATATTGCCTAAAATTATTGTAATATAGGATTTAGTTTTTGTTGTTGCTCTTCATTGTGTACTCTCTGTCAAAGAGCCCCATAGTCAACTGAAAAATAGCAGGCCACCATGACTAAAATATTGGTTGTATTAGAAGTCCCCCTATCTTAAACATATACCTAAATATCTTTCCTTGGCATTTCTCATACACCGAATCAGTTTGCCAGTCCTTTTTGTTACACAATTACTAAGCAAGAATAGCCAGCCAAGTCGTTTTCAAATTACATGATATTGAGTCTTTACTAATAAAAACCCATGTTCTAGCAATAGTGGATTTGGATAATTACAGTACCCCAATATTCAGCCAGTGGCATGAGAGTTGAGCTATGTCAGTGTGCAGAAACACCATACTGTGGGTTCCTTGTGTTGCTTCGATAGACAGCATCCTTCTTAAACGTTACACCATGGGTGATGATCAATCTACAAAATAAAATTGAATGTATTAGATTTCTCTGCAGTTCTGTTGCTGTGGCTTCTGGTCTCCTCAATTGCATTGAAAGGTGTGTTTCACACATTCTTACCAGTGGTAAGTCAAATTTACACAAGCCCTTGCATGTTGTTCCATCACTGGATTCATTGCTGATAATAATAATATTAGTAAGCTTGTTCTATTACTAGTGATTGCTTGATGTCATATACAAGGACATCAAGCAATCACTAGTGATGACTTTAAACTCACTCACACACTCACTCACTCACGCACACACACACACACACACACACACACACACACACACACGCGTTGTGTTTCCATGTTTTATGGGGACTTTCCATAGACATAATGGTTTTTATACTGTACAAACTTTATATTCTATCCCTAAACCTAACCCTACCCTAAACCTAACCCTCACAGAAAACATTCTGCATTTTTACATTTTCAAAAAACATAATTTAGAATGATTTATAAGCTGTTTTCCTCATGGGGACCGACAAAATGTCCCCACAAGGTCAAACATTTCGGGTTTTACTATCCTTATGGGGACATTTGGTACCCACAAAGTGATAAATACACACTCACACACACACACACACACACACACACACACACACACACACACACACACACACACAAATGAATGAGAGAGTTTCCAGTCATAAAAACAAAGCCACTGCAGCAGGCAGAGATGGGCAGTATTTCAGAAACATGTATTTGAAATACAAAATTATATTTTGTACTTGGTATTTTAAAGTCTTTGAAAAAAATCTAAATGTAATGTTATGTATTTTAAAAATACATAAAATGCTTTGTGCCAGTAGTGAAGACACCGGGGCAGTTGTGTTAAGATACATCCGCAGCTTTAATAACAGTGTAAATAGTAAAACGAAGTAGCAAATAGAAGGGAAACAAAAGGCAAGCCAAAGTCCGTTACACAGACAGACAGTCCAGAATGTAAAACCAAGCAAATCACAAGCAGGCTGGCAAATACGAGAAAACAGGCAGGAGTCAAACACAGGAATGGTATTAAACTCTCAGAAATGTTGACAAGGCAAACAAGACTTCAATATATGTGTATAAACAGGGAACATAAATAGACAGAGTTGATGTGGAACAGGTGGGTGAGTAATCAGTCTGGAGGATTATGGGAGATGTAGTTCGTAGTACTAAGTAGTCGTTAGTACTAATGGGATGGTGACCTCTGGTGGCGTACAGGAGAGATAGCAGGTGCTGCAGGTGTAACAGTGCCAGTCAACCTCTTTATTAGGCTGCTGATTACCTGTATCAACTAGGCATGCCCCCCAGCTAGGGTTGCCACTTTTGAAGTTTTAAAATAAGGGACATTTAAATGAGGGTGGGGGAAATCAAGGCCTCTAACCACATCCTCTACATTTTTAGCAATAAATGTGTTTTAGTTAAAATGCGTTATTAATAAAAATTTTATATCCTTTCATATATGCTGAAATTGGAACTTTCCTGTCCCCTGACTTATAAAAGATGTTTTTTTGTTTGTTTGTTTTTTTATGTTAAAATATATATTTATTTGTATCTTTTCAATTATTTGTCTTCTTTATCTTATTTATGTATAATTTTTTTCCTTCTCCATATGTACTTTTCTTGATGACAGTGATTGTATTCTTACATTGTTTGATCTTATTGAACATTTTTGTAGAAAAACAAATCCAGTTTTAGCACCATTTGTGGACTTTGTTCTTTTAATGCTTAAACACTATAAAGTCTCTTGGTAGATTTTGGTCATAAACGACTCAAATTGATTCACTGACTCACTCAAAATAGCTGGAATTGGTGATTTTAGCTTAATAAAATGTTTGTGGACCCATGATTGTCTTACCTTTTTTGCCCCTCATGAGTTTGCATCCCAGTAATTTGTTGTGGCATTGCAAGAACAAATCTACAAATTACAAAATAAGCAAGGATTCCTCGCGTCTGACTGGTGGTTGTGATGCAGAGGGAGAGTTCGATCTGGTGGCACTGGAGCCGTTCCTTCTGGTTGCTGGTTGACGTGGGGCTCCAGTGCCATCTCCCATGTGATTTGTTTTAAAAATATTTTTTATACATTTGCAAAGATTTCAAACAAACTTCTTTCACGTTGTCATTATGGGGTATTTGTTTGTAGAATTCTTAGGAAAATAATGAATTGAATCTATTTTGGAATAAGGCTGTAACATAACAAAATGTGGAAAAAGTGAAGCGCTGTGACTACTTTCCGGATGCAGTGAAGGTGCACAACAATGATATCCTTTGCATATCGCATGTTCATAGAATAACAGTCAGTTGGATGACTGGCAGGGGGACCCTATGGAACAGTGAGCCCATGGCCTTAACCTTAATGTGCCACTGCTAACAGGGTTGAAATATAAAGGACACATTAGATCTGTAATACTGTGACATTGTGCTTGCACAATCACTGTCCTTAAACTTCTATCAAATTTTATAACATCACATATTGTTTTTCGCATGTACTGTAACTTTGTACAACAGGGTGGAAAGGACAGTATTTAAGTTGGACAGCATGTAAAAATATTAACACATCAAAAACATCAAGAGAAGTGTTGAGACTTTTTATGTGGTTGAATTACTCTCAAAATATGATGTCATGGTTTGTTTTTATTGTTTTAATGCTGTCATCATTGTAGGCTAGGTAACTGACCTACTGTACTTACAGGGTGGAAACCAATATTGGGGTTACACAAAAAAACATGAAGTAAGAAATCTGGTGGTGATACACCAGCATTCAAAAGTATTTTTAGCAGGGTCATTAGGTAGTTATCTTTTAGACAGTGAGCTTAACTGGCACACACACACACACACACACACACACATGTTGTGTTTCCATGTTTTATGGGGACTTTCCATAGACATAATGGTTTTTATACTGTACAAACTTTATATTCTATCCCCTAAACCTAACCATACCCCTAAACCTAACCCTCACAGAAAACATTCTGCATTTTTACATTTTCAAAAAACATTTGGTACCCACAAAGTGATAAATACACGCTCACACACACACACACACACACACACACACACACACACACACACACACACACACACACACACACACACACCATTGTGGTTGGAGAAAATAAGCAGGCCACCATGACGTAGAAAAATCAGGAAATGCTTCAACCAAAGTCATAAGTGACAACTTTGAAGTAAAAATTAAGATGCATGATTTTTTTTTTTATCCATTTACTATGCCTGTTTTTATGCCTGTATTAGTTCTCATTTCCATCTTTGATAAATAATGAAATACCTGAACATGCCATAGCTGGACAGCTCACATATACAGAATCAGTATGACATACATTTTTGTTCCACGTCCTCTAAGCAAGTCTCTTGGCTTATCAGTATCTAATTAAATCCTTTGTCACACTTTAACTTAATGGATGCCTTTACTAATAAATACCTTTACCAGTGTTCTGGTTAGTGGCTTTGAGAGGTATCACCCCAGTTTTCACCCTGTAGTGTGAGAGTGAAGCCATATCAGTGAGCGGAAACACCATAAGTTGTTCCATGAGTCTATCTTCAGGGCAAGCTTAAATAGACTGTGTCTTTCTTGAGGGTCACATTGCTGGTGATGACCAAGCTGGAAAATGAAGTCGCTTGCATGCTGTTTCACTGCTGTATTGGTGCTGTGGCTTCTGGTCTTCTCAATGGCATCACAATGTGTGTTTCACACATTCTTACCAGTGCTTAGTCAGATAAATCCTTGTATGATTTTTGGATTCATTATTTATAATGATAAGCATTTTAGTAAGGTCTTTTGTTCACTTTTGTTTGTTTAAATTAAAATACAGAAACACTAATATCTTGCTTTTATCTCCAATAGAGACTATTGTTGGCACAAGCTGCCTAACTACTACAGATACTAAAGTTCTTCAGAGGCTTCTGCACAACTACACCATCCAGTGCAAACCCTTGTTCTCTGTGAAGGCTGTGAGATGACCACTGATTAAATGTTTTGCATATACCTTATAGAAAAGACTGCTGCTGGTTTTCTTAGCTTAATCAGCTATACTTCTTTGGTAAACCTGTTAAACCGAAAAGACCATCCAGCACCAAACAGCATAAACCAGCCTGGAAGAGCAAACGGCATCATGCTGATCTAAGCTAGTCTTTAAAGCAGGGTAGGCTTATATTAATATTAATAAAAGCACAATGAATGCTTTCATGATGTCATCACAATTTATTTATAGTCCATGGTATATAATATATAATATATCATTGCAAATGTTAATATAAAGTTTTGACAGCATATCCTCTTTCATTGTATAGATTTCGCACAATCAGTTCTCACTTCACCATGGGCCATATAATCTATGAAGTACCTGGATGGAAAGAATTGTGGGATGATTGTTGGTGGGAGGTGTGTGGGCCAGATCAGGCCTGTGAATCATGGGCCACATTTGAAAAGTTAGATTGATTTTATATATATAAATAGGTTGGTCAGATTACATTCAAAGTACAAATTAAGTTCAGCAGTAATATCTGACTACAAAGTTATCATAAATTGTGCTTTAGCTCACATATTTTAAATATTTTAAATTTAAACTGAAAAAAACAAACATCTGCTCTCTTCACAGAAAGTTAGTGCAATCTTGCGAATCAAGCAATAGCTTTGTGTATTCATTAGTAAACATGTCATGTCCCACATATAAATAATCATCTATTACCTTGACATATCATGAAACCATACTGTATAATTTCACATGTTATGTCAGTGTTCTGTCAAATTGATTCATCTGAAATGTTGCCTGTGCAAAACAATGGACTGTATGGGGACAGTCCTTTTTTTTGTAGATAATTACAATGAAGCAAGGTTAAAGCTTCCAGAAGACCCTGGGACAGAGAATTATAAATTGAAGTCAAACAAAGAAGAATGTGAGTTATCTTAATTTTTTCTGTTTGAGAAAATGTATGATATCCAAGCAAAATTTAATAGAGCTTCATTAGACCGAAGAACATCTTTTTCCTAGGTTTTTGTAGCTTTTCTGGGTTAAATTTCTGTAAAGAAAATAAACACATTGCTATTATATTTGCATATCTCTCTCTGTATACAGATCAAAAGAACTGCCTAGTGCACCAAACGTCTTTTACTCATTTGTTCCTGACACCCAAGGGTATTTGTTCACCCTTGAATTCTGTCTTGGCAAATATGATGCTTCGGTTGCATTTGACTATAAGCAATTTATGAAATGTCTATATTTGCCTCTCACTCTCTTCCTGTACAGACCAGAAAACCTGTCTAGTGCACCGAAGATCTTGCACGCATTGGTTCCTGACTTCCAAGGTGATTTCTTTGCTATGAAGAAACCAAAGCCAAGGAAAGTGTATGTTTCAGTTGCTATAAGTTTGTTTTACTATAATCAGTTTATAAACTGTCAATTTGATTTCTCTCTCTCTCTATAGTTTATGGGGCATTTCCACTGCATGGTACATTTCGACTCTACTTGCTTTTTGGGGGTTTTCCACTGTGGATAGTACCTGGTACTTTTTTAAGTACCACCTCGGTCGAGGTTCCAAGCGAGCCGAGCCGATACTAAATGTGACGTCAAAACCCTGCAGATAACTGATAGGTCAGAGAGAATCGTCACTATCAACATCACCGGATTTGCGACACGGGAAATCAACCCGCTAGTTTTAAAGTTAGCTATAGCGATAGCAGTATCATTTGTTCACGAGACTTTCAAATTGTAAAAAGAAATGGCTGTGCGCAAAACCACAGCATGGTCAATAATCGAGGTGCAAACGTTACTCTCATTAGCGACGAATGAAATAACATGAAACAAAAAAGTCTTTCAGGCAGTGTCTCAGCTGTTGGCCGCACACAGCTACCACCAGACCTACGAACAGTGTAGGGAAAAGTAAAAAATGTAAAAAAAAAAAAAACTTAAGTGACTACAGAACCATCAAGGAAAAGTGAAAGTGGTTCGACCAAATGGACACTATCTAGACCGACGAGCAATAGGAGGGAGAGTGCCTGGACTCTCCACAGCTGGAAGATGTTACGATAACTCTATACTCGAAAGCTTCACTTTATTTAGTTGACCAGCTACTGGAAAGCTTGCTTCTAAAACAACCAGGCCAATTTAACTGTTACATTTGTGTAAAATCACCATGTAACAAATGCTTTATGCAGCACAATGAGCTAGTTAAAAGCTAGCAGTCTTGTTATTGTTTATTATTTTGTGTCATTTTAAAGATGATGTCACGGCAGTAGAGGCGGCGCAAATATGACGATCAGCCTATAATCTCACTGACGTTGATGCGGCACTAAACAGCAGTGGAAAGTAAGCTCAGAAAAGTAAAGTGAGTAGAGTCGAGTCGAACCGTAACGTGCAGTGGAAAAGTGCCGTTTAGTGTGTAGACTAGAAGAACTGCCTAGTGCAGTGTTTCTCAACTGGTGAGTCACGACCCAAAAGTGGGTTACAGATCTATACAGATTGGGTCATGGACAGCAGGGAAAGATGCCATGGTTCGCCCAAGTGAGCCTATAGGACTAATGAGGCAGATTTAATGATAATCTCACAATCAGCTTAAGGCTTCTCATCTGCACTTTCGCACGATTGTAATGGAACCAGCTCGCGATCATGATTTACATTTACATTTATGCATTTGGCAGACGCTTTTATCCAAAGCGACTTACAGTGCCCTTATTACAGGGACAATCCCCCCGGAACAACCTGGAGTTAAGTGTCTTGCTCAAGGACACAATGGTGCTGGCTGTGGGGATCGAACCAGCAACCTTCTGATCACCATATTACCAGTTATGTGCTTTAGACCACTACACCACCACCACTCCATATCATGATCATGATCATGATACAATGGTTTTACTATGACACATGTCATAAACATGGGGTAATCACAGACCATATCTGAAAATAAATAAATAAACAAGTGTTTTACAATGGTGCTTTTTGTGAGAAATATAAGAGAATAGGCTAGTATTTGTGATAAAGGAAAAATAAAAAAATTTAAACATCTACAGTATATACTTGTTACGTTTCTGGCAGGCAATGATACAGGAGCAGACGAAGACGATGATCTGAACCGAAGTGCAGTTTTATTTACATTGGTATCTAAGCGTTGAACGTGGAACAGAGACTAGACTAGACTAGACTAGACTAGACTAGACTAGACTAGACCAGACCAGACCAGACCAGACCAAAACACAACGCTACACAAATAATACTTGACAAAGGACAATGGCAACATGAGGGCTTAAATACATGGACATGGGAAACATCAACCAATGAACAGACCGAACTATAAACAAGATAACTAGACAATGACCATGGACCAATTACATAACAGAACTAATAAACTAAAACCAATGACAAACAAGAACTGATAATAACATAATGAAACAATACACCAATGAAAACAAGACACATGAAAATGGAGGGAAAGCAGGACATTACATGACTAGGGAAACAGGAACTAAACTTTTTGTAATAAAAGACATGGTATCAAAACATGAACCAACAGAATAAACATGACAATACTCAATAAGTTAAATACTCAAAAAGCAAATAAATTATTTAAGTATTCATAATTACTGCTCATATAAAAAATCTAAAAATCAGTGCCCTTTTTTGTCTTTCCGCCCCTGTCCCTGCTAAGGTCTGTGCACGTCACTGCTATAACACAATTACCTTAACTGATTAACATATCTTGTTTCACATTGTCTTGTTATTTCATGAAAATATTATTAGTCTTAAATTGCCTGTCTCAACTTTTTTTTAACAAGTTAAAATGCTCAGTGTCAGACAAATTTTTTTGTGAACTGCTTGTTTATTTCTTGTAGCTAACAATATTTAATTATATTATAATAAAAAACAATTCTTAATATCTAATAATATTTTACATGAATTGACAGTTTTATCTTTAGTTTAGACTTAGCAAGTTACAGGTTTGGGAGTAAAATAGACCAGTGTTGCTTCGCTGTTTAGCGAAATACAAATTCATACATTTTGTCTTTTCCCTACAAAAGTAAAATAGCAACTACAGGCAAATTAGCATTATCAGCTATAGAAATATGGCAGTTTAACCTTTTTTCCCACCACACAGAACTTAAGTTTAGCCATTGGGATGAGTGATGTAACATCTTAAAGGAAAGTTCCTCATTCAATATAAGTTAAGCTCAATCGACAGCATTTGTGGCATTATGCTGATTATCACAAATATTCATTTTCGACTCGTCCCTCTTATTATTTACAAAAAGCAAAACACGAGGTTACAGTGAGACACTTACAACTGAATGGGGTAAATTTTTGGAGGGTTTAAAAGGCAGAAGTGTGAAGCTTATAATTTTATAAAAGCACATTAATTATTCTGGTAAAACTATTAAAGGTATTATATGAGCTGAAATGTTGTTTAAATTCATATTTACAGTCGTATTAGGGTTTGTTGACATCACATCATCATGGCAATGAAACTGTCAAATTGACTATAACATTCCACAGAAAAGGTTAGTAAGTGATTATATCAAACTAAAATCAACTTTACACACATGTTATTTATGTCTTGTTGTTATACTTTTGAAAAAGTTTGTATTTTAATGTTCAAAAATTGGCCCCATTAACTTCCATTGTAAGTTACTCACTGTAACACAGATTTTTCTTTTTTTTAAAGAAAATTAGAGAATAGTCAAAATTATTATTTTTTGTTAATCAACATTGTCACAAATGCTGTCATTTGAGCTTAACTTGTATTGAACCCGGAATATTCCTTTAAACCATGATAAACCAAATCTTATTGCTTCTTACAAAACTCTTAATGTAAACTGGATAAATTAAGACCTCCATAGACATCACAAACAAAACTTTTGGGGAGGGTAAATTTCAACAAAATGCATAAATGAAATAGACACATTTCTACTGTAACTTAATTGTAAATGGATATTAAAAATACTGTAATTTTTATATAGCGCTTGTTACACATCTTTTCAAAGAAGCTTTAACAGAAAATTAAGCTGTAATATCTATAAAGTCTTAGAGTCATCATTGTGCGTGTTTGAGAGCAAACCTCTGTCAGAGCTCAATGTGTGGGTTAAATGGTGGTGATGCTAAGCATCTGCAACTGCACAAGTGTTGTAGACCACACTGTAGGAAGAACCTACTAATATATACAGCGCTAAGACCTTCATTGAGGGGTTTTCACCCATTGTTGTGTTTCCACACATGTTATTTCCAAGACATGTACTTCAAATCAAAATCAAATCACATTATTGTCACAATAATATCCACGAGTGCATAGTTGTGAACATCTTGAGTGGATGCTCAACAACTATGGAGTGTGGATAAATATCAGACCACTAAATACACAGTAGATGCATGTACAGTATGAACAATATTTACATATACAATATACACTTAGACATAGTATTTATGTACGGATAATATACAATGTACAGTACACAAGGACAAATATATAAATATGAATATATTGTATACTTAATATATAGAATAATGAGATAAACAGTGTGCATAAATCATTATGTAATAATAACCATGATATGGTGATCATGTGCATGTTGAGCAATTCAGCAGTATACAGTAGTGCAAATGGAGTGTAATGATGATAGTGCAGTCTACAATGCTGGAGTGTTACTGATAACTTATAAAGTGCAATACATAGGAAGATGGGGTTGGGTTATGGAGTGGTGATGTTAATAGTTTTAATTCAACAATCTGATGGGCTGCTGATAGAAGCTTTCCCACAGCTTGCTGGTGCGGGACCTGATTCTTTGATACAGTCTGCCTGAAGGTAGCAGTGAAGGCAGTCCATGGCACAGGTGGCTGGATTCTCTGATGATCTTCCAAGCTTTCCTCATACACCGCCTGGTGTGGATTTCCAGGAGGGAGGGAAGCTCACCTCCTGTGACGTGTTGGGCAGTTTGCACCACACTCTCCAGAGATTTGCGGTTTGAGCTATTTCTGTACCAGGCGGTGATGCAGCCAGTTAGAATGCTCTCCACAGTACTGCACATGTGCAGAAAGATCTAAGGATGTTGGCAAACATACCAAACTTCCTCAGTTGCCTGAGGAAGAAGAGGCACTGATGAGCCTTCACAACTGCCTCAGTGTGAACATACAATTTGAGGTCCTCAGTGATATAAACACCAAGGAATTTAAAGCTGTTGACCCACTCCACTGCTGTCCCGTCGATGGTGATAGTGGTGTGCTCTCTGTCCTGTATTCTGAAGTCCGCCATAAGCTCCTTGGTATATTATGACATTGAGAGAGAGGTGGTTGTCCTGGCACCAGTGTGTCAGGGTGCGCACCTCCTCGCTGTAGGCTGTCTCATCATTGTCGGTGATCCGGCCCATCACCATCGTTTCATTTGCAAATTTCACAATGATGTTTGAGCTTTGTGTGGCCACGTAGTCGTGTGTGTACAGAGAATACAGGAGATGGCTGAGAACACAGCCCTGTTGAGCACCAGTGTTAAGGGTCAGCGGGGAAGAGATGTTACTGCCCTTTCTGACCACCTGGCATCTGCCTGACAGGAAGTCCAGGATCCAGCTGCCCAGGGTGCTGTTCAGGCCCATAGCCCAGAGTTTCAGGTCAAGCTTGGAGGGCACAATGTTATTGAATGCTGAGCTGTAGTCCACAAACTTCTAGGTTACTGTATTAACCTCAAGAGATGTTGTGTCGAGTGAAGCCACATTAGGGGACATCTTTGAAGGCCTCGGTTACCTCTGAACTTGAGAAAAGGCCAATGAGAAATTGGCAGACAGAATTTGCATGTCCTTCTCCCGGACATACGGGTATAACAGGAGGGAATCATGCGTCTGTACATTCCGGTTTTGCACTGAGGAACCGAGAATAAGGTTCGGCCATAGTAGTGGCTCGGTTCAGCATCGTGGCCAGGGGGACACAACGTCTCGTTCCCTCCATCAGGGAACGGATGTTACAACAATAACCTAGACATTCCCCATCTGTCGCTCACTTAGACGTTGTGTCAAGTGAAACTAGGTGTCCCTATTCAATCATGTCATGCACTGAACCGTGTATGTGTGCTGCTGATGCAGGTGCGGGTAGGCAGTTGAGTGCCAAAGCGACAAGCTGCGTCAGACTGCACATACCCTTCCCCAACGGCCCATAAAATCGTCATAAACTTTTTAGATTCCAGGAACCCCAAAGGGGGGAACAAAGCGATATGCCAAGCATTTTCTCTCTATATTTTTCTAGTATAGGGTTAAAGCGGCTGGGACCATCTTAACACTATTACATGCAACTGGGAAGGCGTTCTTTTCCGACTCCTATTCTTTCATGGGGAATAGACCCCGCGGAGACCACCACCTGCCCAGGCTGGGGGGAGGTAAAGTGTGGCGAAATACGTCACATCGGTTTTTTAGGCCACATGTGGGAATGGCTCGTGGAAGATCCTACCTGCTGCAAGGGAGGAGTTGCTACAAACACGGCAACTGGGGGACATCAAGGACTGCCCAAGAGAGACACGGGTCCGCCCGTAGCAGTCCGGTGTCTGCCAGAATGAACTCCAGGCAAGTGTCGCTGACAGAGAAAGCTTGCAGATCCCCAAACCTCTTGATAGAAGCAAGGCTGATCAGGAGGGCCATCTTCAAGGAGAGGACTTTGAGTTCAACTGATTCTTTCAGCTCAAAGGGGTTGTCTCTGAAGGCCTGAAAGGACCATGGAGAGATCTTATGAGGGAACAGACATGGCCTGGGAGGGTTCAGCCACAATGAGCATGAGATCGAGAACCAAGTCCGTGTGGGCCAGTAGGGGGCCACCAGAGTGACTTGTTCCTCGTCTTCCCTGACCTTGCACATCACCCGTGCAAGTAGGCTCACTGGGGGAAATGCGTACTAGTGCGGCCCCCTGGGGCCAGCTGTGTGCCTGCGCATCTGTCCACCAGAGTGGGCAATTGGAGGTCTCTTGAGAAGCGAACAGGTCTATCTGTGCTTTGCCAAAATCGCTCCCAAATCAGCTGGACCGGAGCCTCCACTCTCCACTGAGTGTACCTTGTTGCGACAGCGCATCAGCTGCAGTGTTGAGGTTGCCTGGAATGTGAGTGGCGTGCAATGACCTGAGTCGCTGCTGGCTAGAAAGGAGAAGATGGTGGGCGAATTGTGACATATAACAAGAGTGCACGCAGCCTTGGGGAATTATGTACGCTATCGTAGCAGTGCTGTCTGATTGGATCAGAAAACAGAGGTCTGTCCAGGGGTTGAAGGTCTGGTGGCAGGCGGGGGTGATGAACACACAGTACATGCCGCGGCGCCATGCCCATCTCGGGACTCGAGTCTGAAGCCAGTGCTGAAGCGATCTCAAAAGCATCAACCCCAGTTGCACGACCATCGTGAAGGATGCCATATGGCCCAGGAGCCTTCTGGAACTGTTTTAGAGGAACCGCTGTGCCTGGCTTGAATAAGTGCCACTGGTCTCCGATACAGCGGTGAGCTCATCCACTTCGAGCTCTAGAGGATGGGCAGGCTGACTGTAAGGAGAGCCGCTGTTGCCTTGAGCACGGACGGGAGTCAACGAGCGTACCGGGGGGCAGGTGGTCCGAGGGGGGTACTCGTGGAGCCTCCATTGCCAGCCTCATTGTCCTCAATCCCGTGGGAAGAAGGAGCAATGCGGGGGGCAGCTGGAGTGGCATACTTTCTATTGAAAGCAAGCCGTGACCACAACATTGCCATGGTCATGTTCTCGCAGTGAGAACATGAACCATCCACAATCACTGCCTCGGTGTGATCGCAACCCAGACACACGAGACAACGCCTGTGGCCGTCTGAAGTGGAGAGCACTCTACCGCATCCAGGAACTACACAGGGGCGGGAGGGCATCTTTATAAAGACGCGTCCTGAAATCGACATTCAATGCCAGCTGTGTATTTGCTCTTTTAGAGGAAAATACTCATCACTCATTTAAATCAATTCTTTTAGTTTTGCGCTGTTGAAGTGCCCAGGGGCAAACTGCATTGCTGTGCAGAGAAGGAGAAAGCCACTGAAGTGCGCCATAGATCCAACAGCAGGCAAGCGTCAGAGGAACAGGAACGGGTGTGTAACTCGCAGCTGACTGCATACACGACCATCGGCACCGAAGAAAATGTATGAATGAACTCAACGTGTTTCTCCGCTTTTATACCCGTATGTCTGGGGGCGGGGTATGCAAATACTGTCTGCCTAATTCTCATTGGCCTTTTTTCATAGATCAGAGAGAGACCCCTAATGTCGCTTCTTCGACACAATGTCGAAGTGAGCAATAGACAGGGAATCCACATTTTCTTCACTTCAGAAGCTTGGTGGCAATTGGTACAATGTTGAAATTATGTTAAATATGAACGGAACAACAGACCCTCCATGGGAAAACAAGCTGCGCAGCAGGCTTGTAAGAATTTATGTGCTTTTGTGGTTAAATGCTGACTCAAAAAAGATGCGAAGAACTTAACTTTGGTCACAAGTCCCATCGGTGTTTGTTTCATAAGAGGTCTTCACTGATTTGTGATTGTTTCCAGTGTGTATAGGAGTATAATGTCCCCGCTAGACACATCGCAAGGGTTCTGCCCTCTAACCAGTGTTCAGAACTCACAAGGAGCTGAATAAAATGTCAGAATCTAATGTACATGCCTTTATCATGATTGAGAACAAAAATAACGCGTTATGCATTTTAAATTAATGTGCATAAATTAATCGTGCCCAATAAGGCCAGGAACATGCATTAAGTATGTAAATAGGGTCAATTTTGAGGTTCATGTAGGTCAGAGCTCCATCTGCAACTGGATTGTACATTCTTATTTGTCCAAATATACATTTAACCCATGACTGTAAGAAATCTAGTCACTATGTTGTGTTTATCACATCAGGCCACTGTGAATCTATTTTCACTATTGTACAGAATTCTCTATGTTTGTTCTTATAATGGAGAAGAGCACAGAATAAGCGCTTGGCGGAGTTAAGATATACGAAGTACAATTCATACTAGTAAAAACCTTTATTTTTGATATCAAGAATTCAATTTGCACTAGTTGAGATGTCTATTCTTGATATCAAGAATTATGTGGTTACTAGTAAAATGTCTATTCTAGATATCAACAATTGAATTGCTACTAGTAAAAATTTCAATTTTTGAAATCTGGAAATTTATTTATATCAACATAATTTAAGATATCTAAAATGTATTTCTTACTAGTAACAATCACATTCATGATATCAGAAATGAACATTGTCACTAGTGAAATGGAATTATTGATATAAAAAATGAACATTGTTACTAGTAGCAATTCAATTGTTGATATCAAGAATAGACATCTCATCTAGTGACAATTGAATTCTTGATATCAAAAATAAAGGTTTTTACTAGTACAAATTGTATTTCTGAAATTGGAATTTCAACAAGTAAGAAATCAGTTCTTGATATCAGCAATTGATTTTGAATGGCAGCCTAGGGTGACATTTCACAAGTGAAAATACAATTACAGATATCAAGAATTATAGTTTTTACTAGTTGAAATACAATTCTTGATATCTAGAATGAGCATTTTAACTAGTAAAAATGTAATTGTTGATATCAAGAATTAGCATACTTGCTGAAATGTAATTTCTGATATCAAAAATTGCCATTGTTACTAGTAGATATAGAATTCCTGATATCAATAACTACCATTTTAACTAGTGAAAATGTAATTGATGATATCAAGAATTCATATCCTGGAAATAAATAAAAGTTAAAACGGCTTGCCATACAATGTTGATTATCTGAGGAGTTATTAACGTAATATAGTGATTATTATAGATTGTATATGAGAAGATAATGCTCTAGAACACTGAGTTATGAAATTTACATTCAATGTGTGTAAATGATGACACTTTAGTAATACTTTGCTATTTGTCTAATCTCTATTGTTCTAGAAACCTTACATATGTCCTTCTTGCATATGCATCTTCATATGTCAACATCAGAGCGATCATTTAAGGAATATATTATCTATCAATGACAGGAACTCTGTGGCGGTCAGTGCATACAGATCCAGTAATTCAAAGCTAATTTGGAACAACTATGACTACTTTTAATTCCTGTGGGGGAATAAATAAATCCTCTGTCTACAACTGAAGCCCATATCATGTCATATCTTCCATTGGGCCCCCATATTACCATAAATAGAACAACCTGAAATGGGCAGGCAGATGTGAGGTTTTCTACTTGTATGATAATGCATCATCAAAGTCCGGTCAGTGGTCTCTGTGTCATTTCAGGGTCACAGTGGGAGTAGGTAACCGCTATTCCTCCACCATAAATGTATCTGTAAGAATATTTATTCTTTAAGAATTTTTCTTTATTTATTGCCACAACCAAGGCTTGTGGAATTTGCTACAACCTTCACACAATGTTGCAACACAATGTCACTATTAACTTAATTTCTTTTACATGAGCGATTTCCCTGGGGCAACCTTGCTCAAGAGCACAATAGTGATGGCTTTTGGCTCACTGTTTGTAAGGACTTAACCAGCAACCTTCTGGTTACCAGTCTAGAACCACAAAGAACACATCTATATCAACAAGGATGAGATATAAAAAAGGCTTCAAGTATTTCTATGTCCATATTACACCTATCACAGAACAACTGTCAGCTTGGCAGGAGCAATGTCAAACAAAGCGATAATTCTCTGGGCATACTTTTGGTCAGTAATTCTGTGAGAAGGATGAGCATTGGACAACTGTTAACTGGGGGTGGGTTCTGTTTCCATTGGGCACTCAGTACACTTTTTCATAAACTTTATTCCAACTTATGGGTTAATGAATCAACAACTGAAACATAGTTCAAGTCGTGTCTCTCATTGGGCACCCATGTTACCACAAATAGAACGGTAGGCAGATATGCGGTTTCCATCTCCTTTATTAATACTATCTTCTGAGTTCAGTCAGAGCAGTTTGGCCATTCTACATGATCAATACGATGCTGATTCTCACCATTTCTGTTTTTTGGGTTACTCTAGCGGCCTTCAGTGTGGTTGCTGGTGAGTTTTCCGCTACACTATTGTAATTTGTGTTATGATGTGAAATTATGAGCACGTATTCAAGAGTAAAGTTAAAGCTAGCGCAAATGTGGTTTTGAGATTTTGCCTCTTCAGCTCTGCTTGCGTAGTACTGAGTACTTGCGGCACTGAGTGTTTTTGTGTACATTTGTTCTTTTCAGAGAGTGAAAAAATTAAAACATTTAATGCCGAATTAAGAAACAAATATGGAATAATTTAAAGAAATGTTGAGTAATTTGAATGTTTTTTGTTTGCTTGTTTTTTTTTATATACAGAAGATGGACCTACAGTAAGTTGTTGTCTTAGTCTTGGAAACTCCAGAAAACCTTTGAAAAGAGTATTGGACTACATAAATCAAACTAAACCGATGTGTCCCATTGAAGCAGTTGTGTAAGTAAGCATGTCCCTTGATACAAGGACAAGCCCTACTGATCATAGTTAAAAGATAATATACCACCTCTTGGGTTTATGTTGTTATACACAGAAATTGCAATTACAGTGATACAAATATTTGTGACATGAAATGAATATTACTAGAAATCCATAAAAAGGGACACAACCCTGCTGAAATGATTAACTTACTAGCATGGGCCACCAGCCTAAACACAACACAATGTACGCTAAAGAAAGAGCAGTAACGAAAACCATACTTCCATTTTCAGGTTTCGGATGGAATCAGGTATATCACTGTGTTCAGATCCTAACAGTGACTGGACAAAGAAGGCCATTTTGAAGGTGATCCTGCAAAAAAAAAAAAAAGCATCAGCAGAGGGTAAAGGAGAAAGGCCTCCTCCAACAGTAACCAACCTGCCATTGAACAGACAGTTGAAGAGAAAAAAATATTTTAGTAACACCAAGACAGAGGGGATATAAAAAAGAAGCTCACAGGTGGAAAAAAGGGAAAAGATCAGGACGAGGACCTGCAAATGGAAAGAAAAAGTGTGAACAGTAAAGTCAAATAGTGAAAATGTATAATTTTAAAGCAACACATTTTGTCATTCAACTTTGTTTTTTGAATTATTATTATTAAAAAAAAAATTATATTCCACTTTTTACTATGTATTTGTATCAATTTTATTAATATGTAATTACTATGTAATTTTATTCTATAGTAAAGCAAAAGATTTTTAGGTTGATTTTTTTTTTCAAAAGGTAAAATGGGCTGAGCACACCCAAACGTGTGTCTTGCCCAACCAAACACTTGACAAGCACAGTTTTAAATAAAACATTTTATTTTTTTCTGATTTGTGCATTCATTGGTTGAAAGCAATATGGGGGCTAGCTGTGTTTTACAAACATTGCAGATGGGCTATAGACCACCCAACCAATCACAAAACAGCACCAGAAATGTGTAGTGTTTTTCTATTTTTGTCATTGTCCAAAAGCAACATGCTCAACAAGGCTGCTGCAAACTAGTGTGTCAGAGATGTCACGCGAGTAAGGACGGTAATAAGATATATTTTTGTGCAATGTGATGCTGCTTCCGAATATCTATACGCCTCTACATACAGTATGCCAAAACAGTATGCCAATGGAGTAGTATGTCTGAAGTCACAGTATTCATGAAGCAGTAAGTGAGAAATACCCGGATGGCCAGGGGATAAATTGGGCCAGTATGGTCCGGAACGGCGTGGCACCTTCGATTAAAAAATGTAATAATAAATACTTGTCTTCATTACTTGTATTCTCCGATGTGGTTTTTGTTTGATCTATTTGACACATTCCATCTCTTACAATTTTTTTTTATAAAATATATATGATATCATTCTTAATCATGTTTTTTTTTTTTGGCATATAATTTAAAACTAAACAAAATTTTCCATGTAATTATGTACACGTATTTTCACAATTAAGTTGAATAATGACATACACAAATAATGACAGATAAATCATTATCCCAGTAAAACAGATTCCCAGTACAATTGATTCATCAAAAAAAAAAAAAAAGACTTTTATACCATAAAGAATTATATACCATACAGGCATATTAATAAATCCATATTTAAACACCCATGTATTTTATTAAAACTTTATTATTTAATTTGGGGGTAGGATTTTCCCAATTTTAGGTCAAACATTGTGCTCGTTCTCATAGTGGTTGAATTTGAAGCGGATCATTGAGGCTATGATTCATGTTTGTTAGTTTAGGGCGCTATTGTGCCACTGTTGAATTTGACAGCCAATGGAACAAAAAAACAGGCTAGTTTGAGATGAGCAAGTTCTGTGCAGAACCGATCATCAGTGATCAGCGGCAGGTGCATGCCAGTTAGAAATCTGTCGGACTTCCTGTGATGTCATGGTGACGAATGCCAAAAAGGTCTTGTGAGAGCGAGGTGGCGCAGTTGGATTTATCTGGCTTAAACTACCACAATGTTTTGTTCTCTTCTAAAATGTTAGATTTTTTTTTTATCTGTAATATCATGTTTTATGTGTAAACATTATATGTGAATATTCACAACACTCTAACAGTTCAAACCTTGTATGGGATGTGTGATTTTTATCATATTTCTGAAATATGAAAAACGTGTTTTATTAAACTAAAAATGGATGGATGTCTTACTGGTGAAATTAAAGAGGTACATTGAGTGTCTTTTTCGTCATATTTATTTTAATGTTAAAGCAACAGAATTTTTATTATATCCACTTTATCAGCACATGAATGTGAATCCTGTGATCTCTGCCTTTGATTTCTAGTGTGTCACGAGAAGTGAGTATTGTCTGGCTTGACAGCATGTTTTTCACTCCTCCCTTGACTGCAGCCGACTATTCTCTTCTACTTTCAAGGCGAGACGTTTGGTATCTCAAATGAGCCTGATGCTGTGCTTTTGCTCGGTTTTGCGCTCAAAATTATGTTTGGAGGGCAGGCCTTTGGAATGATGGGCCGTGGTTATTCAACAGCTCAGTCACATGATAGCTTCTGAATGCTAAAATCAATTACAGCACCTTTAAAATCTCATAACCCTTCTGAGAGCTGAGGCTACGTCAAGTTCAAAACACTGGATTTAATGGATGAAGACCTCCTCTTCAGTCACGCAAGGTAAGTGCTTTGAGTCTATTCTCAGCACCAGAGCCTCGGGCCGCTTCACTGCCTCCCGACGCCACATTACCTGTTCCGCACCGCTGCGAAGCCCCGTGGTACGTCCAAAATACTCGTCCCCTTGGTGCCCCTAGCACGGAGTTTAGAGGCGTGGCTTTCACTGCCCAGCCGTCACGCTGGCTGCACCGGACCATTCGACTCGGTTACGCAATTCAGTTTGCCAGGCCTCCGCCCCCCTTTGTGGGCGTTAATTTTTCCGCGGTACACGGCGAACATGCCCAGTCCCTGCGCGAAGAAATCGCCTCCCTTCTAATCCAGGACGTGATAGAGCCTGTCCCTCCAACCGAAACGAAGAAGCGGTTCTACAGCCCTTACTTCATTGTACCCAAGAAAGGCGCCGGCTTACGACCGATCTTGGACCTGCGAGTTTTCAATCGGACCCTGTCCAAACTCCCGTTCAAAATGCTCACCCAGAAACAAATTCTATCTGGCATCCGGAATCTAGATTGGTTCGCAATGGTAGACCTGAAGGACGCGTACTTCCACGTCTCGACTCGCCCTCGACATCGACCCTTTCTACGGTTTGTTCGGCGGCCAGGCGTATCAGTACAAAGTCCTCCCCTTCGGCCTGTCTCTGTCCCCTCGTGTCTTCACGAAAGTCGCAGAGGCAGCACTTGGGACTGGCTCATCCTGGCCCCCTCGCGAGAGTTACTTTGCGCACACAGAGACCGGGTGCTCAGGCACCTCAGCCGTTGGGGCTTCAAGTCAACTGGGAAAAGAGCAAGCTCACCCCGGTTCAGAGCATCTCTTTTCTTGGTTTGGAGTTAGACTCAGTCTCAATGACAGCATGTCTATCCAACGAGCGTGCTCAGTCGGTGCTGAAATGCCTCGCTTCCATCAAGCCAGGTACCGTGGTCCCTCTAAAACGATTCCAACAGCTCCTGGGGCATATGGCATCCTCCGCGGTGGCCGCGCCCCTGGGGTTGATGCATATGAGACCACTTCAGCATATGAGTCCCGAGACGAGCATGGCACTGTGGCACGCACAATGTGTAAGTTACCACCGCCTGCCGGCAAACTCTGGACAGACCTCTGCTTTTTACGGGTATGGGTACCCTTGCAGCAGGTGTCCTGACGTGCTCTGGTCACAACCGACGCCTCCAAACTGGGTTGGGGCGCCGTGCGCAACGGGCACGCAGCCGCAGGCCGTTGGAACCGGGCCCCGCTGCGTTGGCACATCAACTGCCTAGAGCTGCTGGTCGTATTCTTTGCCCTGAGGAAGTTTCTCCCATTAATTTGAGACAAACATGTCCTAGTCAGGACATACAGCACCACAGTGGTAGCCTACATAAATCGCCAAGGCGGAGTACGCTCCCTCCACATGTCACAGCTCGCCGTCGTCTCCTCCTTTGGAGTCAGCAGGGACTCAAGTCACTGCGCGCCACTCACATCCCCGGCAACCTTAATGTGATAGTCAAGACAAATCTTGCCCGGCAGAGAGTGGAGGCTCCACCCCCAGTCGGTCCAGCTGATCTGGGACCGGTTCGGCAAGGCCCAGGTAGACCTGTTTGCCTCCCAAGAAACCTCCCACTGCCCGCTCTGGTATGCCCGGACAGGCTCCCCTCGGGACAGATGCTTTGGCACACAGCTGGCCCACGGGGCTGTGCAAGTACGCATTTTCCCCAGTGAGCCTTCTTGCACAGGTGCTATGCAAGGTCAGGGAGGATGAAGAGGAGGTCATTCTGGTGGCCCCCTACTGGCCTACCCGGACTTGGTTGTCGGACCTCACGCTCCTCACGATAGCCCCTCCCTGGCGAATTCCCCTGAGGAAGGACCTTCTTTCTCAGGGACGGGGCACCCAGACCTCTGGAACCTCCACATCTGGCCCCTGGACGGGATGCTGAAGATCTAGCCGGCCTACCACCGACTGTCATAGATACTATCAACTAAGCCAGAGCCCCCTCTACCAGCCATCTTTACGCCCTAAAGTGGCGTCTGTTTGCAAACTGGTGTTATTCCCGGGCTGAAGACCCACAGAAGTCCGCAGTTAAGTCAGTGCTCGTGTTTCTACAGGAGAGGCTGGAGAGGAGGCTGTCCCCCTCCACCCTCAAGGTGTATGCCGCCGCCATCACGGCTCACCACGGCACGATAGACGACAAGTCTCTTGGTAAGCACGACTTAATTGTCAGGTTCCTAAAGGTGCCCGGAGGCTAACTCCCTCCCGGCCTAACCTGTCCCCCTCCTGGGATCTCGATCGTGCTTACGGGCCTCCAGAGACCCCCCTTCGAGCCGCTAGATTCAGCTGGACTCAGGGCCCTCTCTCTCAAGACTGTCCTGCTGATTGCGCTCACCTCCATCAAGAGGGTTGGGGACCTGCAAGCGTTCTCTGTTAGCGACACTTGCCTGGAGTTCGGTCCGGCAGACACATACGTGATCCTAAGACCGTGACCGGGCTATGTGCCCAAGGTTCCTACCACACCCTTCAAAGATCAGGTAGTGAACCTGCAAGTGCTGCCCCGGGAGGAGGCAGACCCAGCCGTTCGTTGCTGTGTCCGGTACGTGCTTTGCGTATCTATCTGGACCGCTAGCAGAGCACTAGACGCTCTGAGCAGCTCTTTGTCTGCTTCGGGGACAGCGGAAAGGGAACGCTGTCTGCAAACAGAGGCTTGACCACTGGGTTATCGACACCATTTCATTGGCTTATCACACCCAGGCCGTGCCCCCCCCTTGCGGGTCCGAGCTCACTCCACCCCCTGGTGTTGGGTCCTCGTGGGCACTGGCCAGGGGCACCTCCCTAGCAGACATCTGCAGAGCAGCAGGGTGGGCAACACCTAACACTTTTTCGAGATTTTACAATCTCCAAGTTGAGTCAGTATCGTCCCGTGTTTTCTCAGGTCCGAGCCTGTAGAACTCGGTAACACGCTGACGATCTGGCCGGGTGAATCGCTTGCGCCTGGCGCCCTTTCCCGAGGTAAAATAGTGCTCCTCCGTTCCCAGGAGATCCCATCTTCGGGTCGCTGGTTGACTCCTCCCTAGCCCTTTTGGGTCCACAGTTCAGCGGAGGAACTCACCGACCCAAGCCACTACGGATACCCAATCTACCCTGTACTGGAATAGGTGCTCCACAGGTAAGGTCTCCTGTTTGGACTCCCCCTGTGTGTAATTCCGCTGTACTGTCCCCTCACGAGTGGACCCCCGTGTCTCCCTTAGGCAGTTACAGCTGCCTCGGTCACCGTGCTGTACGCTTCCCCCCTCCATGAGGCTGGATCTACCACCACACCAAATTTTCCACATAGGTCCTAACAGGTCATGTGATGTATTTGCCACTCTTTGCCTCCCCTGCAGGGTAAGTGTGGCCTCCGCAGGGTCTTCTCCCCCTGAAAGAAGGGCTAAGACCCCCTTCCCTCAATGCGTGTAAGGGCCCTGGCCGTAGTTGCTCTATGGAGGGAACGAGACCGATAGAGGGAACGAGACGTTGTGTCTTCCCCGCCACGTCGCTGAGCCCGAGCCACTGTTGTGGCCGGACCATTTCCGGCTCCTCAGAAAAATCCTGAATGAACTCCCGTATTTGCCCCGCTTAAATACCCGTATGTCCGGGGGCGGGATATGCAAATACCGGCTGCCAACTTCTCATTGGCCTTTTTTCATAGATCAGAGGTGTATATCGGCGCTCAAGAGAGACCCCTAGTGTCGCTTCTCTGACACAACGTCTCGTTCCCTCCATCGGGGAAAGGAGGTAACATACGTAACCTAGACGATTTTTGCAGTTGTTGTTCTTACATCATATATTTGGGTCACGGGTCAATGCCCACGTCCATGGAATGGCCTAGGTGAAGTATGTCCGAAATCTATTCATACTACTTGCATGCATACCTAAAAGAACGTACAGTTTTGATGGCAGAAAAGTGGGTCCATCATCGAATACAGTGCATACTGTGATACAGAGCTGGCCCTAGGCATAAGCGAACTAAGTGGCTGCTTAGGGCTCCCTTGGCCACCAGGGGGCCGCCAAGAGCACATGATATGACAGCTTGATTTTTTTTTTTTTTTTGTTTTTGTTTTTGTGATATACTATGTCAATGGACAATGATAATTATACAAAAACGCAATATTAAGTTAACGGGCTGCAGGATCCAAGCACATTCAGACAGCAAAACAGCAATGCCACAAAAAAGGACATATCCCTCTGTTGCAGAGAATAGGAAAAAGGAGAAAACAGAGGAAGAGAAAAACAGCAAGATAAAGGTATGTTAAGTAGCTAGGCTATGTTACGAGCTAACATTAGCTGGCTAATTAGTTAACATAGCCTATGTAGCATATCTTCTTTTTTAGGAAAGTTTGATTAATCATCCGTAAATAGCCTTGACATCTTAATATATTAAAGTACAACATATTACTTTGCTAGTTTTAGATTAAAGGTTTTGTCTTCTGTGTAAAAATAACTTTCCTGGGTATATATTTTTTGTAATAAAAATAAGCTTCTGTTCCATAAACTTGGTACTGATAACAACTTAACATTATTTACATTAGTCTACCATTTTGGGGTCTTTGCTATTATATTCCAATAACATTATGCCTCAGTTAGCTAGTTATAGATTAGAGTTCTTGTTTTAGGTGTACAGATGACTTGCTGCTGTGTACAATATTTTTTTTTGAGAAAATAACATTCTGTTCTGTCAAATATGTACTCTTATGAAACTTCCCTAGGAGCACTGTTGAAATATTTTGGTGGTGGGGCACAACCAACGCCACCTGCCCCAAGTGCCAGTGCTACAGCTGATGATGATTTTTCAACAATCCCAGATCAATATATTTATATGGATAAACCATTTTTTTTTTTGACAGACAGTTGCATTACCTTCTAATATCTAACATGGCTAGCTTTTATTATTATTATTTTCATCTTTCATCAGGTCCATCCTCTGCAGGCGAGGAGTACTTCCCAGCATGTGCATCCACTGATCCTACTGTTCCTTCCATGTCTGTTTCAACGTCAGCAGATGTGGCAAGTTAATAGCACAGCAGCCTTTGTATTTGCTCAGTTTACTGTAGAATATCCTGAGATTAATATTCTAATTAAATGTATTAATGCAATTTCCTTATAGGTCCTTCTACTTCTGTGGTCATTGGGATCGATGTCACATCTACCCCCTTAGCAACTTCCAGCCTACACCATGGATCAGCAGCTCCTCCAGTTGACCCAGCTGAGTTGTCATCTATCCTGTTCGACTCAGAAAGGACTGATCTGGTAAGCAGAGGGCCACTGCCTATAAAGGAAGACTTCACATTCCATGAAAACACCTACAGAAAATGTATTAATGGGGAAATAATGTAAGTGGAGCTGGCTCACTTATTCAAAAAGAAATGATGCAGTCTGCAGCTTCTGTTGCAAATGGTTCTCTAGGAAGTCCACAAAACTAGTAACAGAGGGACAACAAGATTGGGTAAATATAGGTGTGCTACTGTTACAATTAAAACCGTAGAAGGCTAAAATCATGCCAGGCAGACATTGGTATGTTGCAAGCAACACAGCTACAACTAATACAATTGATAAGAGGTGTGTTAGATTTATAGTGTGCGAATAATCAAGCATTGACAATATTCAATCATATTGGCGGCACTGAGGGGCCCCCAAATCAAATTCTGCTTAGGGCCCAATAAAGGCTTGGGCCAGCCCTGCTGTGATAGTACGCTGTTTCGGATGCAAGGCATATGTTTGTGCCCATAAAGGAGCCTGGTGGTGTCTCTAGCAGTGGAAACACAAACCATTTTTACAACGTTGCATTTTAGTTGCAGTTATTTAATGTTGCAGAACAACATTATAAAAATTTCATAGAAACAACACCTGAACATCATTACCAAAATACCAAAAAAAGTACCAAGCTAGGCTGTATTTCCCTGCATTATTGCGAGCTTAAGTTGATCGTGGAGACCATTGGTGCCAATTGTTTCTACAATATACTTAGGCTTATGGGAAAAGCAGCCCTGGTATGTTTTCTTTAAGTAGCCAAAAAAGTAAATATAATGTGTATTTAACACAAAAAGAAAACCAGACCAAACTGGATTGTTTGTGGGATGTTTTATTTTGGTGTTAAAATAATGTTATTTGTATGTTTGATCAAGAGGTTTAAAATACATCATGAAAATTCCTAAATAAAACCAGGCCAAATTACAAAGTTTTTGGGACATTTTATTTATGTGTTAAAATACCACAATTTGTACGTTTGAAAAACATGTTTAAAACACATCATGAAAATACAACCAGGTAATTTTTATATTTGTGGGATGTTATTTGTCTATGTTTCATTTTACTTAAGTAAATGGTTATTATTCATATTATTTTACACAATGATTCAGTTTTTTGATTGGGGATACCACACGAGACATTGGCCTAATTTGGCCTCAGGAGCATGCACATGACAAGCTTCAGGAAACTTTTTGAGTTGTGCCCGTCCAGTGAATTTCTGTTCTGACATTCTTGAAGGCATTTCGTGTTACAGGTATGTGAATCTCAATTTTGGTTTTACTTACAGAAATGTAAATTTTTGTTTTCCTGAATATTCAAAAAATAAATTGTGCTTTTTAACATAAATTTAGTTTTTAATAGCTAAGTACCATATGCCTATTTATAAATGTAAATTATCATAAGCAAACCGCTCTTTTTGATCTTTAAACATGAAACAAAACTTTACTTTGAGTCTATTGAACAATAAAAAAAAAAAACTTCAAGAACTTATAATAATGTAAGTTCATTATTAAGTGCACTGAAAATGTAAGTATGAAATATTTATAATATACAATTTACCCTCCATAATAGCTTGTGGCATTGCGAAAATTTTATTGTTTGCTGTTATTATTGACATTTAATAAATAAATAAAACGACCATTAGCATATCAATTGGTCATGTCTAGGAAGGTCAGATGCCTTGGGGCGGAGCTAGAGTTGACATAGGTGAACCACTGAATTATGTCAGTGAGGACAGATACATTTATTTGCTAACTGCTTAGACATGTTTATGTTTAAGTTTGTTGATGCGCTTTACTGAACCGAATATTTCTTGGGGCAATATTGAGTTTAGTTTGCCATTTAAATAAACCTTCCCCACACAGAGAATCGGAGTACTGTGCATTCACCCGTTTTGGATATGAATCTTTAACGGTCGGCCTGTCTCTGAAGATAAAGGGAGAAAAGTATAATTTTGTCGTATTTCATATTTTTTGTTCATCTTGCGTTAAATGTTAGAGTAATGTGTTGTTTCAACATTGTTTTAAAAACTAAATCAAAGCTCTGTTGGCTAATTTTTGCAATGCCAGTTTTGCATGAGTTGGCATGAGGTAAGTTCTGAGGTAAATTTATATAGTTCAAGTTTTTATTTTTATTTTAATAGACACGTCTAAACAATCAACTTCACCATAATCATTTACATATTTTTAAATGTTAAATTTAGTAAAGTGTCTGTTCATTTTGTATGCCGCTCACGCATGACTCACGATGCTCGCACGTGCCTATTAATGTGTCATTCACAGATGCTACCTACATTCATACAGTCAGTGTTTAGGATTAACAAACATATATACTTACAGTCTTGAAATATCCTGTTCATACACCATCTTGTATCAGTTCAGCTTTTGTGTTATGCACAAGCAGCCAGTGGAAAACAGCAGCTGAATCTTCAGATGAAAAGCAGCTATGAACTAAATGCCACATGATGCGTTTACAGTGCAGTGTGGCTTTCTCACATTAAATTTCTCGTCGCTAACATGGACGAGTCTAGGTAAGTTGTTGAAACTGATTATTAGCGTGGTATTAACCATCCCTCTTGGGGTAACAGCATCAGGAACATTGGAAACACTGTATACCGAACTGCACAGTAAAGTGTTAATGGCATTAGGCTGTTCCGGACCATACCGGCCCAATTTAACCCCTGGCCATCTTATTTACTGCTTCATGAATACTGTGACTTTGGACATACTACTCTATTGGCATACTGTTTTGGCATACTGTATGGTAGAGGCGTATAGATATTCGGACGCAGCATCACATAGCACAAAAATATCTCTTATTACCGTCCTCACTCAAGTGACATCTCAGACACACTAGTTTGCAGCAGCCTTCTTGAGCATGTTGCTATTGGACAATGACAAAAATAGAAAAACACTACACATTTCTGGTGCTGTTTTGTGATTGGTTGGGTGGTCTATAGCCCATCTGCAATGTTTGTAAAACAATACAATTAAATATTGTATTTAAAACTGTGTTTCTCAAATGTTTGTTTGGACAAGACTCACGTTTGGGTGGGCTCAGCCCATTTTACCACATTCTGAAAAACAGTGGCAAAAACAACACTCTGTGGCAGCAGTGGCGGTGTTGAGTGAAAAGTTTGAGTTTGAGTTTTTTTTGTATATATACAGTATATATACACATAATATATCAAATATTATATATATGTACTGAATATATAGGATTTGTGTTTAAATATAAGCATATATACTGTTTATCTATATGTAGAGATTCCAGCAAGATGGAAGCGGTAAGTAGGGTTGCAGTCCAAGTAAATCAGATTTTTATTCTCACAACTCAAAGTCAAAGTCGGCTTTTTAGGCAGTCTCTATTGTTTTGCACAGACAGCTTCGCTGCTAACAATAAACAGTATCACGCTGACAACAATAAATAGCATTCCATCGTTCAGGGTGTGTGTGCCTCAGTCTCTCTCTGTCGGTCTGTCGTTCCGGTGGCATTTTAAAGCCCATCTCCGTCGTCACTGAAATGAGACATGGCTGTTTAATATCAATATGATGGCCCTTACTGCTTCCTATCTTCCCAGTGACAGATGCATGACCACGTCCCGCTCCACATACCCTCACCGCCCGACTCAGTCCAGGGGCCCGTCTGGCCTGCTAACCCCCCCCCCATTCCTGGAGAGGAAATCAGCCACAACCATCTGTGGCCCGGCCTGTGGACCACCTTAAATTTGAAGGAATGAAGTGCCAGGTAATAGCGGAGGGTTAGGACTACCCACTTGATGGCAAGGCACTGTTTCTCATCGTACTTAGTCTCCCTCAAAGAGAGCTTGCGACTAATGTACTGTCACGGTCCGCTCCAACCCCTCCACCTCCTGCGAGCGCAGGGCCCCCAACCCCCTCTCCGATGCATCTGTTTGCGAAATGAGTGCACCACAGAGTGCAGATTTCACTCTCGTAAAAGCCTTTTGGTATGCCTACGTCCACTGGACTTGATCTGGTGCCCCCTTTTTAGTGAGATCTGTCAAGGGGCTGGTGACATCAGAGAAACTAGGCACAGACCTTCAGTAGTAGCCAGCCAGCCACATAAACTGTCTCACCTCGTTTTTGGTCTTGGGCCGTGGTCTTATCAATTTGAGGCTGTACCTGCCCATGACCCAAGTGGAAGCCCAGATACCGTACTTCCACCCGTCCAATTGCGCACTTTTTCGGGTTTGCCGTGAGCCCTGCCCGCCTCAGCGACCTCAGGACGACTCTCAGATGCTTCATATGCCTCTGCCAGTCATTATTATATTATTGTATATGATAATGTCATCTTAATAGGAAGAGGCATATGCAGTGTGCGGCCAGAGAATCTTATCCATGAGGTGATGGAATGTGGCGGGAGCCCCGAACAAACTGAACATTTAATATTGTTTAGTCTCTGATTCAGCTGATGAAAAAATGCTGCTTGATCACGAGGAAGGATTACATCAAGATGTAGATTGGAATGCAGGTGCAAAAAACTTCATACAAGTAAAATAGCCTGCTCCACTCTCGCTGTTGATTGCCTGCTAGTAATTACCCCTCTGTGTGATTTTGAAAATGTAGTATGACATACTTTAAAAAATATAAGATTTTTTCGGATTCAAGACTAAATTTCATGTTCAGTAATCAAATAAGCAAATTTGTGACATTAACTGTAACTCATTTAGTAGCCTATGTGGTGGTACGTACTGTTGCGTCTCTAATTAAATTAATGCGTTTGGGTCATCGAGGGTCCAATTATGAACTGTGCGCTACCGTATAAAAGGGGACTCTAGTCCTATGTGTGTGATTGCCGTTTGTGTGATTGCCGTCTGTGTGGTGCGTCATTGCCCGGGGACCGCCCCTTCTGGTTTTCTCATCTGTTTCCGCTTTGAGGTATGTGTTGTTTGGCTAACTAGTTAAAACACAGATGCGTGATCTTTTTGTAATAATTATTTGGTTTGTAGTTGTGAGGATAGTTCGCTGCTGTGGGCTGTTGGTGGCTGCTATTTCACCTTTTCATGCCTCTCCCGCAGTCCCGTGCATTGTGATATGGTAACCTTCTGTGTGTGCGTAATGTGGATGTGCGCCTGGGTATGAAATGAAGGTACGTGATGCTACCGCTATTGTGCAGCGCTCATTTTTATACCAATATATAACAAACTTTCTCGTCAACATGTATGGGGTCGATCTATGCGTTCTGTGTGACGCCTGCCCGCCAGCATTTGTGCTTGTGATCGATGGGTTCTTTCTTCAACTAGTCCTTCAATTTGTTTGTGATTTACTTTAATTGCTTTTGGTATATTTATTTTCCTTAATTTTCAGTGTATTCCTTTTATGAATGTTGTTTTTCATTTGGCTTGTTTTCTTGTAGTGGTTTTCTGTTGCTTTATCTTTGTTTTGCTTTACGGGTGTTGTTAGACACCCACCTTTGGTACCAATTGTGAACCCCATTATTGTAGTATTGTTTCATGATTTTTATTATGTTTATTATTGTTTTTGTAATTAAGTGTCCTTGTTGAATGTTGAGACCAGTGTGGTAATTTTGCTTTCGTTATAGGAGCCGAGGCTTAAGGGCAGGCTGCTAGTAGGCCCTCACGTGCGGTGGTGGAGGTTTTGTCACTGAGTGCTGTGCGTTCATGTTTGACCTTATTGGAGTGCGTGTGTTGACATCTGTGCACAGGGTGGTAAGAGTGATTATAAGAGCCTTGTGCTCACTAAAATAGAGTACCTGCCATTGTTAAGCCTCGGCCTTCTTTTTGGTTCCTTTGAAAGTCATGAATGTTGACCTAGTTTTTTAATGTTTTTTAAGATTGTTGCTGACTACTTAAATAAAGCTTTTGTATCATTTTGTATCCACGTCTCAGGCCCTCCTTTCAAAAAACCCATGTTCCTGTGTGTCCTTTTGTAGGTGGTTAAATTCACCATTATTAATATTTCCCTGGTCAAACAGGGTGGCGTAGTCTTTCATATGTAGAGGTAGTTTTTCCTCTTAAGGTCCCGCTACACCTACAAAAGGACAGGTTTTCCTTCATTAAAGCATTTAAGATGCTCTGTGAAAATTCACATGCAGGATCATGATTATATCATAATTATCATTTTTTCACTCAAACTGTTATGCTGATAATATCATTTGTAATTAAAAAATAAACAATTAAATTAGAAAAATGCAAAATAGAACTATTTTCACAAGTTGACTCAAACTCTCTCTACAAATGGGCGGACTTATGGCACATGGTATTCCATTCCAGCAATGTGAAAAACTAGTGGAAAGCTTGCAAAGACACTTGAAAGCTGCAATTGAAAATAAGGGTTATTCCACCAAATATTGATTTCTTAACTTCCGAAGTTAAAAAAGTATGTATTGTGTTGTTTAAAAATTAATATTATCTTGTTTTCTTTGCATCATTCGAGGTCTGAAAACACTTTTTGTTTTTTATTTACTGCAAATAAATGCACTAAAAGACAATATTTGTATTTGGAATTTTGGAGAAATTCGTCAGTAGTTTATAGAATGAAACAAATGTAATTTTTTCCAGAGCTGTATATATGGGGCATTTTCCAAACAGCATTTTTGGGCACTTTGGGAAGGGGATGTCACTTGAAGAGTCATTACAAACAAAAGTAAGAACGTTTATTTTTTCACAAAAGGCCTTTTTACAAATATTTTTGTGATGGCTGCAATCAAATTGTAATACCATGCTTTCTTTAGAGAGCCCACATCAAGAGCTCTGTCCTTTATAGTGAGTAGGGCATAGGGACAATCAACAAGGAAAATAACATATTGCACCCCTGCTCTACACACTGTTCCCTTTACAAAAAGCTTCACTACGATGTTGCGCTGCTAAGCGCTACGGGGAACAGCTTTAGCTGTGAGCCGAGCTGAATAATGTGTGGAGATAGAATCAGTTAGGCAGTGTGCAGTGAACGTTGTTCTATTTTTCTCTTCTGTTTAGAAAATATTATATATATATATTTCTAAAAAAAAAAAGAAAGAAAAAAAAGAGAGAATGACTGAAAGCCGCAAACGGTGCGTGTTCCCCTCTTCTCGCTCTATAGCTGAAGACGGCACACATCAGTTTTTGCTGATCAGTTTTGCACGCTGCTCTCGCGTTGCAGCAGGGCGGGTGCGAGCACTGCGATTTGCTTTAACAGGCAGAGTGCGTCATGCTCGCCTCACTTGCTTCTGGGAGTCAGCACTCACGAAAAGATCGTTCGTGGGGCTCGTGCATGGATTTGGCTGAGGAGCAAGAGACGGGTTGACCCCTTTCTCTCACTCTCTCCCCAAACCCAGCTGGTCCTTCACATGATCTTCTTCGGATCATGAGGTGGATCGCAATTTTCTTCCCGCCTCCGAGCTTTCCGTCCGCGATAAAAAATCTACGGAGGAATTGCTCGATGTTGTTACTCGTGCGGTTGCCAGATTGGACTGGCCACGCGAAAAAGAGACCCCTAAACGCTCCAAATTAGGGGATAGATTTTATCTTCCAGTCTAAGAAATGGAACGCCTCATGGGTCCCTTCCCTTTCTTTGATAACCTCCATGAAGAGCTTTTTCGCTCATGGAGAACCCCTAAAAATAAATAAATAAATAAATAATAATAAAAAAAAAATATATATATATATATATATATATATATATATATATAAAAAATATATATATTTTCTTCCCGTGTTCACATACCCTCAACGTCATTATATTCGACTATCGTGGGTGCTGAGGCACGGATGTATTCAGTGATGCCGCCGGTCGAAGAGACGCTGCATGGCTATCTCTCGCCGGGCTCGGCATCGTCACTTAAGAAGCCCTCTCTCCCCTCAAAGCCTTGTAGGACAACCTCCACTTTAGTGGGAAGGGCTTATCAAGCAGCAGGTCAGGCTGGTGCTGCTCTGCACACTATGCTGTTTTTCAGGCGTACCAGGCTGACCTCCTGGACGACCTGAGTGTGGGTTCTGCGCTTGACGAGCAAGCCTCAGACCCACCTCGGTCCTGACTGAAGGGAGGCTCAAAAGCAAAGCGTGGCGAGTCGTGCTCCTCCTCCCAGGGATTGGGGACAGTCTCGCCACCCTCGCCAGCCCCTGAAGCAAGACCTCAGGACTATAAATTCTAGTAAGAGAAAACCCTGACGGTCTTGCACCTAGATTAGGGGGTAGCTCCCCTCGGGACGGGGCGCGTGCTTCACTTCACCCCTCCCGGTACCCCCTGGAAGCCCCTCCATTCCCGCCACCTCTTGGTGTTTCGGGTTGCAGAGGCTTCCGTCAAAATTGGGTGTTTTCGCTGTTCCTGCATTTTATTCAGGACGCGAAACACCCAACAACCCCTCAACAGGAAGTGTTAAAATATAATACCCATCTCAGAGATCCTGGCAGCGTGGAAACTTCTGCCGGATATATTCTTTTCTGTGGGTCTTATAAGGGTGTCAAGATGTAATTCTCTCGCCGCTTTTCTGTGTTTCAACGGCGTGTTCTCACTACCGTAAACCGGATATCTTTTTTTTGTAAAAAAAAAAAAAAACCTCAATCTCCTGGTTAAAGGGGCCATGGTATGTGTTCCCCTTCCAGAGAGAGAGTTAGGTTATTACACTAAATACTTCCCGTTTCCCATGGAGGGTGAGGGGTGGCATCTGGCTTAGATCTTAAAGCTTGAACTACCCGTGGGTGTTCAAGTCCAAGATGATGCCTGTCAAGACGGTCGTGTCTCAAGCCCTACAACTCGTTTGGCTGGTCACCATCGATCTTATGACGCACTTCTATACTTCATTTAGAAGTTCTGCCACAACATGGAAAGTTCCTGAGGTTCACTTCGGGGCTGAAGTCTTCCAGGGTCAGGTTCTTTCACTCAGCCTAGCCCTTTTTACCCGCACATTCACAATGCATGATGTAGCGCTGGCTCCTTGTGACTCCGTGGCATCTGCATTCTGAATTACGTAGACGACTGGCTGATCCTAGCGCAGTTCCAGGAACTGGCAGTTCAGCACAGGGACATCGTCTTAGCTCATCTGTTTCTCTGGGGTTGAGGCTCAACGCCAAGATAAGCGTCCTCTCTCCCACTCAGAACACTGTCTATCGGGGCATCATATGGAGTTCAATCACAACTGTCTCCCGCTAGGATTGAGTCCATTCAGATCACCCTGAGCAAAGTCAGGCTAGGTCAAGGTTGCAATGATATCAGTATCAACGATTTCCAGGTCTCAGGGCGAACGCATCCACGGTGATCCCTCTGGACCTTCTGCTCATGAGACCGTTTTTGTTGTGGCCAAAAGCCAGGGGATTTCTTCCAAGGGCCAAAACCCCTGGGCTAAATAGGGTTGCGCGCCTCAGGCTTCGTTCCCTTTCTATGTGGTTAAGACCCCGGTTTTCTGCCTTGGGTCCCACTCTAGGTGCGTCTTGTTGTCGCAGACTGCTAACGACAGACGCCTCCCTGACGGGCGGGGTAGCGGCCTTAAGTGGTCGTCCAGCTTAAGGGGATAGGAGGGTCGTCAGCTCGGTTGTCACAGTCACTGTCTCGGGTTGATGGCTGTATTTCTGGCCCTGAAATACCTCCTACTGAGGGTGCCATGTCTTGGTGCGGGTGGACAATACAGCGGTAGCCTCTTACATAAATCTTCAAGGAGACCCACGTTCTTGTCAGCTGTATTTCTGACACGTCGGATTCTCCTTAGGGCCCAGGGTAAGCTCCTGTCACTCAGGTCAGTTATATCCCTGGATTCCCGTATACGGGAGCAGATTTACGGTCCAGAGAGGAAATACCAACGGGGGAGTTAAGAACTCCACCCTAGGGTAGTAGTTGCCCAGAGTTTGCCAGCAAGGGTTTTTGCCTCTTACTGATAACACCGCGCTGGCCGAACAGGGCTTGGTTCTCGAAGCTAATCTCTTCCCTCGACGACTCGCCTTGGGCGATTCCGAACAGGAAGGATCTTCTATCTCAGGCACAGGGCAATATTTCATCCCTGCCTCGAATTGTGGAATCTTTCATGTTTGGCCCCTAACGGTACCAACTGAGGGACACAGGGCTTTCTCCTGAGGTTATCGAGACGTTTTTAAATGCCAGGCTTTTCCCACTTGGAACAAGTTTGGGTTAGATCTTAGGGCAGAAGAGGACCTCTTCGCCTCTATGGATAGCACAATGTCTCCTCTACTTCTCCCTGAAATCACCCAGCCCCCTTGGGTCTGGACGTTAAGACACATACATGACCCAGAATGCATCTGTATGCATTTCTTTCCCCAGTTTCTCTGCTCCCGGGAGTCTTGGCGATGTTCACCAGCAAGGGTCTTGCCTCGTATTAATGGCGCTGCGCTGGCCGAACAGGATATGTTTCTCGGAGCTAATTCCTCTCCTCGACGGCTCGCCTTGGGCGATTCCGAACAGGGAGGACCTTCTCATCCTTGGCCCGAATTGTGAAACCTTACATTCTGGCCCCTAAGGGTACCAAATGGGGTTCATGGGGTTTTCTCTTGGGGTTATCGAGACCATTTCTAGTGCTAGGGCTCCCTCCACTTGGAACTGATCTGGGTAGATTTTACAGGGCAGAAGAGGACCTCTTCGCCTCTGTTGATAGCGCAATGTCTCCTCTACTTCTCCCCGAGTCGCCCAGTCCTCCCCCCCTCCCCCTCGGGAGGGGCTGAATGTAGTAACGCAAATGCGCCTGCATGCGTTTCCTTCTACTAAAGTTCTTATTACAGAACCAGCTAACTGCCAGTTTGCTTCAGTTCAGGATTTTCTGTAGAAAGAACTGTCAGCGGGCACTTGCCTCGCCACTGCCAGGTTCTATGTGGCCACTGCGGTTTGCCACGGCTTGGTGGGCGGGGTGCCCTCAAAGAGGCATCCTCATTATTGCCCGGGCCTACGAGGTGCGCGGTCAAGCTTCGCCAGTAGGTTTCAGGGCGCACTCTACCAGAGGGCTCTGCTCCTCTAAAACCTTGGCTAGAGGTCTCCCTCTGCAGCAAGTTTGTGACGCGGCAGGTTGTCCTCTCCGCACACATTCATTAGATTTTTATAGTTTGGATGTTTTGCCACTCCGGGCTCTTATGCCCTTGAGTTGACATCTCAAGCTCATGTCTGGACAAGTTTGTGATGCGGCAGGCTGGTCCTCTCCACACACATTCATTGGACTTTTTAGTTTGGATGTTCTGCACTCCAGGCTCTTATGCCCTTGGGTTGACATCTCAGCTCATGCCTGAAAAAGTTTGTGATGCGGCAGGCTGGTCCTCTCCGCTCACATTCATCAGTTTTTATGACAAGTTTGTGGTGCGATAGGGTTCTCTTCGCACACATTCATCGAACTTTATGGGTTAGATGCTTTGCTACTCCGGGCTCTTATGCCCTTGAGTCGACATCTCAGCTCATGCCTGAACAAGTTTGTGATGCGGCAGGCTGGTCCTCTCCGCACACATTCATCAAAATTGAATGGTTTAGATGTTTATGCTACTCCGGGCTCTTATGCCCTCGAGTCGACATCTGAAGCTCATGTCTGAGACCTCTCGCATTTTTGTGAGTACACTGCACAACCGTAGGGGTCCGGACAGCCCCAAATGCGGCGGCGTGGGTATTGCGTTCCCCGTAGCGCTTAGCAGCGCAACATCGTAGTGAAGCTTTTTGTAAAGGGAACGTCTCGGGTTACATGTGTAACCCTTGTTCCCTGAAAAAAGCGGAACGAGATGTCGCGCTGCTTTGCCGAACTGGGACGTCCCAGGACTGCTCTTCAAAAACAAGTATCTGACGACACCTGGTGACGTATCCATTTATAGCCTGGCCTCAGGTGCATCTAATGATTACATCAGCCGAGGCTATAAATTCCGGTCAATGTTCATTGACATGTTCCACACATTATTCAGCTCGGCTCACAGCTAAAGCTGCGCAACATCTCATTCCGCTTTTTTCAGGGAACAAGGGTTACACATGTAACCTGAGACGTTTTCACCTCATCGGCCCTGTTCAGGAGGGCACCCTTGAGTGAAATTGGGCTGTTCTATCTACCTTAACTCTATATTACAGTATATTATAGTAAATGTTGCAGCTGGCACATGCTTTTCTGAGACTGTGCTTGGACTGCCTCTGGAATGATGAATATACCTTTTAGTGGTATTCCCTCTGGTGGGCAGTGCATGGCTGGACAAGAGGGTGTACATGGCAGCATCTGGTGAATGGTTCCTTTTATAATAAATGATGGTGTGTAGCCTTTTCTGTTTTACTGAAACAGTAAATATTTATATAGTTCATCAGTGGCCTGTTCTGCTTTCTGGCCTGTAAATAGTTTGTGTCCACACAATCTTATGCTGGTGTACACACAATCTTATGCTGGTGTACACCCTAATTTACGGTTATGTACCTTCTCTTGTCGACGTGTCTTACAGCTTATCTCATACGAATCATTCTGGTGCTCAGAGACACTTTTATTTAGAGGAAAAAATGCACAATGATCTTGCCTATTATAGCCAGGTATGTATGATCTGCGCATGAGCTATGAATTAGTGTCTTACAGAGAATCCACGCCACATGCAATGGGTGGTGTCATAGTCCCATTCTGATATATTCTGGTGGAGAGATAGACTCTCACTCAGAGAACCAAGGTTACAATGTAACCCTACGTTCTGCTGCTGTGTGAACAAGGCCAGAGAGATGATTAGATTTTAAAACTGTCATTACATTCTCAAAGACTCTTTAAATTTCTGCACTTAGAGTCCACAATGAGCATATTATAAATGTTAAAGCCTCATGATAAATTCACAATAATCGTTATTAAGGTTCTATTTTCATTGGCTATTTCTCTCTCACCTCTGTATATTTCTCAAAGTGTCTCTGTCTCGACCTCACTAGTATCATAGAGAGCACAGACTCGTTCTTCTTTTGGAAGCTACATTCTCTCTCTATCTCTCTCTCGCGCGCACGCTCGCTCGCTCTCGCTCTCTGATTTTAAACTTGACTGATCATTGAGTGCTGTGATGGGAGAAGAGAATTCCCACATCTTGTTACTCCTCTCCAACTTTTTATTGAGGAGTCTGATGGCTTGGGGGAAGAAGCTGTTACACAGTCTGGCCTTTGAGGGCCCGAATGCTTCGGTACCTCTTGCCAGACGGGAGGAGGGTAAAGAGTTTGTGTGAGGGGTGTGTGGGGTCGTCCACAATGCTGGTTGCTTTGCGGATACAGTGTTTTTTGTAAATGTCTTTGATGGAGGGAAGAGAGACCCCAATGATCTTCTCAGCTGTCCTCACTATCCTCTGCAGGGCTTTGCGGTCCGAAACGGTGCAAGTCCCAAACCAGGCAGTGATGCAGCTGCTCAGGATGCTCTCAATAGTCCCTCTATAGAATGTAGTGAGGATGGGGGTTGGGAGATGTGCTTTCCTCAGCCTTCGAAGAAAGTAGAGACGCTGCTGGGCTTTCTTGGTGATAGAGCTGGTGTTGAGGGACCAGGTGAGGTTCTCCGCCAAGTGAACACCAAGGAATTTGGTGCTTTTGACGATCTCCACAGAGGAGCCGTCGATGTTCAGCGGAGTGTGTTCACCTTGTGCTCTCCTAAAGTCAACATCCATCTCTTTTGTTTTGTCGACATTCAGGGACAGGTTGTTGGCTCTACACCAGTTCGTAAGCCGCTGCACCTCCTCTCTGTATGCTGACTCGTCGTTCTTGCTGATGAGACCCACCACGGTCGTGTCATCGGCGAACTTGATGATGTGATTCGAGCTGTGCATTGCTGCACAGTCGTGAGTCAGCAGAGTGAACAGCAGTGGACTGAGCACACAGCCCTGGGGGCCCCAGTGCTCAGTGTGGTGGTGGTGGAGATGCTGTTCCCGATCCGGACTGACTGAGGTCTCCCAGTCAGGAAGTCCAGGATCCAGTTGCAGAGGGAGGTGTCCAGGCCCAGCAGGTTCAGCTTTCCAATCAGGTGCTGGGGAATGATTGTGTTGAATGCTGAGCTGAAATCTATGAACAGCATTCGAACGTATGAGTCCTTATTGTCTAGGTGGGTGAGGGCCAGATGGAGGGTTGTGGTGATGGCATCGTCCGTTGAACGGTTTGAACGATACGCAAACTGCAGTGGGTCTAGTGAGGGGGGCAGCTGGGTCTTAATCTGCCTCATGACGAGCCTCTCGAAGCACTTCATGATGATGGGTGTAAGTGCGACGGGACGGTAGTCGTTGAGGCAGGACACTGAAGACTTCTTTGGCATGGGGATGATGGTGGTGGCCTTGAAGCACGTTGGAACATCTCTCTGCTGCTCAGAGAGATGTTGAAGATGTCGGTAAGAACATCTGCTAGCTGGTCTGCACATCCTCTGAGCACTCTGCCAGGAATGTTGTCTGGTCCAGCAGCCTTCCGTGGGTTGACTCTACGTAGAGTTTTCCTCACATCTGCCGTGGTAAGACAGAGCACCTGGTCGTTGGGAGGAGGGGTGGACTTCCTCGCCATCACGTCGTTCTGCACTTCAAACCGAGCGTAGAAGTCGTTCAGCGCATCTGGAAGGGAGGCATCTTTGTCACAGGCAACTAATGTTGTCCTGTAGTTGGTGATGGCCTGGATACCCTGCCACATGCGCCGCGTGTCACCGCTGTCCTGGAAGTGACTGTGGATTCTCTGGGCGTGTGCGTGCTTTGCCTCTCTGATTGCCCGTGACAGTTTGGCCCTAGCTGTTCTTAGGGCTGCCTTATCACCTCCTCTGAAGGCGGAGTCTCGGGACCTCAGCAGCGTGCGCACCTCCGCAGTCATCCACGGCTTCTGGTTGGAGCGTGTGGTGATGGTCTTGGAGAAAGTGACATCATCAATGCACTTGCTGATGTAGCTGGTCACTGATGCTGTGTATTCCTCCAAGTTGGTAGAATCGCCATATGTTGCAGCCTCCCTGAACATGTGCCAGTCAGTACACTCAAAACAGTCCTGAAGAGCAGAGATGGCTCCTGCTGGCCAGGTTTTCACCTGCTTCTGAAGCGGTTTTGTGCGTCTGACGAGCGGTCTGTATGCTGGAATTAACATAACAGAGATGTGGTCTGAGTAGCCGAGGTGGGGGCGGGGCTCCGCCCGGTACGTGCCTGGGATGTTTGTGTAAACAAGATCAAGCGCGTTCGCCCCTCTCGTTGCAAAGTCCACATACTGATGGAATTTAGGGAGCACTGTCTTGAGATTTGCATGGTTGAAATCTCCGGCAACAATAAACAGTCCGTCGGGGTGAGCGTTCTGCAGTTCGCTCATAGCCCCATACAGTTCACAGAGCGCTTCCTTAGCGTTAGCGCTGGGGGGAATGTAAACTCCGGTTATGCAAACAGTGGTGAATTCCCATGGTAGATAAAAAGGTCTGCATCTAACAGTCACAAGCTCCAACAGCGATGAACAGTAACTAGAGACTAGCATAGAGTTCTTGCACCATTCCGTGTTGATGTAAACACACAAGCCACCACCGTGAGTCTTACCGCAGAGAGCTGTATTTCTGTCGGCACGAAACGAGGCGAGCCCGTCTAGCTGAATGGCGGCATCCGGAACTCTGTCGCTGAGCCACGTCTCCGTGAAAACAAAGACGCAGCAGTCTCTAAACTCACGCTGCGTAGCCTGCTGGAGTCGGATATAGTCCAGTTTATTGTCCAGGGAGCAAACATTTGAGAGCAGGATAGACGGGAGAGCCGGCCGGCTAGGGTTTGTTTTTAGCCTAGCATGGACCCCCGCCCTCTTTCCGCGCTTCCGCTTTCTCGCACACCGCTTACGACGTCCTCTCCCCCGGCCACCGGCATCAGGCGACGCCGAGGGCTGGAGGCCTGGTCTCCGCAGCAAGCCGAGTACGCGTAGCGCCTCCTGCAGGTCATCATGCAGCTTGGTTTTTGCATGAGTCTTATATTTCAGTAGTGTCTTCCAATGGTAGACACGAACACCGGTTGCTCCGATGTCCATGTGTTGCAAAAGTCGGGCTTTTTTAACAAAAATAGCACCATTGTGGATCCGGAGTGGCCGCTGCGTGCTACCGCGCCGCCATCTTGGATCAAAGATTATATATTCAGGGAACAAGGGTTACACTTGAGTAACCCGAGACGGTTTGTTGGTTTAATCAAAGAGCATTGCAATGAGGTGTGGAAGATAACATTTGAACAGAAATAATTTACTGTCCCTTAATGTAATATATTAAATAAATATAATAAAATATATTTTGTATTATATATTCTCATAAAAAAAACAACAAAAACAAATGTAAAATTACCAAAAATATAGTTGACCAAAAAGAGAGACATATTTTATATATTTAAAAATATTTTTATGTCATTCATATAGTTTTAAAGCCTTAAAGGTAATCATATATCCTTAAGGCATACATGCTTTATTATATGTTCATGTTCACATGTGTGCTTGCAAACATAAAGGCCTCAGATCTGTGCACATACACACACACACACACACACACACACAAACATGCATGCACATATCAACACACACATACTCATGTACATGCACAAGCTCTTTTGGGTATTACAAGCTTTCTTTCACATTGGTGTTGCAGACATAAAGGCCTCAGATCTGTGCACGTGCACATACACACATACATGCTCACATGAACAAACAAATACTCACGTAAATGCACAAAATCTTTTGAGTATTACATGCTTTCTTTTTCTCTGAGATGAACTTTATCCTACACTGATCTGCATCCAACATCCATCCAACTTTACCACACACACACACACAAACACTAGAACTGTATTTGCACCACGGTGTCAGTTTGTGCCATTTTGTACAAAATAAAAGCATTTCAAACATTAAACATTAAAGCATACTAGTGTGACAAATAGTAAAGAATGTTTTCATAATTTATTTAATATTGCCAAAATTATCCACAAATAATGCTTGACTCTTTTAATCCCTTGACTCAAAATATAATATAATATTCCCTTCCAACTCCACAAGTTCTCATGCTTTGGATTTTTTGATGAATGAGGATTAGTCAAAAAAAAGAAAAAACAGAAAAAGGAAACCACCAATTCCATTCCTCTAAACTCAAACAGTCCATATATGCCTACGAGAGCCCCCATGACAACAAAGCACAGAGCGTGAAGATTCATCCACATCACTGTTCCGAAGGAGTGTTATTCCACGAAGCAAACTGCAGCTGCTAGGTGGAACCAGCACAAAAATAAACAAAAAAGGCACTCAGCTTCCTCAGAGAGTCAAGTGAATGTTCAGTGAGTCAGGCCCACTCAGCTGCAACAAGAGAACCACAAATAACTTACTTGGACATTGCTTGCTGTGGGCATGTAAATATTTTGCAGCCACCCATAGTATCTGAAGATTCCAAAAACAAAATCCGGTATGCTCCGAAGTTCTTCAAAAAAATATATGAAGGAGCTCTTGAATGAGGAAAAGAAGTAACTCCCTTAATTATTGCTAAATTAGGCACCTCTGCTCAGAAGAAATCACTAACACATAATTTAGTGTCAGAAATCCACTAGGTGGAGTATATCTAGGTACTTATATCACAGTATATGATGTCACAAAAACAAATATATATATACACACATACATACATAATACAAATTAAAAACACAATAGGAAATATAGCTGCAAGCAGCGATGGCGGGCCCAAGCCGGTGGCGCCGCCACCCCCGTGCCTTTAGGGTTGCTGTGCACGATGGGCAATAACATAACCTCGCTTTAAATGTCGAGAAGATGTGTGCTGTAGAGCTCGCATCAGTGTGTGCTCTGCAAAAGTGCGCATCGAGGGCACATATCAACCACAAAGTATGCGTGAGCACCCTTCTGATACCTAAAATGAAAAATTAGACACCCTACGGTCTCATGGAGTTAATGGACACATGAAATAAGTACACAAGACTGAAAATTCATATGAAGTGTGCCATTTGGGACAGGGTATATGACCGTGAACCACAATAGTCACATCTATGAGATAATTCAAATGTAGAATAATTTTTGATATCATAGGATATCATAGGTCAATATCTTTTGCAGCACTTAAATATGTTAATCCAGAAGGCCAGTATTTATCTGGAGGTCTTTGTACAGGTTTATTAATGTAATTATAATTTACGCTTATGTGTTCCTATGATATGCAATGGAAGTACATTTTTATGTTTAACATGGGTGTATTCACAATACATAGCCTACTGATATAATATTTTAAGATTATTTATCATTATGTTAAGTACATCATTAAAGTTAAGATAGTAAATGTATTTATATATTTTGTAGTAGCTAATTTAACAAGCAAGTACACTGCGGGAATTATGAATTATACCAATGGAGTCGTATGGATTGCTTTTATGCTACCTTTATGTGCTTTTGGAGCTTCAAAGTTCATTTGCTATGTGTTCCACATTCAAACCAAAATATCTGACTGTCTGTTGGTCGGAGCTAATGACTGTAAATTGGAAAGTTGTTCAGCTCGACGAGAACAATATACACGCCGAGTTTTGTAACTGTAGATAGAACTAACTAAGTTATAACACACTTCATATGTCCTTTTTTAGTCATAAATTAATTTCCTCGCCACGGCCAAAACGTTCGAGATATCAAAAATCCGTCTGCAATGTAGCATCCTCAATGACTTGACTTCATGCTGACCGAGTTTGGTGGCGATTGGATTAATTCTCTAGGACGAATATATATAATTCCAGAGCATGTGTTTCCAAACAACCCATAATAGCCGACTTCCTGTTGGGCTGGCGTAAAACTTACAGCACGAAAGTTGTTCGGCCCGATGAGATATAGAAGTGTACCGAGTTTCATATTATTACATGCAAGCATGTTGATATATGGACAAGTGTTCAGACCCTGTTCAAGGGGGCGCTGTCGAGCCCCCCTGCCACGCCCGGGTACCATCTTCGGACCGGCCCTGATGGCCGCGGGTTCTGACCTGTGTGCAAAGTTTCAAGAGTTTTCGAGCACGTTAAGGGCCCCAAAACCTTGAAAAACTAAAATAAAAGCATTTTCACTCATCAGCAAAATCAGCACCCTCCCCACAGACACAGAGACACGTAGGGTCAGTGAAAAAGGGAGAGAAAATTCTCCAAAACATCCACATTCAAACCAAAATATCTGACTTTCTGTTGGTCTGAGCTAATGACTGTAAATTAGAAAGTTGTCCGGCTCGATGAGAACAATATAATTACTGAGTTTTGTGACTGTGGGTCAAAGTGTAAAACAACCCCCCCACTTTTGTCAAAAGGTGGCGCTACTGAGCCCCTGCACCACGCCCGTTTCTGAAACTTTGCACATGTCTACTGGCTAATAAATGTGATGTGTCTGTCGAGTTTCATGCAATTTCAAGTATGCTAAGAGTCTCAAAAGCATCAAAAAGAATATTCAAGTTTGAAGCGTTGCCGCGGCAACAGTATCGAAGATATCAATAATCCTTTCACATGTCAACATCTGCCGTGTGTTTACATTACACACCTAAAGTTTTAAGTAAATCGGGTAAAAATAAGAGGGTGATTTCAAAGCATTTTGAAAGTGACACACTTCATTCTGCCAGTTGGTGGCGCTATAACTTTGACTCACAATACTCACATCCATGCGATCGGCCTCTTACAGCGAACACACTGCTGAAGTTTCATCGAGATCAATTAATGTATGCAGAAGTTATAACACACTTCCTGTTTCTCTTTTCGCGCCATCATTTCGTTTCCTCGCCACGGCCAAACCGTTCGAGATATCAAAAATCCGCTGTCAATTTTTCATCCTCAATGTCTTGACTTCATGCTGACCGAGTTTCGTGGCGATTGGTGGAATTCTCTAGCAGGAGTATTTCACATTCCATTGCATGCGTTTTCCAAAAAACCCTAAATAGACAATTTCCTGTTGGGCTGGGGTAAAAAGTAAAAGTATAAAGGATATATGAAACGATGAGATCTATATGTGTACCGAGTTTCATATTATTACATGCAAGCGTGTTTGATTTATGGACCAAGTTTTCGGACCCTGTTCCAGGGGGCGCTGTCGAGCCCCCCTGCCACGCCCGGGTACCAGCTTCAGCCCGGCCCTAATGGCCGCGGGTTCTGACCCATGTGCAAAGTTTCAAGAGTTTTTGAGCACGTTAAGAGCCCCAAAAGTGCCCCAATAGTCGTAAAAATAATAATAATAATAATAATAATAATTCTAACGAAAACAATAGGGCCTTGCCTTTTCAAGGCTTGGGCCCTAAAAATACATCAACTATTTAAAGAAAATGACTAAACTTAATTTCTTAATTTAAACCTGGAAAATCCATTACCTTCATCTGACAAATATAAAATGTTGCTCTTTGTAATAATATTTTTATGATCATCCTTTTTTTTTTTTTTTTACAACTGTTTCTAAAGCTTCCACTATAAGACTGTCAGGGTTGCTATTGTGAACTGCCTGAAAATGCCTCGGCATAGGAAAGTCCATATAATGTTTTCTAATGGCATACTTACATTCAGAGACCCTAAGATAAACAACGCTTCGTTCTCCCTATGTAGAAGCAACCACAACTGCATGATGGAAGATACACTACATACTGTGTGTTGCAGTTAATGAAGGACTTAACCTCATAGGCTTTTTTAGTCTTAAAGTCAAAATACTGTTTACCATCCTTTATATTACAGCAATGATTACACAAGCCACCTGTATAAGCCCTTTAAAGACTGATGAAGCCAAGTCGTTTTCTTTTTAATAGATAAGTGAGAAGTTTTACTCATTTGTCTTTTAGCGATGGTGCTCTTCTGAAACTTCCTGGGCCAGGATAAATTTCCCTAAGAGTGGATCAAAATCCAAATGGATATGACAACTTGTTTTATACTATTGGACAAATTACCATATCCGTTAACAAACTGAACTTGATTTTCTGTCCTTTTTTCTTTTCTCTGTGCAGTTTTAAAAAATCTGTTCTAGAAGTTAGAAGGGCTCTATCAGTGACACAGTCTGTCTCCCTCATTTTCTTCAAGGACTGTTATTTTGAAGTTTTCCCCTGCACTATGTTTCCCAGAGTTCACTGCCCTAATCACTTCCATTGTTTCTTCATTATCCACACCTTCCATTCTCTCATTAGTTTCCCTGTGAATACGCTCTAGTTTTCTTCATCATTTCGTTTGTTCCACTCCTCCAGCGTGTATAATTAAAAGATTTAAAGATTCCACTCCTGTTTCTCCTCTCTTCCACTCTTTGGACACCAATGTTACAGAAGGACTGACCCACAACAAGATCACGGATACACTTACCTGTTCCTCCAAACGTCTTCCTCTACTCCAGTGATCCCTCTATATCTCCTCCTCTCGTCCAGACCCACATGAGCATGGAGCCAATAGTGTTATTCATGGAGCTGTTCAGGCAGGATCTTCCCCTCTTGGAATACTCAACCAATTCTGGACATTTACCTCAAGCCCATTGGGATTAAACTTTCCCACAGCATTTTTGGAGGCAGAATTGGTGAATTTCATCCTAGCCACCATAAATATCCATTTACCTTCATTTTCATCACATCTCCACTGTCTCCACACTTTCCACATCCCCTACTCCAAGGTAACTCCTCTTCATTCAATTCCCCTAAATAATACAGTTAATGAGCCAGTGCCCATGCCTGCCACGGTTAATGAGCCAGTGCCCATGCCTGCCACAGTTAACGAGCCAGAGCCAGTGTCTGCAGCCTCGACCGTCCCAGAGCCAGTGTCTGTATCCTCGACCGTCACAGTCTCTGCCTGTATTCTCTTCCATGGCTCTCTGCCCCATGGACTTCCATGGCTCTCCGCCCCCAGAGCCTTCCACCGCTCTCCACCCACAGAGCATTCCACGGCTCTCTACCCCAGAGTCTTCCATGGCTCCGCCTTCTTCGGCTCCTGTCCACGGGCCTCTCACAGCTCTGCCTCCCTTGGCTCTACCCTCAGACTCTTCAGTGGCTCCGCCTGCTTCCTCCGCCTGCTTCCCCATCGGTTCCACCTCTTGACCCAGTCCTTGCCCTGTGGCCGCCTCTAGACCCAGACCCTGTCCTGTGGCTGCCTCCCAGGTCTCCTGTTCCATTCCCAGCCCTGAAGCCTCCCCCCAGGCCCCCGTATCCTTTCCCAGCCCTAGGGCTCATGATCATCCTCCTTGGATCCTTTATCTTCTGCATCATCAAACTCTCCTCATCCGTCAATGGACACCAGGAGTCGCCTTTTAACCTGTTCATATGCACCCCCTTTTTGAGCACAAACCATGAAAATGACATACCTGAACTTAAATGGTTGTATTTACTGGACCCTTTGGAGTATGGACACAGTTGTAGTATCTTTTGAGGCTTTATTTCCCAAGTTTCTGAATTAATATATGTTTAACTGAGGCCAGAGACAACAGGAAGGCAGTCTTAGAGAAAGCACACGTATCTCAACAAATTCCAATAGTTGGAACAGGAGGCTCATGGGCATCTTCAGCGCCAAGTTAAAATCCCAAGCTGGGACTGTAGCAGGGTGAGGGGGTTTAGGCACCTCGCTACTTTGAAGAAGAGACAGCTAGTATTTCTAGATGACTTAAGTGCTAGGTGCCGAAGGCTGGGCATCAGCCACAAAGTGCGCCTCAGCCTGCACTGAACACATCTATGATTACCACCTTTTCCCAGAAGACCTTATGAAGCATGATGCTGTTAAAAGGTTGGAGCTTTCCAAGATGCTAGAGCAGCTTGACAGTGATGAGTTATGCCAATGAGCATGCACACCAGGCGCTCCACCAGTGTTGGAGAGGTCTCATGTAAAAGACCTAACAGTGCAATAGTGGATGCTTTTCACCCAGTTTGACATTGCCATTTGTACATCAGATCTGTTTCTGAGATTCCCTTTTTAAATGGGAGCTATGTGAGAACGCGATTCAAGCGCCTCGGTTCTAAAATGGACAGAAGCAAGCCCTCTCACTCCAGAATGGAAGACATCAGCTATGCCGCAGTTTGAATCAATCTCTATCATGTTCTCTGTGAGGAGATTGCGAGTTCCTGCACGCAACATGCAAATCCTGAGGTGGGACCATAGATGACCGAACAGCGTAAGTGCGATTACAGGCACGTTAGCTCACTCTCTAGAAGAAATAGATCACCGCTCGCCACCGGGAAGAGTGTGTGTGTAAAAGAAGCGTGAAGGGCTTCTATGAGAGTGTGTTAGCACAATGATCACTTTTCTCTTTATGAGAACATCCTTTATTTAAACAAAACACACAGAAGCAACATTCTGTGTAATATAACAGTCTCGATGAACTCCTGAATTGAGAATGTTTCTGGGTCTCTTGAAGACATCACAAGCATTTTCCTTTTTTTGTAAGAATCATTATATGGAAACAATATTTTGTGTAACATCCTGGCAAACTCTGGTGGGGAGTGAACAGCGTGCGAGTATGTCTGCATCTCATACAGCGAATGCTTTCTCTTTTATGTGAGAACATTGTTATGTGAAAACAACCCACAGAAACATATTTGTGTATCATCCCGGTAAATTCCGGCAGGGAATGAACAATGTGTGAACTTGTGTGTGTCTCTTGCAACAAGTCCTTTTTTTCTTTTGTGTGTAAACATTGGTTATGTGAACACAACACACAGAAACACATATGTGTATCATCCCAGCGACCTACAGCAGGGAATGATCAGCGTTAAATGTGTGTGTCTCAAATATTTGAGAATAGCACATTTCCGATTTTTATGAAAACATATTTTATATTAACACAATACACAGAAAGCCTACAAGAAGCAAGGGAAGCGAACAGCATGGGAAATATGGGTAAAATCCATGAATAGTGTATCTGTTTGTGGAATTCAGGAGCAGATTCGTAAGAATCCTCCATTGAAGCGCAGTGAGGTGTAGAGAACAACGCCCAGCAGACTGGAAGTCAATCATTCTCCCGACACGTGGACAGAGACGATGAGTGCTCTGTTGAACACTCATGAGGGCAGAGAACAAGCGTACAGAAAACTGGAAGGCAACCCCTGTCAAGACATGTGGCCAGAGATGGGAAACCAAAAAGATACACAAGACAGGACCAACTCGGCTGAGAGAGTGAGGTAAGCTACTTCACATCAAACAGCTTTCCATAATGATAACTTACAACAATCAATAAAGACTACATTCAACAGTCCAGCATAGGCAACAAAGGCTTTAAATGGACAGGGAATCAGCAGAGAGACCGGTGCTGCTAGTACGATAATTAGTGGCATGATCAGCATTCCCATGGAACAATCAGTTTCCATGGAAACACTGATCATGTACGCTGGCAGCGTGAGGCAGAGAAAGACCAAACAAACCGAACATGGAGCATGAGTGTCCGGATCCTGATACAGACCGAAACTGAACCAGACAGTAAGTCAGGATCCAGACACCATGCTCTGGACATGAACAAGGCCGACCGAAGTGTGCATGGCCATAACTCACAACCGCACCAATGCGCTCACACAAAGAATGTACATGAAAACAAGACAGAACATGGGGCAATGATGTCACAGTCCCGTCAGACAAAAACCCAAACCGACAAGGTGACGTCATGTGATGGCCATGTGATGTATCTATATACTGCTGACTTGGACATTAAATTCTGTCTGAATGTGAATCCTACCAGGATCACTCAATAGCTTCTGTTTGAGCAATGAAATCAGTATGGTAGTAAGATTGGTGCAGATGTTTTATCCACAGTCAACACATTGATTTTGTTGACTGATTATTTGCCGATCCTCCATTTGCGTAACTAATCAGATAAATAAATAAACATTTTACAAGTAACATACAATCTTGTTCATATTATGTTGTAATGTAGCTAATGTTTTTTTATAGCATATGCCATTTACTGCAGAAAGCGTATTTGGTGCAAACTGAAAATGAAAGGTGTGATATGTACCTTTTTCCACTATATATATATATATAAAATAGAAAAGATTGCACCTAAAGAAATGAATAGTACTTTTGGCAAACATGTTTAAAACATACCAGAGGACTATAAAAATCGATTTTGTTCTAAATAAGGTAGGTCACACAATTATGTGTGCTGCAATGTTGAGATCACTTGACAAGCTGTCTAGTCACTTTATCCCAGTTGCCCCTGCTCAGTGGAAGGACTTAAAGTATTAGCATACATTCTAACTATAATTATAAATCAACTGTAAACTGTTCCAGTGACTCAAGTTGTGTTGATGTACAGCAGTTCTGGCCTGAGAATAGTGGCAAGTCTGATGTGTGCACATTATTCACTAGCTTTGCTTTGGTTCACTGGAGGTGAAGCAAAAAAGTACAAATGTTACGTTAATGCACTTTGAGTGCATCATAAGTTGCAACATAGCTGTCACTGCTTTCTGTTGTCTACTATCTCTCATCTACAAATAGCTCAGAGACATTATATGGTGTGTATCTCTTGTGTGCTTTTGAAACAGGAAATGTGCATGTGGTTATTCATTTAGCGCCTCATATTTCTTTTACAAGACAACAGAAAGGAACAGCATAGTAAATAAGGCTGCAGTTAATAAACATGAACATTAATGTTAAACTTTCAATTTGATCATATCACATTAAATAATGTGCACATGTTTGTTTTGAACATCATGAAGAGTACATTGACACATAAAAGCAGCATCTTCACATGTCTCAGTAAAAGTGTAGGTGAGTGCTGGTGGGATCTGGTTTTGTTTTAACATCTCATTGAGAGGTGGAATAACCCTTTAGGGGTGAATTAAATGTTTGTGGTTTCATGAATGCGTCCCTTTAAGGCCTCTGTAGTTTCCACAAACACTGAACAGACCCACTTGTTCTACTGATGCTTACAAAGGGCATAACACTCCATTTTTAGCTGCATAAAAGTAAAAATGTTTCAAATTTGCTTTTACAGTACTTACAACTTCAAATCCTTCTTTACTTTGTGTGTTGCACGTGACATAGATTAGCCCTGTAAGCAGAGGCGTTTCCAGCATTGAAGGACATCCAGGGCTTAGCCAAGACTATTTTATTTTCACACTAGCAACCACTTCTCTGTAGTCCAAAGCTGGTGAGAGGGTATTCTTTGAGTTTTGCTCTGGCAGTTCCTACAGTTCCTAAATCTTCCACTCAAGTACTATCCTCGACTAACTCATCCTCTCCTCCCTGAATCATCTGTGATGCAAAAGAACAGATACAGCACATAACTTATTGCAAAACAGCTTCAAACAACTAATTTATCAAGTGCTACATATTTCAAATCGTAGACCAATACCATTGAAGAAAATGTATTGGGAAGAGCAGATCAGTGGGATTGCCCTAAGATCTATCATGATTCTTGAATTTTCATGTACATTACCATAACGTCATCACAAAAGAGTTATATTATAGTGAGTAAAGTGAAGTGAAAAAATTTTTTTTTATATAAATAATTTATATTTTTTGACATAAATAGTCAAAATTATGTATAAGATCCTAAGTTAAAGCAATACATTAATGACTTTAGTCTAAGATCATTGGCACACCATGGCATCAAACTGTATATAATTCTCAATGTTCATCTGTCAAAATCCTTTCATTAGGATCATTGGGATAAACAATGTTTCACTTTTAACTTTCTCTAAAGTAAAGTGACTGATTAATTGTTACCAGTTTCCATGCCTGATTCTGGCACATCTTTGCTACCCTCTATAAAACCATTTAATCAAATCAAAGTGTATATTTACTACAAACTAATATCACAAAACAAGTCACACATACATTTTATGCTAATGCTTATTGGTTATTCTTAGCGAAAACAACACCTGATAAACAAGAAAAGTACGCTCCAAACGGGACTCGAACCGACGTCTCCAATGTGAGAGGCGGATACGCTAACAAGGACGCTAGAGGCTACAACATCTTGAGGTTTAACCTACTGTGGGTGAAAGCCAGCCAGATGATGATCTTCAGACTTTAAGGACAAAAACAAATGTGAATTCTTACCCAGTGACTTCTTTCGGAAAAATCCCCAAAGCATAATTTGCTTCATTTTTGCTGTCTTTCCTGCTAACTGCTGTTAACTCCGCACTAAGTAACGTTAGTTGATGTCAACGACAACGACTGTGTTAGCTCCTCCCCTACTTGCTGCATATTCAACAGAGAGGAAGAAACGGAGTCGCCCACAGGCAACCGACAGCATAGGAACTTATTCGATAGGCTAGATTATGCCTATGTCTATTTTTACAGGCTGTATGGAGTATGTGCAAAGCCAAAACACAATGAAATAAGGCAACTTATGATTTCGGGGGTTTACATAGGCTATTGTCCGGTTTCATATTTTTCAGTCAACTTTTCAAAATACATTCGGGGCTACACTCAAAACATTCGGGGCTGAAGCCCCGGCAAAATCGGCTACCGCCGCCTCTGCCTGTAAGTACACTCTGTAAGTAACATCAGAAAAAAATAAAAATAAATTATTGGGAATTGTGAACACTCTGATCACATGTGGTAATGCCATAGCCATCCATCCATCGTCAACCGCTTATCCTGTGTACAGGGTCGCGGGGGGCTGGAGCCTATCCCAGCTAACATTGGGCGAAAGGCGGGGGACACCCTGGACAGGTCGTAATGCCATAGCATTCTTTAAAATTCCATGAAGGTCCTTGAAAATATCATTATATATGAATGTTGTAATCATTTAGTGCAGAAGTAGGCTATTTATCAAATACTGAGTTATTACAATCTGATGTTGAAGTACATTTTGTAAGGGTCATATTGAAGACAAAAGGCAATTTGACTCTCAGTTTTCACTCAGATTGCAATAGAAATTTAACTCTATATGGTCAGAACACAAACTCATATAAAGAAAAGATTGATTCACAAAAGGCCACAGTGAACTGAATTCATCCATGTTGAATGATCCATGTGAATGATGGAACCTCTTACGTTCCTCTCTGTGGTTGAGTACATATTTTTAACTCTATGCATTCCACTGTGCACTCATCTTTTCCTGTCCCTGACTGAGGCGACGAAGTGTGGTGAGCTTTGTGTGCTGAAACACCTCCCTCAGCATAGACCCTTCAACTAGTAGAGTTTCATAATTAGAAGTGTGCAACTACTTTTCTCTTCTCTATAGTGCCGATGGGTTCCACGTCATCATGTGAGTTTTTTCATTGTGGTTTGGGGTCAACTTGCACCTGAGTGAAATGTAGAAAAGTTGTAGCTTAATGAGGGAGTTTATTTCACACATGATTTAAATGAATGTTTTTGTTCAATAGTGGAAGAACCACCAGAAAGCGGCTGTCAAATTGTGACACATACCAAAACCAATTTTAAAGGCATTTTGGGTTATTATATTCAAGATACAGTACGTTGTCCAATCAAAGCTGTAGTGTAAGTACAAGGCTACAACATCAACAATTTCAGGTTTGAATGATGCACACACACACACACAAAAAACACATTTCAAATTCATAACAAAATTACATCACATTGAATAAAATAAACTAATAAAAAAACTTAATATATTAAGTATTTTTTATTTAATTTTAATAAATATTACACAATTCAATTTAATGGAATTTTGTTGTGAAATTGAAATGTGTAAATCTTAAAAAAAGGACAAATATTTTGAGTGTGCTCTATTCTTCAGTGTTACTTAGTTCTTGTTTTCAACTGATTAATAAGAATATATGACTGAATACATAATTAAATGACGAGAACGCACATTCATCAGGTAAAAGAAAAGGTAAATCATATACCTTATAGTAATATTGTGATTGAATGTTCTCATGAAGATAAGTCAAATTTGAATTGAAACACAACAACAAATGTATGCATATTAATGAAATGTATGTGCACATTGGTGAGAACTTATTTAATATATATATTATTGTAAATAAATAACAATTTAATAATTGGTTAAATAAAATATATAGATATGTATTGATTTATTTACTGGTTGCACAAAACCTGCAACATGAGAAGACTGAACTACATTGATAATTTCAATCTTTTCTGGAATCAAAGTGAACTGTTTAAATCAGATGGCCTTCACCCAAACAAACTTGGTGCAAAAGTGGTAAAGGACAATATCTACTTCTCCCTCCATCCATCATTCACAAATGTTTACAGAACAAGCAGGAACCCTTTTTCAGTGTTTCAATATCTGTTATGTTAAGTGATAGGAAGACTTATATAGGCTTTCTCAATATGTATGACAAACCAATCTAATCTGTTGCATATTAGACGTAAATCCAACATTACTGTGGGTGTCAAGTTAGCACTTTTAAACATCCCCGCACTAAAGAAGAAGTTGTTTCTAGTCAATGACCTCATGACCACAAACAACCTGGACTTGATGTTTCTAAATGAGACTTGGTTAGACAACAGCTGCAGTGCAACAGTCCTCAATGAATAAGTCTCTCCAAACCTTTATGAGTGTCTGCAGAGCTGTTAGGAAAGGTGGAGGATTAGCAGCAATATTTAAAAATGTCTTTCAATGCAAGCAAGTGTCATGTGGTGATTACTTGACCTTTGAATATCTAAGTATTACTGTATACTAAAAGGTGCTCAATGCTTTTTATTTATAATTATTTAAAATACTCTACTGGCTTTTTGTTATTGCTGGGTATTTCAACATTCATATAGATAATCCTGAACACAACACTGCCAAAGAACTCAAAACAGTTTTAAACACTTTTGAACATGTAGATGGACCCACACACAATCGCTGACACACACTTGATCTGCTCATTACCATGGGTCTGAACATTTCATCCACTATTATTAAGGACATTGCGCAATCTGACCATTTCTGTATTTTCTTTTAAATATTGATTTCTCCTGCCACTGAAGTTAGATCTGTCTCTGACAAAAAGAGGCATGACATAAATGAGAACACTAGTGTGCAATTTATCAAGGTTATATCTATGAAACCGAGTATATCCGCAGAAAGTGTTGATGATCTCCTCGATAACTTTAACTCAAAAGTTAAAACTGCTAGTGATGGCATTGCTCCTGTAAAGGTCTGGATGATCACTGGCAGGTGTAAAGAACCTTGGAGAAACACAGCAGCAGTTAAAAACATGAAAAGAAAATGCTGGAAAGCAGAACGAATGTGGCAAAAACAACTTGAAGTCCATTATAATATCTATAAAGACAGTCTTCATGCTTTCAATTTAGAATTAGGCACACAGCTAGGCCAGTGTTTCACAACCACTGTGCCACGGCACACTCTGAAAGATTGTTAGGTGTGCCGTGGAAAATGATCCAATTCCACAAAATAAATAAATGCATAAAAAATAATGAATAATAATTTCAGGGATCCAAATTCCTCACCTTTCTGAGAAATTCTCTGTTTTGAAAACATAATCACTTTTGTGATTGTGAAGAGCAATGATTAATGTGCAAAAGTCACTGATATTTATACGCGTTATGGGTGTTTCACATGAATCGCATCCGCGCTGCAGAATACATTGAAGTTTATGAAGTGTCGTCACTTTACACCAAAGAGTTCTTCACACACACACGTTTTTACTTCACCAATAATGTCTTCGAGAGTACTAAGCAACAAGATATATTTAAAAATTGTCCAAATTTGTGAAGAGACATTGAATGTCTCATCATTTCTTTTAATTAAATATTACCTTTTCGTTTACAAATATTAGAGACCCCAGTTATTGAACTAATTTAAATTCACCAAGAAAACGCTTAGACCCAAACATAAATGAGTCCTTTTATTACTTTATGCTATCAAAGCAACTGCAAGCTTTTTTCTCTCTTCCAAATACGTTTTCAATGTTTATTGTGCACGCCTCCCACTTTTTTACGTGGCAAACTCGTAAAATTGGCCCTCTGTGACACTTTCTGAAACTCTTGTTATGTCGAGGGCAATATGGCGCTTGACGCTGGGTTCAGCCTCCAGAACCGAATTAAAACTGCCACGAGAAGTTGTCTGTCCGAGGCAAAGAAGCAAAATCTAATGACAGTTGCCTCTGCATCAGTCTCCCTTGATGTTTGATAAAATTAATAATACATTTTTACGACTCTGTACGTCTAAATGATGGACGATAAGAAAGTCTAAGGCAATGTGATTTGTTTTTTTTTGCATAACCGAATTTCAAACATTACAACTAAACATGCTACTAAGACAGACAGAAAACATGCCCAAGTTCTTGACTAAGGCGGACGAAATCCTCTCAAAGGCGCTCACAGCGCTAGGAGAGAGCTTGCTCCACACCGCTGCCAATCCTACGATCCACCTTGCGAGCATGACCCTCGGCATTCATAGGAATTAATTGAAAATGCTCTCAGCTTCGCTCACAACGCGCCAGTGGTAACGTAGGGTTAGACAGGATGAACTTGCTAATGCTAGCTGCCTTGCTACCAATTAGGTTACGTCAGACACCAGATTGATTCCATCTGCACCGTAAGACTTCATGACAACGGTTTCACCCATCATGAAATGTGTCTAAATTGCGAATACATAACTCTTTTTAGTCAGTTCTTTTCAGTGAATTGACCAAACAGGCTTGCAAAACGGTCTGAATTGATTTGTGATTCAGTACAATTTGTACAGAGCGCTCAATCACTGAATCATTTGGAGCACTTTCTCACACAGTAAAACATATTTACGAATACAGTGCTGGATGCAGTGTAAATTTACCTACAGTCAACTGAAACAAAGCTCTTTTTGAGAGGTAACTTTGATAAACTTCAGCTAGCGCTGTGTCATGTGAACAAGGGGCTGTTCAAACTGAACATGTTTTTGTGTCCGCTCACGCTGTTTTTCAATTTTTTTCATGTAAACATTCGCTGTACGGAAAACACAGAAAAAGTAGAGTCATAAACAACTTATTACAATGGCATACAGATTTTTTCAAATGCATAATAATTTGTTGGGCTAGTATTGCCTTTTATGTATAGCTTGATAAAAAGTCCTGCTGAGCAGATCATAATATGGTAGATATGCTTTGTTGCCATTTGTGGGGAAAAGCTTATAATGGTTAAACACTCTGCGGTGCTGAATGAATGAATCAATCAATCAATCAATTACAAAAAAATTATCTTGTGGTGAACAGATTAAAAAGACTTAAATGTAACATTTTACACATATTTTAATTTTTTTCTTGCTTGCCTACAATAGAAAAATTTCTACAGAATTTTTTTTTTTAAATAAATTAATGTCTGATGTATGTGAGTGTGAGTGTATGTCTGTCTATGTGGCCCTCATGGACTGCGACTGTCAGGTGTCCCCCGCCCAATGTTAGCTGGGATAGGCTGTACACAGGATAGCGTTGGATGGATGGATGGATGGATGAAATTCATGTCTTGACATGCACATGTCAGTGAACAGAGATAGAATGACAAAGTAGGGCTAGCTTAAAGAAAATTGCTAAGAAATGTATACATACAATAACATTTATTAAAATCATGTTCTGTCAATGTATTTTAATTGTAAAATGAAGAAAAGCAGAATAATCATCTCTGTGACAAAAATACCATATTTTGACCTGGACTTAGCAGCAAGAAGATTGGGGACCCCTGCTGTACTGTATGTGGGGAAAGGGCATATATGGTGAGACCACAAATTCAAGACTAATATTGATTTACAGAAGGCCATGGTGAACTGAATTCAGCCATGTTGAATGATTCATGTGAATGATGAAGCCCCTTACTTTCCTCTTTGTGGTTGAGTGAAACTTTTTCACCACGTTCCACTGCTTACTCACCTTTTCCTGTCCCTGACGTGTCTGTGGGCCAAAGTGACAAAGAAAAGTGATCAGAGAGGGTGGTGAGTTTGTGGGCTGAAAGACCTCCCTCAATATAGACCCTTTAACCCAGTAGAGATTCATAATTAGAAGTGTTCAAGATTTCAAGATGAAGTTCATTCTCCTAACTGCTCTTCTTTGCTCTATGGTGTGGAGGAATGTTGTGTTAGCAGGTAGGTTTTGATATTTCAATGCTGCAACTTTTCAGAATACATTGTGGTCTTGCGTCAGTAACTTTCACTTGCTGGAATAGAAGTTGATCTGATATTGTAGCTTTATGAAAGTCTGCAATTGTGTGGTTTTAAACTGTGAATTTACTGATGTGCTTCTCCAACAGTGGATGGACCTCCACCAAACTGCTGTAATGATGTGAAGAAAACCAAAATTCCAATAGCAAACCTTTCGGATTATTATATTCAAGAAAAAATATTATGTCCTGTCAGAGCTGTAGTGTAAGTAGAAGGCTGTTATTTACAGTTTTACAATATAAGGTTTTACATAGTTTCAATAATAATAAAATGGTAGATATTTAAATAAAGTGTCCTAAAAAATCAAGTATATATATATATATATCTTTTTTTTGTTTTATGTGTACAGGTTCCTCACCTATAAAAATAAAACTATTTGTTCAGATCCAGAGGATAAATGGGCTAAGAAAGCAAGAAAGGTATTGGATGAAAAAAAGAAACCTTCCAAAGAGTGGAGAATTTCAGTTACAGCTACAGCGATCAAAGCACCAGAGACTGAGACCAGCACAAGCAAAGTAAAACAAGTCTTAACTACAACTGTGCCACCAACAGTGACAACAATCAAAGCACCAGAGACTGAGACCAGCACAAGTAAAGTGAAGCGAGTCTTAACTACAACTGTGCCACTGACATTGACAACAATCAAAGCACCAGAGACTGAGACCAGCACAAGTAAATTGAAACAAGTTTTAACTACAACTGTGCCACTAACATTGACAGCAACCAAAACACCAGAGACTGAGAACAGCACAAGTAAATTGAAACCAATTTTAAGTACAACTGTGCCACCAACAATAACAACAATAAAAACAGTAGCGACTGAGACCAGCACAAGTAAATTGAAACCAGTTTTAAGTACAACTGTGCCACCAACAGTGACAACAATCAAAACACCAGGACCAGACACAGAGATCTGGATAACGGCTGCCCAACCAGCTCCAATGTCCACAGAGAGCATACAGTCTTCTTTGAGTACTATGACACCATGTGGGACACGTAAAACAGAGCGGGTCTCAACTTCAACTTTGCCACCAATAGAAACAACAAGAAAAAAACCTGGAAAAGATACAGAGACCCCACTGACAACTTTTATATCTATAACAAAGGACACAGTAACAACCTCTGCAGTGATAATCACAACCACAAAATACCTGCCAAAGGTAATGAAGAGAAAAAAAGGGAAAAGTAGGAAATTACTAAGAAAAAATCAGATGGGGAAAAAACATTGATTAACAATGTTTGTGTGTGTGTGTGTATGTGTGTGTGCGTGTGTCAAACACATACATGTACAGTATGTTTTAATGTACTCATGATAACAGGTTTTTGTGATGAAGCACTACAGATATTATGCATGGATTTGGTCTTTTAGTTGTAGAATTATTATTTATAGAGAATAATGTAAAGATTTTGATCAATGAAATTCTGCGGAGAGTTCTGAGATTGTTATTTAATATTATTTTCTCTGTTATTGTTTGTCAATAAATTAATTCAATAAATATTTGTTTATATGTAAACAGAATGAAGACAAATATAGCTTTATTTTTTGTTACAGAAATCTACCGAATATAGCAAATATATGTATGTTTCTGCATTGTGAACATAATGCATACAATAGTACTTAAAAAGTTCTTAAATTGTTCTTAAAATAATAATAAAGAGCTATGCAATCAAAATGTTCCAAAGTAGACATACTATTAAAAGCTCTGTTTAGATTATTCTTCATTAAAGTAATTTTTATGGACAAGTCTTTGGTAAAGGTCAAAGTTATGAAATTATCTGAAATAGCAGTGATGGAATGGAGGCCTCCATATGACACTATTGTGTAGCCACTTTAGTGTCATATGGAGGCGTCTCTACCGTCACTGCATCACAATGGCACATTATCAACACTGGGGGGCACACTCAACCAGAGTAAAGCCTTCAGTTAACTGCAGTCCCAACAGAACACTCTGTTGGATTTAAAACCATTGGGCTTTAACCCCATCATAATGCCCAAACCTAACATTTGAGTTTATAAAAGTTGAAAAATCTATGAGGAAAATCCACCTACACATCTATTTGTGTGAAGTAGAATGGTCTTTAGTGTCTAGTAGTTTATCTTTTAAAATAGTAGTTCAACAATGTATTTTCTCCCAAAATTCTTTCATCATTTAGTCACCCTCATGTTGTTCCAAACCTGTATGACTTTGTTTCTTCTTTGGAACACAAAAGGAGATGCAGTGTGGTTCATGGAAGAAAGAGACCCATCGGGCGATAACAATCCTGTTTTACCTCTGGAACAATGGAGGGTTTATTGCCACAATCACATTATAAACAGAAATAATTGAGATATCAACTAAATTGCTCTAGACAGTGCAGAAAGTGCGGTTTAATTTGACGGCCATGAAACAAATACAAAAACCAAACTGAAAGACAAGACTTAACTATGACTAGACTGTGACTTGTCTATGACTAAAATAATGAACAAGACCATGAATGCAACATTACGACAAGAGACAATGGCAAACATTAAGGCTTAAATAGAGAGACTGAGACAAACAAACAACCAATTGCAAGACTGACAAGTGTCACGAACCCCGCTCCTCTGCCCCATCTCCGCTTCCGCGAGCACGCACGCATGCACTCCGCGAGCGTGCTCGCTTCCCGCTCCCTCGCTCCGCCCCCTTGAGCTCGTACGCTCTTTTTCCTCCCTCGGGCGTCCACGCCCGGTTTTGCTATTACGAGCTCTAGCTCGTAAACTATCTCCCCCCTCTGACACACATGCACTCCGCGAGCGTGCTCGCTGCCCGCTCTCAGCCAGAACATTATGACCACCTGCACTCACGCGCTTCCAATCCCCACACATTAGTTTCACCTGCACTCGTCTCGTCACCTTTCATTGTTTACACCTGCACCTTCCCCTATAAATACCCAGCACATCCGTATCACGGGTGTTGGTTATTGTGTTTAGTTTCCCGTTCCTATGCCCCCGCTAGTCTCGTCTAGTTTTGACCTCCCTACTCGTTCCCTCTTAGCTTGCCAGCTCCTCTTGTTCCCCTGTCTTTTGCTCCCTCGAGTCCCCTCTTGCTACGTGTTTGTTTCGTTTCCCCGGCTTTGACCCTTGCTCCCCTCGACTGCTCTCCCGGATTTGCCCCCTTTACTCTCCTTGACTCCCCGGCTTTCGACCCTACGCTTTCCCTGACCATTCTTCACTGGATTTGCCCTGTTTTTGTACTTTCGCCTGCACTGCTTTTATTAGCAATAAAACGCAGTTTGACTTACATTGTGACTGTCTCTTCTTGTGCGGGTTACAACAAGATAACCAACAGACAGGACTAATAAACATTGTGAAACAATGAAACCAAATGACATTAAAGAGGAAACAGGAACTAGACTATCAACATAAAAGACATGAACACAAAACTTGAACAAAAACACATTTAAATGTGACATATTCACCCTCAAAGGGCGGCTCCCGATGCTCAAACATAAACAAAACTAACAAGAGTTCAATAGGGAGCTGGGGTCTTTGAGGAATGGCTTGGTGAGACAGGGCTTGGGGCAGTAAACAAGTTCGGAGCCAGTGGCCATAGAAGTGGCTCCAGGAAGAGAGCAGGGTCTGGCAGTTTGGGTGGTGGCTCCAGGAACGTAGCACGGTCCGGCAGTTTGGGGAGTAAACACAGGGCAGGGACAGGGTTAGGAGGCCTGGGAGGTGGACACAGGGCAGGGACGGGGTCCTGGGCTGCAAACACTCGACAGCGTTCAGGAGTTAGTGGCTCAGAGGGTGGAGCCTGGCTGACTCATGGGTCCTGTCAACTCGGCATACTGGGATAGGCATGTTGACTTGACAAGGCATGCCGACGTGGTGACATGGCAAGGTGGGGCCGCTTGACTATGCATGGCAACATTGCATTATGCGGTAAGTGTGGCAACATGGCACGATGAGGCAGACGTGGTGGATGAAGCTAGAAATGCTGGCTCTGGGACGGACAAGGCTTGCAACACTGGCGCTGGGATGAACAAGGCTTCAAGAACTGGCTTGTTGACTGTGGCAGGCATGGGTGCTGGCTCATTGACCGTGGCAGGCATGGGCCCTGGCTCGTAGAACGTGGCAGGAATGGCCGCTGGCTCGTGGAACGTGGCAGGCGTGGGCGCTGGCTTGTGTGTGCTGGCTCATGGAATGTGGCAGGCGTGGGCACTGGCCCATGGAATGTGGCAGTCGTGGAACTAAAAGGGGGATAACAAGACTAATAAACATATACCAATGAAAAGACAGGACTAATAAACATGATGAAACAAGAGGGTCACATGACAAGGAAACCACATGACATGTAATAGGAAACTGGAACTAATCTATCAAAATAAAATACTTGAATACAAAACATGAACAAAAAAGGCATTTAAACTTGACACCGACAGTAATATCGCAACAAACAAGTGTTAGTATCCATGCTAATTGTATTACTTCATGTGTTACTGACTGATAGATATGTACTGAATATTTGAATGTTTTTACCAAAATTTCCAAGCTTAATATTATAACTATTCATGAGAAAATATTGTTGTTTAGTTTTATATTGATTTGATCCTAGTGATTTCAGTTGAACGTGTGTATTAGTTTTAATGCATTCTTCGCATATCTTGTCGCATCAAGCTTTCAATAATAATTGCCCGAAGCATGTTCTCATTGTTTTACTTGAATATTGCTTTCAGAGTGCCACAGATGCACCTATAGATTATTGATAGCAATCTATCTAGACAATCTCTTTACTTTTTAATGAAAACATGACTCACTGCAATGAGCAATGTATGCGTTTATCACTACACTGAAAATATGATGAACAATGAATATATGAAGAATGACAGTGTGACAAACACCGGTTTGATCCTGTACATGTTTACATGTTGCACCATAAGTATATCCTTTGACAGTTATAAATGTGCTATCACCAAGTATTTAAACTTCAGTTGGCACTGTCATGCGTTACAAAGCATTTGTAAAACATGGAAATGTTTCACCATTGGATAATGCTCCAACTATGCCTGTAAAAAGATAAACACTGTTATGTCCCTTCTTTGTTTAAATGAGAATAAAAAGTAACATCTATTACACAAATAGACATGGAATAAATATAAATTAGAGTGATTACGTACCATGCTGTCACATTCTACAGTATCCGTGGTGTTTGTGGAGGGGGTTCATTCTCTTTAGTTTCATGATCAGACTCTGGCTCAAACATGTATGGCTGAATTCCTCCAGTTACCATTTTAAACCATCCAAACTTTTCAAAACAATGATGTTAACCAATCATTGCAGTGGGCGTTTACACTGAAGTCTTCAAGGAGACACGGCTCAAAAATGGAGCGTTTTAATCAGAGGGCCAAAAACAGGATAGAAAATTATTTCTAAATTATGACTATTTTTGATGAAAATCTCTTACTAACATTTTAAGTGGACCTCAGTGCACATTATAAAATAAAATAAAAGTGCATGGTGCCTTTTAAATGAGAGTCAAACATAACAATTGGATTGATTTAAATCAAATCTCACAGGTGGAGAGAGATTCACAAACCCCTGTCCAGTGATCTTGTAGTGCTCTCCTTTTCCCCTGTACGCAGGGTTGCCATGGTTCACATATTACAAGTTACTTTGAACGTTTTTCATAACTCTGTTTTTTCGGAAGATAAAAGTAATAGAACACAAGTTGACCTTTTGTTACAACATGCCTATAAAATGGGTAGAAAAAAAAATGGGTTCACTTGTTTTTACAGATATTGGTGTGGCAAGTCCTTTGTTTGGGGCATTGTCAGAACACATTACATTTTTCTCGAGCGACATGTGGCAACGCTGCCCATGTGAAGCATCCTTCGTCACAGAAACAACTTGAAAGAGGTCTCAGCTGCATGTTGTCCATAAAATTGTGTTGTTTTTGTTCAATAACAACAAAACAGTGCTGAAATCAATCAATATTTTTATATCTCAGCAGTTAAAATACTCGTATAAATGTGTGAACGTTCACAGTTGTCTGTTGTGAGTCCGTCTCCTTCACATGAACATGCACTCATTGACATACAGCGGTTTTCTTCCTCATATTTTTTATGGCTTGGCTGAGCTGAGGTACTTGTAAATCTACAGATGGGAAATAAATACAGGCAGCTCTTTGCCTGAGCTGGCCAGATGAAAATGAATGGGATGAAACAGGGGTTTATAGCACAGAGCAAGTAATTACCTTCTATGCGCTACTCGTCTGTGAAATATGATAATATTGCTCACTAAAAAGACATACCCACACTCCCACAGGTGTAAGGAGGGTCATTATAGTTTGTGCTGAAGCCTATGTGTATATTGTAATTTTTGGTAATTCTTTGCCAAGTATTTTCATGTCTGTGAATATTGATAGTAAATTGTGAGGCATATAACACTGTTTGCTGTTAAAGGGATAGCACACCCAAAAAGTTTAATTATGTCATCATTTACTCCCTCTCAAGTTGTTCCAAACCCATATGACATTCTTTCTACTGTGGAACACAAAAGGAGATGGTAGGCAAAATGACAGCCTTAGTCACTATTCACTTTCATTGAATGTAAAAAAAATGCAATAAAAGTGGATGGTGAATGAGATTAACATTCTGCCTGTCATCTTTTGTGTTACACATAATAAAGACAACTTTTTGCTGAACTAACCCTTTAAATATACATTTTAGCTTCGAAACTGTTACAATGTTGATTTGCACTGCTGTTCACATGTATTTAAAAATGGCCCCTGCTACTAAAAGAGTATATGTTTCTGCAAAGAGTATATTTTCCTCCATTAGAGCAGCATCTTGACGTGAATATCTTTTTAATGATGCCTTTCCGTCTTTGTGTGATTCCTGGATGCGGTCATTAACTTAATGTCTCCGATGGTAACAGGCACTGCCTCAGTGTGATCGTGGCCCAGACACGTGAGGCAGTATTCATGGATGGTTCATGTTCTCATTGTGAACATGTTGCGTTTGTGGCTTTCCTTCTTCTGGGGAAAAGCCACTCTTCCATGAGAGTGGGCATTCCAGCTCATTTTATACCCGTATGTCCGGGGAAGTGGCATGCTAATTCCACTCACCAATTCTCATTGGCCTTTTCTCAAAGATCTGAGGTGTTTTGGGCTCTCAAGAGCGACCCCCAGTCTCATTACATCGACACAGCGTCTCGTTCCCTCCATCAGGGAACAGAGTTTATGACAGTAACTGAGATGTATAAAACATGGTACATTTTTCTCTCTTTCAATAATCGTACACCTGTTTAACAATTAGGTTGCTAGGAGACATCTCTGGTGATAGTCTACTACCTCCAAGCTAACTGGAGTGTAGCAATATTGTTACCTTACCTGTCATCATCCACGCATATGAAAATGGAATGCCTTTATGATCGGAGATCAGCGATATCAATTAGGAAAATCCTGCATCTGAGTTCAATTATGGAATACAGCATTATACCTGCTCTCCTCTAATTGATTAGTCTTGTGTTCTCTAAACATGTCCACCACATGTTTGAAAAAAAAAACCCAACTTCCTCTATGCTACTTATACAACTGGAGTTCTTCTTCTTTAAATGTATTTGCACTCTTTGTGTCTTTATGTGTAATACGTTTAAGTGGGAAAATACTGAGTGCACTTTTAAAGAACTGAAGTGTATCATTGCATTCATGGCTTTCAAAGGGAAATATTACAAGAACATTTTTACATGTTTAAAGTATAGTGTGTGTGTGTGACACAAAACAACACACAGCTTGTGCTGAGTAGAGGATTTGAAAGGCATGATGGAGATGCACTTATGGGACAGAACGTAACCTGAGAAGCAACAAAAAAGATTGATTCTTTCTGACACAGGATGATTACTTTCAATGACTTACCTGTATTAGACAAGGACACAGATGATTGTAAAACACCCACATACCTGACTCACCTGCAGACTGCAGAACCTTAGAATAAGGGAAAAGAGGACTTATGTGATACAGGTTTGTGATTCATGTTGATTAGAGAGATGACAAAGTGATTTGCAAATAACAGTGTCACAGTTTATATCAGTAAGTCATGAGATTATTGGAATAATATGAACGAAAATATACTTATATGAATTAGCATAAGCTTCATCCTCCCCCGTCCAGGATGAGACCTAAACTGGTGGAGATGGGGTGGGATAGGGGGTGAAAACACAGAAGTATGTGAACAATGAGAGGCACCTGGAAGGCTTATAAAGCAGATGCTGTATTCTGATTGTATTGATGCCTGATGAATGAATCCTGAGATCGTTCTGCTAGAACTATGTTTACATTCCCATCAGAAAGACTCAAGATTATAGGAATAATACAAATGAAACTATATTTATATGATTTGGCTTAAGCCCATCCTACGGTTCAGCGCTCCGATGCTGCTTGGACCGTCAGATCCTGCCGGAGGCAATGATGGCAGGCGAGTGGAGCTTGCCCCAAATGGAATATTACCTAATTTAACCTTAGTACCCAAAATAAAATACAAAACCAAATAATTGGACTCAGGACAACAACCAGGTCTTTAGAGGATGAGGGACAAATATGAAAGAAAATATAAATGAATGACACAAACATAAGCCTGTAAGGCTGTACAATATGCTACTATTGTGCCATACCCTGCAGAAGGGTAGGATATCTCATGAGAATTGTAGAGCCCCTGTGAATGGGCGAGCCTTGTTAGTGTAAAATCTTTGCAGAAGGGTAAACGATGCTTGTGAATGAGCCCTTGTTTAGATTGGCCCTTGAAAAAGGCAGGCATGGTTGTGCAATGCCCCTACAAAAGTACGAAACAAAGTTTTGCGCCTGAGCCCTATGACAAGGGTGACTTCATCTGTGCAATACCCCAGCAAAAGGATAAATTACATTTGTGTTTAAGCCCTATGATAAGGGCAACTTCGTTTGTGTAGTACCCCTGCTGGAGTACAAAATATTTTTTTCGGTTGAGCCCTACATAAGGTTGACATTTTTTGTGCAAAACCTTTGTAAAAGAGTAGCAGCATTTTGCGTTTCAACACATTTTCCATTTGATGACGTTTTGCATGTGAGCCCTACGATGAGGGCGAGCATTTGTGTGCAATAGCCCTGCAAAGATAAGCAATGCTTTGCCATGTGAAGGGAATGTAAATTATTTTATATTAACCACATCTGAGGTGTCATAATATAATTAAAATCACACATGAGACATGCTACAGTTGCGGCGCCTAGACAGCACATTTGCTCTGCTTAGAGGTTGTACTGAGCTGACAGCAGGAATCACACTGTGGTTGCGGTGTCTTGGGACACTTAGTTGAACTGTAGAAGACAAGCCATATTTGTAGCACCTGGATGGCACATTTGCGCTGCCAGCACTGATTTTATCACAATAAATTCAAACAAAGACCCCACTTACTGGTTACTACATGTTACTGCCCTGACCACGAGCCCATGGTAATATGAATCTCTCCACTGTAATGACGAAATATGACACTCATAATATGAAACATGTGACATTGCTATATATGGAAATGATACCTTGATTTGATTTGATAATTTTAACAAATGCACAATTCCCTCCTTTAATAACCGTATGTCCGGGGGAGGGACATGCAAATTCTGTTCGCCAATTTCTCATTGGACTTTTCTAAAAATCTGAGATAAACGTGGCTCCCAAAAGAAGCTCCTAGTGTTACTTCAATTGACACAATGTAGAGTGAGTGACAGACAGGGAACTAGACTTGACATATAACTAGACATGGTTTGGTGCATGGGATCAGGGCTGAGCCCATGGGATGTGGAGCCATGAGAGATTTGAGGGACGGGCCTGGACCGTGGAGCAGAGCCGGATCTGGACCAGTGAGCAGAGGCTTGCTTGTGACATGGAGCAGTCTGGGGCTTGGCTATGACATGGCATGGAGCAGGATGAGGTGTGGTTGTGACATGGCATGGAGCAGACTGAGGTTTGGATGTGACATGGCATGGAGAAGTCTGGGGATTGGCTGTGACATGGCATGGAGCAGACGAGATTCGACTGTGACATGGCATAGAGCAGTCTGAGGCGTGGCTGTGATATGGCATGGAGCAGGATGAGGTGTGGCTGTGACATGGCATGGAGCAGACTGTGACATGGCATGGAGCAGACTGAGGCATTGCTGTGACATGGCATGGAGCAGGTTGAGGCGTGGCTGTGACATGGCATGAGGCAGGCTGAGGCATAGCTATGACATGGCATGGCGCATGCTGAGGCATTGCTGTGACATGGCATGAAGCAGGCTGAGGCATGACATGGCCTGGAACAGACTCAGACGTGGCTGTGA